>NC_051069.1:50009510-50309510 GCF_004664715.2 Peromyscus leucopus | reverse complement strand
CAATGGACTATCTGAAGGCATCTCTGTCTGCCAGATTTATGAGAATGCTACCTTCCCAGGTGTGGATGTGTTTAAACATACAGCGGCTCCTGCAGATGTGATTGGGCTTTTACTGTGTGTGGTGCTGGGTTCTAGCCTCATGCCAGTCAAATGCCCTGCCTACCTCTGAACCAGAGCCCCAGCCCGACTTTTTTTGTTTATTTTATGGGAATAAATACTTTGTCTACATGTATGTGTGTGTGTGTACCACATGCATGTCAGGTGCCTGTGATGGCTAGAAGAGGGCATCAGATCCTCTAGAACTGGAGTTTTATAGACAGTTGTGAGCCACCATGTGGGTGCTGGGAATTAAATCTGAGTCCTGGAGAAGCAACAAATGCTTATAACCACTGAACATTCTCCCTAGCCTCCAGCCTTTTAATTTTAGTAAGTATATTGAAAACAGAGCTACTCATGAGCCATGTTTTTTAATCCCAGCACTTGGGAATCAGAGGTAGGTGGCTCTCTGAATCTCTGAGTTTAAGGCCAGCCTGGTCTACAGAGTGAGTTCTAGGACAGGCTCCAAAGCTACACAGAGAAACCTTGTCTCATAAAACCAAAAGGAAGAAAGGAAGGGAAAAGGGGAAGGGAAAAGGGAAGGAAAGAAGAAAACGGAGCAATGCTTTACCCTGGCTGGCTTGAATTCAGAATGTAGCTGTGACAAAGGATGTGTGGAGTGGTGGGGAGGGGGGTATGACACAGGGATGAATCAAGATGGCTTACAGCAGCATTTAATTGGGGAAAAAATACACCTTTTAGACTCTATAGGGGCATGTGAGCCGGGGTATGGCTTGAGGTCAGGGCTTGAGGAATCTAGCACTCTACTGACCTTGACAGCAGACACCAGTCATATGTTAATGGAAGGACCATCAATTCCTCTTGCCAGAGATAAGGAGACTGACAGGAACTTTCCTCAATCTCCAGAAGGAATGGAGACCTTTATCCAAATGCCTGACCTTGAGAAAAGGTCTTCTGGAGACCAGGCACTCCAGTACAGTTTCTTAGTCTTACTATGTGGGTCTATTCCCCTCATAACAAAAGGGAAGGTCCTGATGTCTTACTCTTTTCCATTATACGGCAACATTCTGATTTCTCTGTATTTACTAACTGAACTCTTGACCTTAATGGCCCTAGGCTCTGGATTTGAATTGTAGGCATCTCATCCTTGGGATCAGGTGTGTCCAGCAAATCTCTAACTTTCCTGTCCTTGGTGTAATTAGAAGGGCACAATGGGTGGGCTGGAGAGATGGCTCAGAGGCTAAGAGCACTCACTGCTTGTTCTTCCAAAGGTCCAGAGTTCAATTCCCAGCAACCACATGGTGGCTCACAACCATCTGTAATGAGATCTGGTGCCCTCTTCTGGTTTGCAGGGATTTGTGCAGACAGAACACTGTATACATAATAAATAAATAAATCTTTTTTAAAAAAAAAAAAAAAGAAGGGCACAATGGGATTCCTGGTTCCATGGTGGCAGGGATTTTTTTTTTTCCAAAGAATTACTTTGTGTAGAGAGACTACCATTATACACATTTTTATCCTTTTATCAAAGCCCAAACAAAATTTCCCGAAGGGAAAGGCATTAATATTGAGAATCATTAAAAATGAAAATAAAAAAATAAAAAATAAATTTAAAAAAAAATGAAAATAAAAAGGTGCTGGAGAAGTGTGATCTGCAGTGTTGAAATGCTGGAACTTTGCTAGGCAGCAGTGGTCACCATGCGGTCCACACCATTTTGTGTTCAATATAATATGTACCTATATTGTCATGGAGGTGTGCTGCAAACATGCGTGTGCTTTTCAGTGTGAGAAGAGCACTGATGAGATAGATCAGAGGCTAGTCTGAAGTCACAGTGCACTGTGATGGGAAGCCAGCTCAGGTGCATCTCAGTGGTAGAGTGCTAGCCTGGCATGTATCAGATCCTGACTTCCAACCCAGCAGTACCAGTAAAAGGGAAAAAAGGAGAGTGAACCCAATCCACATCCCTAACTTAGCAGCAGTAGACCCAGATTCCAGGTGGGTCATGGGCCAAAGGAAGACACAAGTTCTCATGATCGCCGTCAAGGCTGTGGACATGAGCACCATTGGGCCACCAGGCACGTCCCTTTAGCCCCGTCTTCCTGTGGGGGTCTTTTCCCCTGCATGCAGATCTACCCTTATCCTGGTGATCCAGCCTTCCTGCTGAGCTCCTGCCTGGGAGCCTGCTGGTGTGTGTGTGTGTGTGTGTGTGTGTGTGTGTGTGTGTGTGTGTGTGTGTGTGTGTACACGTGTGTGTGTACATGTGTGTGTGTGTACACACGTGTGTGTGTGTGTGTGTGTGTACATGTGTGTGTGTGTGTGTACATGTGTGTACAGAAAGCACTGTGCTTACTGCCTTCCTTGCTGGTCTGTACTCTATACTCACAGCCACCTCTACTTTCCTCTAGATTCTTCTTCTGATTGACATTGAGCAGTCCTACATCAACACGAACCATGAAGACTTCATTGGATTTGCCAAGTATGTACTTATGCAGCCAGTGATGAGGGCAGCACCCATTCCCACCCCAGCACCAGAATGTCGGTCTGACTGGTGGGAATGCTGGGCACAGTGCAGAGCCATTTGAGAGTACCTTGAAGCTTTTGGGGCTCATCATGACTTCTGTGATAGCGCCCTCACCCAGCAGGCTGCCTGTGGACATCTCAAGGACAAAGTGGGGGTTCTGTGGGTAGTAACTTAGGGAAGCGGGAGGCCAGCCAGCTTCATACCCTGCAGGACTTCTCAGAGCCTGTCACGGACCAACATACATCCAGATCCTGGCCTTTCACGAGCAGAGCCCTCGCACGCTTTGCTTTCCACTTAGACACTATAAGTTGAAAACCAGAGCGTTGGGCTGGGTCTCTCTGTCTCCGTGGTTAGCACACTTACCTAGCATGTGCACGGCTCTGGCTTAGACCACGTAAGCCAGGTGTGGCATCTGGTGCATTGGCCCAGGGTCAACCATAGCACTGGACCAGCTGGGGAGACCCGAGTGCCACTAGGGGTGTTGTGGTGGCTCGTGTGGGTCTCTTAGATGGGGCTAATAGGACCATCCACACCATCTATATACTAGTGGTGTACTTTGATGCCTGGCCCCCGGGGGGAGCAGTCAGCAATCCCAGCCAGGTCCACTACCCACAGGAATTTCCTGTGCAAAATCAGACAGGACAGTGTGTTCAGGGCTCCTGGACGTCCAGAGGGTGGCTGTGGGGCCTGACCTTAGGGTTCTGGAGACCTCTTGACAGGGAGGGCCTGCTGGGTACAAGGCTTGAAGTTTATGTCGTGCTCTGGGCAAAGCTGATGAAGCATCTCTTCTGGGCTGGGCACACGGGGGCTGCGAGAAGTGAGTGAGTGAGTGATCAGAAGCCCCTCTGAGGATGGTGGCTGTGAGTCTCGCTCTCCCGACTGTGCGTGGACAGCGTGGCCCCGGATTGGTTGCTGCCAGTTTCCTCACCTCAATGTCTCTGCTTCTCACACTTCATCCACAGTTCCTTCTCACACTCTCTCCTGTTTTTCCTTTGACCACCCCACTTCTTTCTCTGGATTCCGGGGCCTTCCCTCGTCCCCAGCTGTTACTATACTGAGGAGCTGGTCACAGGGTGGGTATTGCCTGCTGTGTGCCTTTTTCCCTGGGGTGTGACCCGGGGTGCCTGTGGGGGATGTCCCAGGAGCCCCTGGATCACAGCAGAGCCCCTCCTTCAGCCAGGGCCCCGCCAGGCCTTGTGAAGAGGACAGTGGGTAAGACACCAAAGTGCCTGCCCAGGATAGCCGCAGATGAGACCTGGAGGGACCCGTCCAAAGACGTCCTGACAGCAGTGGCAGGCCAGGAACTCCTGAGAGCTGGAGGCTGGGAGGGAGGACCGGGAGGCAGGACCATCAGCCAGTATGTCAGGGTGGACACAGCGGCTGGTAGCCACACCCCTTGCCAGGACTGCCCTGTAGGCAGGCTGAGGAGAAGAATTTAGATGACCTGCCATGGTCCCCAAGTCTCTGGTTAGGGCCGGGGAGAGGTGTCTCTGTCTTGGCTGCTGTTTGAGGGGCCCACCAAGCACTTACGGTGAACTGCTTCTGGGCCTTGCTGTAAGTGATGGCTTAGTTTGGGCCCATCTCCTTCAGTGTGGACATATTTCTTCTTTGTTTAATGTCCTAGGCTCCAGACTGCCTCAAAACATGGCAGACAGGGCCCAGGGGAAAAGCCCTGAGGGCTGCTAGTGTGGCCCAGTTGGTCGAGCACTTGCTTAGCATGCAGGAAGTCTAGCACAGGTCACAGGGACCTGACAGCACACACCTATCCTCCCACCACAAGAGGCAGAGGCAGGGGTGAGTCCAGAGTCACCCTCTGCTGTATTTCTGAGTTAGAAGCTAGCCAGGACCACAGGAGACCTTCCCTCAAAAAAAAAAAAAAAGTGTAGGGTCAGTAAGATGGCTTAGCAGGTAAAGGTGCTTGGTGTACAAGCCACATGAGTGGTTGGATCCCCACTGTACAAGCATGTGCCTCCCAAGAAATTGACAAAAGTTTCGAAGTAAAGCAAGCCCTGGTGTAATAATGTCAGGAAGAGCACTGGGTGTTACTCTACATTAGTTCTTAGTTTTCCAGTCCTTACCAACCTAGAATAAGGAGCCCATCCCCTCCAAACACACTCAGCCTGTCCAGCTGCTGACTGAAGCTGTGCTGCTGGGTCCCAGGCTCCCTGTGCAGGCCACCTGAGCTCAGACTCATGCTCTGCCTAGCTTCTTCCCTCTTTTCGGGGTTACTAGCCTGCACTCTGCTAACTGCCACTTGAGACTCAGCTGGTCTGTGCTGTAGGAAGTCTCAGAGCAGCCGGCAAGGAGTGCAGCCAAGCTGTATTGCTGTTGGTGTCTTCTGCGGTGTCCAGCTAGAGCAGTAAGATGGGGCTGTAGACAGGACAGAGTGGTCAAGAGCACTGGCTGCTTCTACAGAGGACCTGGGTTCTGTTCCCGGCACCCACATCAGGTGGCTCACAACCACCCGCAACTCTAGCTCCGGGGGATCCAATGCCTCTGGCCTCCAGGGGCACCTGCACATGTGTGGTGCACATAAATTCACACAGGCACACGCACACACTTTTTTTTTTTTTTTTTTTAAGGAGAAAATACAACAGAGAAGTAACAGGACACAGTTTTTTTCGGGTGGTTATGTAGCTGTGTGATTGTTAGAGCAGTGCATGTATCAACACCAATGAGGAGAGGGAAACACAGTGGCCTGCCTAGAGGGACTGGGTGCAGAGGGCTTTCCTGGCATACACAAAGACTTGTGTTCCAGCCCCAGCACCTCATAAACCAGGGATGGAGGCACTAGGTTGGTAAAGGCAAGAGGATCGGGAGTCAAGGTCATCCTAGGCTACATGTAGGGTTGGAGGCCAGCCTGGGCTACTTGAGGCCCTATCTCAAAATTGATTGTAAACCTAATAGTGCACAATCCCAGCACTTGGAGGCTGAGGCAGACAGATCTCTATCAGTTCCTGGCCAGCCTGGTCTACATAGTGAGACCCTGTCTCAAGAAAGTGATAGAGGGAGCTAGAATTGCTGTGGGCCTGGAGGGGAGAGCTAGACCAGCATGCATGAGGTCTTGCATGTGTCTGCTGAATCTCCCTTTAAAAAGTGAGGGAGGAGAATGTGCCTGTTATGAGGAAACATGCAGAAACCTCCTGTAATGGGTTTAGGTACTCCCTGGCTTGAGTCAGGACCTTCTAGCGAGCCCCTTGGCCAGTGTGAGCCCCAGAGTTAGGAGGGCTTGTTATGAGAGCCACTTCCAGACTGATGTAGGGTCAGGGGTGGGAAGAGAATGTGAAGAAACCTCAAGTATGTTGTGCTAAGGTCTCCCTGGGCCAGCTCCCTGTCCTATTCCCCTGCATCTTACACCTGCTGTGTGAGGCTTTAAGTTCAGTGACTTGTAGGAAACAGCTGGTGCTTCTGGAGTGCTCGTGAGAAGGTTCTAGAAGCCAGGGTTAGCCAGACACATTTTTCTTGTTTCATGTGCTCTAGCTGCCCTCTACATACAGGAGCCATGTCTTTGCCTCTAGCCTTAATGGGTCAGTGTGCCCCTAGGGAAAACACCCTAGCCTGGGCCACCAGGGCCTCTCTTCATCTCCCTCCCACTCTCACCTGAATATGCCTTCTCTACTTCTGTTACAGTGCCCAGCAGAGGAGCACACAGCTGAACAAGAAGAGGGCCATACCCAATCAGGTAGCTCCCCTGCCTCAGCTGTCATTCTCTTCTGGGGACAGCAGCGCACTGAGCACCATCATAGCACTTGATATGGGAACTGACCCCTTAGTACCAGGCCACTCACTCTGTCAGCCGCTGGTCCACACAGCTGTTAGGGCTACGGCTCCCACAGGGCCTGGGGGGCAAATTCCAACACCCAAAGGCCTCATCTAACATCTAAGGTGGAATTAGAGTTGACCCCCAAAGCAGGGGATTGTGTAACAATCACCCTGAGGCGTGTGCAAGCTGGTTGTGTTTCCTAACTCTTGGCCCCAGAAGTGAATCAGGTAGATAGAAGCCATGGAAGGTGCCACAGGCAGCTCAGGAGAGATGGAAGTGGTTTGAATCCCACACCCGGAGAACCCCCAGGTTTCCTTTATATCTACCCCAGCTCCAGGGGCCTTGCACATGTGTGAATGGCTTCATAATGCCAGCATTACATGTCTGGTTGGGCTTGTTCTGTCCATTTTCTGCCACTGCCCCCAATCTCCTTCCCATGTCAGGCTGGGGTGAGGGTGGGGTGCTGTGCTATTGTATCTTGCACGATTTAGAGCCAGATTGGGGAAAAATGTAACAATTGCATGGTTTTGAATTTTCTTTCTTTTTTTTTTTTTTTTTTGCGCTTGCCATAGGTAGTTCATATGTTGTTGCTTTTGTTTGTTTGTTTGAAAGAAGATAATGAATTAAATATTAACACCGTGAATATAATTAATAGCATGTAATTTTTTTCTTTTGCTGTTTTTTGTTCCTCTGCTCTTCTTTCTCCTGTCATTGTGCTTTTCCCGCTTTTCCTCCGTCCCTTCACGTCCCTTCATCTCTCCTCCTCCTCCTCTTTCTTGATTGACCCACAACCCTAACTTTACATTCTCAAAGGGGGAGATCTTGGTAAGTACCTGCTTAGTGTGGAAGCTAACTTAGAGAGTCTCGTAGTAAAGGAGGTCCACCCTTCACCTCGACTCAAAAAACTAACCAATGAGCTAACCTGGGAGCCACATGCCACCGCTGTCACCGGACCTCTTGTCCTGGGTATCTGCTGCTCTCACAAAAATACTAACCCAGTTACTCCTTTCTGGGAGGCGCACTCTTCTGCCTGGTTCCTAGCAGGTTCTCCTGGTGCCCTGTAGTTCAGAGATGGCAAATACGCAGCCCACACATAGCCTCCATCCCCTCAGCTTCCTAGCCATGGCAGATTTTGCTCAGATCCTGCTGGGATTCATTATTGCTGCTGCCCACCCTTACCCTTCCTGCCTTCTGTGCAGACATCACTGACTGACCAGAGCATGTGTTATTACCACATGCAGCAATTTGCCCTCTCTGTACCTGTGGCAGGCATGACTAAATGATCCAACACTCCTTCCTGTGATTTTCCTCTACAGTGAGCCTGGGGCAGACATTGCTAGTCAATCCTGGCATTCTTATTTAGTATGTATACCACCAACTCCCTCATTCTGTAGCTGTTGTAACTGATTGTAGTAATTTTTTCTTTTAATTTCTCCATGTGATATCCTACTCCTGTACTCATGGTGGACATAAATAATCAGGTTGGCTCTAGCCTACTGCCTCCCTGGGAGATATGATGATTAGTGTGGACTTTCAGCTCCACCACCAACCCCCTTTTTTTTTCTTATCCATTGCCTGGGACAGATATCACTCACTGGTGCCAGCACGTTTTTCTGCTGTGCTCAGAATTGTCGCCATACTCCTGGGCAGCTCCCCCAGTCACTTGATGTGTGTTGTATTTGCCATCCTGACTGTGGGTAACTCACCTTCCCTCTGTACAAGGGCTGGGAGCTGGGGTGTCAGAAGGGTGTTGAGGGCTGATTCTAGGTGGAGGTACTCCCTGCAAGCAGCTTGACCCCTAGCCCTGGCAGTCCCCTTTCTCCAGAATATTCTTCTCTGCAAAGATATTCTTTGGGTTTGGAGCCTTTGCAAAGGCTGAGCTGGTTCTGTGCCAGTGGCGGGTCCTTGACGGGCCTGGTAAAGCAGGCTGGGTCAAGGCTGAAGCCTGGTCCAGTGTTAGAGAAGAGGGCCAGGGACCAGATCATCCTAGGCTTGGAGCAAGTCAGACAAGTACTGCCTCTTCCCTCTAGCCCAGAGAGCCATTGTTTCTACCTGATTCCATTCTCCTGGCCACAAAGCCATGTGCAGCCGCAAGGCCATGAGCATGGCTGGTCATAGGCTCTGGGTGCCTAAGCCATACTCGGTGTTCCAAATGATCTTCACCCAGGGAGGAGACCATCATGGCTCCTGCTGAGCTCACCTTGCTGCCCAAGCCACCAGGAGGGGCCATCTCTCTTCTGTGTGCCTGCATGCCTGTCACTGTGTACCCCAGAAATGGGAACCCTAGGTGCCTCTCCTGTTGCCACACCTCTCCCCTGCTCCCTTCTCCCCCCAAGTCCTTGGGTAGGGCTATGAGCTGGGTTCCCAGTCTGCCTTGGAGATAAGGAGGTAAGCCTTCCCTGTTCCCTGGGGTCAGTCTGTGTCTGTACTCATAGGGTGAGAGTTTTGTCTCCAGCTGCACTGGGCTATCTACTCAGGCAGGGGCTGGAAGGGAAGGTGCCTTGGGGCCTCTTGCTAGCCTGTGTGCCCTGTAGTCCAGTCAGCCGCTCTGGCTGCCCTTACCCTTAGTGGAAGCAGCTGGGCCAAACCTCCAAGGGACAATGACACACTTGTTATGCAGGAGTACAGAGACCCTACCACGTGGCATTACTCTTCTTTCGGTACAGTGGCATCTTGGGCCCAAGTTTCTCTCCCGTGGTTGACGTGTGGTGACTGAGTGTAAGTCCAGTAAGCTCTTGAGGCTGGGCCAACACTAGTCAAAGGGCAGAATACAGCTACAGCCACCTCAGGCTGTCTGACGGTCCAGAACCAAGCAAGCAGCCTTGCCAACCTCACAGCCAGCCTGGGTGGCCTGGCGTCAGGGGTGTTCCTGGATGCTGAACTTCTAGAGGCCATTTTGGAATGAATTGGTAGGAGTCAGTCACTCTGTTCATAGCATGGACACCATGCCCTCCCTGGGCCTCCAGGCATCTCTGGGAATCCGAGGTCTCTTGACATTCCAAGGAGGGAAAAATCTGTACCCTCAGCTTTAATGAGGGATGTCAAGTGACAGCTTATGCTGTCCCCAACCCAAGAAGGGACTTCAGCCGTTTGCAGGAGTCCTTGAAACTTTAGCGGCCGCTGTAGCCTTCGTGGTCTGTACTTGGAGCCCACGAGTGCCCACTGTAGCAGAATAGGTGGACACAGCCCTGTTGAGGTTTGGCAGCCCTGGAGGCAGACAGGATAGGGAAGAAGAAGTCTCCACTCCAGGCTCCAGACTGACCCCCAGAGAACCTGTTCTGGGTTCTTGTACTCCATCCTACCTGGGAGCCCCAACTCTTCATGGCTATGCACAGCACATGCTCTGCAGCCTGCCTTAGTCCCATGCATCCCTGTTGCCACCTCTGCCTTCTTCCCACTGTCCCCAGAATCCCCAGGTCAGGAGGTGGGGGCTCAGGCCCACATGTGCCTCCGTGTCCCAGGGATCACAGGAACATGAAAACGTGGCCCCCCAGTCTGCCTGCGCCTAGCAGTCAGCTGAGTGCCCAGGCTGTCCTGGCTTCGGTTCCCCATCCAAATGACATATGGCCCAGTGAGCCCTTCCCATGCACTGTCTCCGAGCCCAGACCCTGAGTAGTTATGCATAGAAAAGTACGCTCGCTGTGCTTGAAGCTAGCGGGGACACAGTCCCAGTCTGGACCCTTTCAGGGTCTCTGGAAATGGTCTTCTGGGCTGCTTTCTTTGTCCTCAGCCCCAGGAAGGAAGTGACAGCCACCAGTCACATGGTGTGGGTTCTCCATCAAGGCATCTCAGCTTGCTTTGTGTGACCCGAGGAAGTGCAGTTCCTTAGTGTCACACTCTGCGTGACCTACTCCCGCCTCCTGGCCTGGGCCCCTTGCCATTCTTAGGACATGCATTTTGTTCTGTACGTCACTCAAAGCACTCTAACCACAGAAGGGCTTCTAGGGTCCCCCCGCGCAATTCTGTCCCTGGGCTAGTGATTTGCTTCCTGTCTGTCTGTATCTCCATCCATCCCCACACCTGTCCCAGCTCCCCGTCTGATTCCCAGCTGGGATTGCTTGGGTTGATATGGAGCTAGGATCCTGGCTTGGGGCTGGAAGTATCCCTGCTGCAGAACCGGGCTTCCATCCTTACTGGGGAGGGAGGGGGTGGTGGGGTAGCAGGGTTGTCCTCCCTGCTAAGATGAGCCCTCCCCACCAGGTGATCCGCAGGGGCTGGCTGACCATCAACAACATCAGCTTGATGAAGGGCGGCTCCAAGGAGTACTGGTTCGTGCTGACGGCGGAATCCCTGTCTTGGTACAAGGATGAGGAGGTGAGCAGCTGGGGACAAGGGTGGCCTGATGAGAAGAGAGGAGGCGGTAATTCCAAACTGATTCCCCTTGGCCAGCACTTGTTCTCGCAGTCACTTGAGAAGGGGAGTTTACATGCTGAACTCTCCACACTAGGAAGCAGTACAGGCAAAACTGGGCTATGTGCTGAGTTCCAGACCTGTCCGGTTACACAGGCCCAGGGGCAGACAGTTAGTGAGTAAAATGCTTGTCCTGCTGCAGAGGCCCCGACTCCAATCCCAGACCTACGTGGAAAGGAGGGTGCAGTGTGTGCTCATAGTCTAACGGGAGGCAGACACGGGGTCTGCTGGCCTGTCTCAGAAAGCCAGAGAAATGACACCAGAGTGCTTCTCTGGCTTCTGCGTGTACACGCGCTTACACATAAAACGTACATAGACCTCCACAATAGAGAAGTGAGAAAGAGAAAGAAATGGAATGTGGGTGAAGCTCAGTCGGTAGACTACCTGGCTAACACACGTGAAGCCTTGGTTCCATCCTCACTCAGCTTCACATAAAGCAGGCATGGTGGTACATGCCTCTGATACCAACACTCAGGATGAGGAGTTCCCGGCCATGAAACTTCATCATGCCGATACTTCTCTATGAAGGGTGGACCCTGGCCTGAGCTCCCTCCCACTGTTGAGGGAGCTGAGGGGGCACTCTAGTCCCAGGCCTCGTACAGGGCCGCTCCCAGCATGCACCCTGGTGTTTTGTACCAGTGGTCACCTCTGTAGGCTCTTCAGCCACCATATAGGAGGGTCCCCACCACCACCAGTGTACCAAAGGGGTGCTGGACTTCAGCATGGTAGGGACACGTGACAGGAAGCCTGTTCCTGCACATTGCATTGTTCCTTCTTAGAAGCTGGCCAGCTGGTGTCCTGGCCCCTGAAGTGGTACCCTCAGTGGCAAGGGCAGACTTCACTTGTAGATGTAACCAACCGTCTTATTAAATAAGAAACACAGAACCAATGTAAAAGAGAAAGCCAAGAGGTCAGAGCTCAGAGCTAAAATCTCACCCTTCCTCCTGCAGTGGTCCTAGCTTCCCGAAAGAGACCTATTTCCTGTGTATATGTCTTTTCATAGTCTTTCTGTTCTGCCTTCTCATTGGTTGTAAACCCAAACACGTGACTGCCTCGTCACTGTCTTTATGTACAGCCCTCCAGGTCTTAAAGGCATATGTCTCCAATGCTGGCTGTATCCCTGAACACACAGAGATCTACCTAGCTCTTCTACCAAGTGCTGGGATTAAAGGCGTGTGCCACCACCGCCACACTCTTGCTATGGCTCTAATAGCTCTGACCCCCGGGCAACTTTATTTATTAACATACAATCAAAATCACATTTCAGTACAATTAGAATACCACCACATTCACACATTCACTGGTCTTTTTTTTTAAACACAGACTGGGTTTGATTTCACTCTGTAGCTCAGGGTGACACTATATCCTCCTGGCTCACCCTCCCTGTGCTGGGATGACAGGCATGCACCACCACACTGGGTTTATGAGGCATGCAGGGGAGGCACTCTCCCCACCGAGCCCCAGGCTTCTCTGATCACTGCTGTGAGGTTTGGGGGCACAGACGCAGTGGTGCCCCACATGGAGGCTTGGTGGAGCAGGTGGGACTGGGGCCAGCGCACAGCTGAGAACAGGCGAGCGGCCCACGCCTTCAGTCCCAGTGCCCGGGCGGCAGAGGCAGTGGGGCCGGAGGGATGGCTCAGCGGTTAAGAGCACTGGCTGTTCTTCCAGACGACCCAGGTTCGATTCCCAACAACCACACGGTGCTCATAGTTGTCTGTAACTCCAGGCCCAGGGTACAGACACCCTCATGCAGGCAAAACATCAGTGCACATAAATGGGGGTAAAAGAGGCAGACAGGAGGATCTCTGTGAGTTCGAGGCCTACAGAAGCGCTCCAGGACAACCAGACCTGTTACAAGAGAAACCTTGTCTTGCAAAACAAAAACAGAAAGAAAGCTTGCATGCCCATGAGGCCTCACCCTGTGCCAGGCTGACAGACTAGGTAAGGCCACACAGGGCTACATTCAGAAGGCATGCTCCTCCATTTCTTTATAGACTTTAAATGTGCTACATTTATTTATCTGAGTGTATGTGCACAATTGTGCCAGAGTACATGGAAGTCTGAATACAACTTCCAAGAGTCTGTTCTCTCCCACCATGTACCTCTCCTGCCACGTGGCCAAACTCAGGTGGGCAGGCTTGGCTGCCAGTACCTTTACCCATGGAGCCATCTTTCAAGTCCTCATCCCCTTCAGTAAGTGCTCAAGCCCACCTTGGGATTGGTGCTGTCATGGCTAGGTGGGGAAACTGAGGCCTTGAAAGGTGGCTAGCCTCATGTCACAGAATATGGAAGGGTCCCTGTAAGGGGGAACACTTCATGGTGGCTGTCTGAAGGACACCTCTGCCCTGAGTTCAGGCCATTCCCACACCCAGACCAGAAGTGTTCATTCAGGGGTCTTTGAAGATAACTCCCTTCTCCATGGGAGGCCATGGGCTTGCTTCTGGATGGTCTACCATGGCCCTATCTGAGGTATCTGTACGCCTCTAAACTACAGGCACCCCCAGTGGCCATCATGTAGATGCAGTTGCCCTCGGGGCTGAGGTGGTGGGGACTGGTTGCCCTCCCTCTCTTCTTGCCTGTCTCTTAAGTTTTACGGTGACTTTATTTTGTGTATGTGTGTGTGCAGGTGTGCATGTGCCCTGGGACACACACATGGAGGTCAGAGGGCAGCTTGTGGCCACGGTTGCTTCTTTCCACCGTGCGGTCAGGGGTCAAGCCTGGGTCATCAGGCTTGGTGGCAAGCTGGTTTATCTACTGGGACATGTCATGGGTCCCAAGGGCTTGTTTGGTTGTTTGGTTTGCTGTGGTGTTTGTTTATGTTTTTACATCTTTATGCATATGGGTGGTTTTACTACATATCTGTCTGTCTACCGTGTGTGCACAGCCCTCAGAGGTGAGAAGAGGGCATTCGATCTCCTGGAACTTCTTACAAGAGGTTGTTAGCTGCCACATGGGTGCTGGAAACCAAACCTCTAGAAGAGGAGACAGTACTTTTTTGGTTTTTTGAAACAGGGTTTCTCTGTGAAACAGTCCTAGCTGGAGACCAGGCTGGCCTTGAACTCATAGAGATCCGCCTGTCTCTGCCTCCCGGGTGCTGGGATTAAAGACGTGTACTGCCACCACCCGCCTGAGGCAGTACTTTTAACTACCCATCTCTTCACCCTTCTGTTTGTGTTTTTAAAAGTCTTTTACTTATTGTTGTTATTAGATTTGCCCTTCTTTCTGTCCCTGCATCTGTGAGCTTGGTGACCCCTGCCTCAAGGATATCAGGGATCTAGGCTGCACAGTGCCCCGTGGTGAGCCCAGGATAGTAACCTGACTGTCTTTTTTCTGTAGCACTTAAAACTGTTGGGGATTGTGTCCCCCAGGGTGAGGCACCCAGCTGTTGAGTTTCTTTCTGGGTTCTCGCTCCAGCACTCTAAGAAAAGCATGCTGACAGCTGGGCAGACCAGGGGTATGTGTGTGGTTGTCCAGGCTCCTGCTTTACGGAGGAGCCTAGCCCTGGGCCTAGCTGACAAGATGAATATTGAGTGCTGCTTTCCGTTGCTGGGAAGGACCGTGCACTGGGCCTCACTGTAGACCAGCCCTGTGACAGGGCCACAGCACCAGCAAGAGGAGTGAGAGGATCCCTGTGTGTGCTGAAGATGTAGCAGGCTGGAATAGATCCAGGGGCTGTGGAGGATCCTGGCAGGGCCCTCAGCATCATGGGCAGCAGTCATCCCTGAAAGCCTTTGGTAAAGACCAGAAGGCACCTTTTCTTTATTTTAGGAATATAAAAAGAGAACAGAAGCCGGGCAGTGGTGGCGCATGCCTTTAATCCCAGCACTCGGGAGGCAGAGGCAGGCGGATCTCTGTGGGTTCAAGGCCAGCCTAGTCTCCAAAGCGAGTTCCAGGAAAGGCGCAAAGCTACACAGAAAAACCCTGTCTCGAAAAACAAAAACAAAAAAAAAGAGAACAGTGCCAATTGAAAGCAAGGAAAAGGGCCAGTTCAGCTGAGGACATCCTTCCCCAGCCCCAGGGCTCTGTCAGTCCTGGGGCTACTTTTCCCACCCTCTTCTTCCTTCCAGAATTTTCCATGGTAGAGACAGCAGCACAGAGGGTCACACTCACCTCGGGTCGTCTGTTCCCACTGCCGTTGCTCGCCCAAGCCCAGCCTAACCAATGTGCAGACTACTGTACATACCACAGCCTGCTGAACAGCTAGTCTGAACACTGGGATGGCGGGGATGGTAGTTCAGTCCTCAGGGTGGCCACTGTGCAGGCCGGGGAGCCTCTGCTTCTCCCAGGGTCCTCCATCCATGCTTGCACCCCATGCTCTTCTGACGTGGTAAGGCCAGGGTGACTGGCTCACATCTGCAGAAAGTTGGGGCTTTCAGGAAATCTGAAGGCAGGCTGGAGGAGGGCTTGGGTCGATGGCCAGTGCCACGAAAGGAGGTCCCTGTGCAGTTGTGTATTCTGTGAGCAAACACATGCGCGTGCTTCTGCATGTGCGTGTGAGTGAGATGGCAGCCGCCTGATCTGGGCAGAATCACATATAAACAGTTCCAGATGTGGCAAGCCTGGATGTCTGTGACTCAGTTACTTGGCCCTGGTCTGCTGGTGGGAAGCTTCCTGCCTCATGACACCATAGAGTTCAGACCACAGAGTTGCTCTGGGAAGTTATCCCCTCAGGAAACAGAAGCTCCTTCAGGGACCCCAAATCCCCAGCTTTGTTTCTTATAATCGCACAGGCTTCAGGGATGCCCTCCCTGTTTGGGGCTCCCAGCATATAGCGTCTGTGTGCAGATGTTCCGTCCTCTGTGGCCACAGACCCTCTCTCTGCCTGTGCTCCAGTCAGGCATTCAGACCCAGTGAGGCTAACTGGAGTCAGTCCAGAGCAACAACACAGGAAATCTGGAGCCAGAACCATACCACCCTCCCCATGGTGAGACTCAGCAGTCCTCTTTGGTAGGTGGGGACGGACACAGGAGAAAGCAGCTTGTCCTAAGGCTCGCAGCCTGGAAAGGCAGAGTGGAGTTTAACACAAGTACACATACGATGTTCGTCGTCTGTGTCGTCGTCGTCATCGTCGTCGTCGACGACGTCGTCCCCCCCCTTCCCGTCCGTCCGTCCGTCCGTCCGTCCGTCCGTCCGTCCGTGTGTGTGTGTGTGTGTGTGTGTGTCCCTCTTTCAGCACTGTAGCTGCTGGTGAATTCAGAGATGGTATTCCAAAAGGCTTCCTTCTGGGGCTTTTTGATAGCACAACGGCCAGAAACATGAGAGTCACGAAAGATGTCTAGGTTGAGCCTGGGGAGCTAGCTGTGTGGAAAAGAATATTTACCTGAGTTCAGATCCCCAGCACCTGTGGAAAATGTGTGGGTACCTGAACCCCAGCACTGTAGTGGGCAGAGAGGATGGCTGGAACTTGCTGGCCAGCATCCTAGCTCCAGGTTTAGTACAAGAGCCTGTCTCGAGGAAATAGACATCTTCTGGATCCCCGTGACGACATCTCCTTCCCCGATATGTGCGTACAGCATACACACGGAAGATGTCCAGGGGAGGGTTTGAGGCTCAGTTAGAGCTTTTGCCTAGCATACACAGAGCCCTGGGTTCCATCCCAGTACTTCATGAGCTGGGTGTGATTGATGGTTCAAGCCTGTAATTCATTACAGCTCTTGTGAGGCAGAGGCAGGAGGATCAGGAATTCAAGGTTTTCCTCAGCTGTATAGCAAGTTGGAGGCTAGCCTGGGCTATGTGAGACTTTGGTTTTGTTTTGTTTTAGAGTCTGTGTAGTGCAGAAAGTCCCCACAGAGAGCTGACTTTATCTACAGCCTTACTTAGGTTACACAGTGGCCCCTGCTCTGGGCCCCCGGACAGCCAGCTTCCTCTTCCGAGCAGACAGAAGAGGAAAAGTCCTGTGAGCGGATCAACGAGGCTTTGGCCACTGCTGCCAGTCACGTGCCTCTGAGAGTTGTAAAGAAACTAACCGGCACAGACCTGCCATTGCTGCTCCGTGGGAGGCTGAGGCAGGAGGGTTGGAACTTAAAGAAGGCCTGGCTAACTTAGTGAGCCCGGTTAGGATGAGACGAAAGAGTGCTGCCCGGGCCGCTGAGCAGGGGGGCTCGCCCGTGAGTGAGCGCCTGGCTTCCGTTCCCAGCATCGCCAGAGACTGTACCGAAGGCTTGGGCTGACCTCAGGGGTGGTGCTTGCCTGGCATGCACGAAAGCCTGGGCTTGATTCCAAGCATGGAGTAAAGAGAGACGGTGACTCACAGAGCCAGGGACACTTCTATGGCATGGGTGCCCTGGCATTCTGCCGTCCGAGGTGGCCTCTCGGTGCTGCAGTCTCCCTCCCCGTGAGTGAGACCATCACCATAACTCAGTGCTGTCAGTTGGTCCGTTACCACTGGGAATGAAGAGTGGTCACATTGCACAGGAAGTCAGGGCTGAGCAGTCTGAGCACGCACTGCATGTGTTCTCCGGACGGACGGAGAACAGAATTGACAGGCACCCATCTGGGGTCTGCTGGTCAGCCGGTCAGTCACCTCGGTCATAAGCACAGTGTCTACAGTAGGGTGGGATAGGGTCAGCCCTAAGGTCCCTTCTGCTCGGACTCTAAGAAGGCAAGGAAGGAGCAGTGTAGGGTGTTGGGACAGGAACTTTCTGGACAGAGGCCTTGGACATACATAAGAGACCTGGAATTTTAAGGGAACATCCAGGTGGACAAGGGGGTGACAGAGCTCTCAGCACACCACGTCAGGTATTGGCAGTAGCTTTCAGGTGGCTGCCGGCTCTAGGTGAGGCTCTGCCCTCTGTCCTCAGGAGAAAGAGAAGAAGTACATGCTGCCGCTGGACAACCTCAAAATCCGGGATGTGGAGAAGGGCTTCATGTCCAACAAGCACGTGTTTGCCATCTTCAACACAGAGCAGAGGTGAGGAGCCTGTGGGGTCCCCGGGAGGTCCGAGTGGCCAGCAGCCTTGTTCACAGGTTTCCAGAATCCTGAGCACTCACTCATGAGTCCCTGCCCCAGGGTCTCACCTAGAAAGGGAGTGTAGTTGAGAACTGTCCCAGGGGTATTTCTGTGTAGTGGAGGTGAGGGCAGAGCACCATAGATACAGACGGTAGAAATGATGGAGTTGGCGTGAGGACCAGCACAGTGCTGGAGAGGCAGAAACAGGAGGGCCCCTGGTGGTCACTACCCAGCTAGTCTAGCCAGTTCTGGAAACTTCAGGCCACTGAGACAGACCGTGTCTCAAAGAGGGAGGTGCACAGAAAGTGAGGAGGACAGCTGGATTGACTCTAGCCTCTGCATACACATGCACACACCCACGCCACAGACTGACTTGCTAACGTGCCCTGGGCATTGTTCCTGTATAGAGACCATTCAGTGATGGAAGCCGGACTTGGGGCTCATGGTAGATTGCCTGCCTAGAGTCCACCAGTGAGAATCTGGAGGTGTGTGGTACAGTGAGCTGGTCAGATGGCTCAGAGTAGAAAGTGCAGTCCTGGTGGCCTGAGGTCAGTCCCTAGAATGTATGTCACACACACACACACACTCACACTAACACACACACACACACACACACACACACACACACTCACACTAACACACACACACACACACACACTCACACAAACACTAACAAACACACACTCACACTAACACACAAACACACACACACAAACACACACACAACAAACACACACACACACACACACACACACACACCATCGTCGTAATAATGGAAAAATTGTAAGCCATCTTGTCAGGATGCCAGACAGTGCAGGCTGAGTATATTCCTGCTGTTGTAGGAAGTTCTGGTAGACATTGTTGCTGTGCTCTTCCCTGCAGACACCTCAGTGGGAGCTCCTAAGCCAGAGCAGGTATCACGAGATATGCCCAACATGGGACTGGTGGGCAGCCATCCCTGCAGGAGAACAGGAAAGAGGGTTAGGCATGGTGTCAGGAGGCAGAGGCAGGTGGATCTCTTGAGTTCTAAGCTAGCCTAGTCTACAGAGCAAGTTTCAGGACAGCCAGGGAGGGCTACACAGAGAAACCCTGTCTTGAAAAACCAAAAAAAAAAAAAAAAAAAAAAAAAAAAAAGCGAAATTCCCTGACAAAAATAACTCAAGAGGGAAGGAGTTCAAGTTTATCGCTGACAGCCTATCACTGTGAGGAGCCTGAGGCAGCTGGGCACGCCACACCCCGTCACAGACAGAGATGAGTGCTTCCATGCTTGCTCACCTTCCCCTGTCTAGAGAGTGCATGGTGTCATGTGCCATTCTGCTGAGCTGAGTCTCCCACAACAGGCGGACGCATTGCAGACATGTCCCTATGGAGACTCCTCCCAGGCCGTTCTAGGTTATGTCAAGTTGATAATTAAAGCCACCTGTCACAGAGAAGAAATGACTGAGCTCAAATACCAGGTTGGAATGTCCGGCATGGTGGCACACACCTCTAATCTCAGCACACAGGAGCCTGAGGCAGGAAGTTCTAAGTTTGAGGCTGGCTGTGGCTGTATAGCAAACACTGCCAGATAGATAGATAGATAGATAGATAGATAGATAGATAGATAGATAGATAGATAGATAGATAGATATAGATAGCAAGCCATCAACACTTCTGTCCAGATTTGCGTGATCTGACAGCAGTGTATGGTATGTATGTAGATGGTACCCGGTGCTATAGCTTACATGGCAGACACACCCAGAAGTCCTTTAACAAACTGGGGACGCTACTAGAACCAACTCTATGCCCAGGTCAGGCAGAGCGCCCCCTGCCAAGAGTCTATGCTTTTAGTGGTCAGCCATGTCCCTTTCTGCCACCCACTGCAGGAATGTCTACAAGGACCTACGACAGATAGAACTGGCTTGTGACTCCCAGGAAGATGTGGACAGCTGGAAGGCTTCGTTCCTGCGAGCTGGGGTCTACCCAGAGAAGGACCAGGTGAGGAGCCGCCTTCCTGCCCTAGATGGCACACCAGAGGCTGCCTGGGAGAAGTGTCAGTCAGCTTTCCTTTGCTGCGGTAAAAATAGCTGCCGGGCCCCTGGCTTAGGTGACGAGGCGCTTGCAGCACAAGAGCAGAGTTCGGTCCCCAGGACCCACAAGAGCAGCAGCGGGGGTGGGGAGAGCAGCCTGCCTCACCCGTCACATCTTCGTCCCCAGGTCATGGGGAGAGACTTGTCTCTAAAGTAACTCTGCTCTTCATGGTGAGTTCTACGACAGCCAGAGTTACATGGAGACCCTGTCATTCCTTGGTAGGCAGGCAGGTAGGTAGATAGATTTTGAAGAAGTGGAGATAAGGAAAGCCCCATCCATGTTGGGATACGAAGAACAGCTTGTAGGGATGGTGCTCACACACACACACACACACAGACGAACACAGATCGACAAGTACCTGACACACACAGCTAGGGAGAGGTGTCCCGTCTGGCCCCTGCTTGGCCCCATGCGACGTGAAAGGGCTGGGCCAAGGCATCTCCAGGGATACACCCCTAGTGACCGACCTCCTCCAGCTAAGCCAAACGTGGTGAAGTTTCGAGAGCGTCACAGATTCAGTATGTTGTTCTAGGAAGATGGCTCAGCAGATAAAGGCACTGGCCACATGGTGGCTCACAGCTGTCTGTAACTCCAGTTCCAGGGTCTGACACCCTCTCTGGCCTCTGTGGACATCTGCACACACACATGGTATATACACTGATGTACACATACATCAACACAGAACACACAGCTGACACCCACTGAACCAAGTGAGTCAGAGTTGGGCTCAGTTTCTCATTAGGATCCAGAAAGTTCTCCAGCTGAGTCCATGGCCTGCAAGACAGGTGGACTTGGGACTCTCATCTGCCTTGTTTTCTCTTCTCTTCCTGTCCTTGCAGTGAAGTCCCAACAGAATCCTGGGCATCCCAAGGGACACTGTGTTCCCTCCCATCCCCTGGGAAAAGAGTCCAGCCTGGCTTTCAACCAGTATACCCCAGCACAGACCACCTGGTGTCCAACAGGGCCGTCGGCAGGGCAGGCACATAGTTCCCAAGAGTGGGTACTCCACAACAGCTCTTGAGCTGTGCTCACCGCCTCTGTGTCCCTTGCAGGCAGAGAATGAGGATGGAGCACAGGAGAACACCTTCTCCATGGACCCGCAGCTAGAACGACAAGTGGAGACCATCCGGAACCTGGTGGACTCCTATGTGGCCATCATCAACAAGTCCATCCGAGACCTCATGCCAAAGACCATCATGCACCTCATGATCAACAATGTGAGTGGAAGCTCCAAGGTAGCCAAGGGCTAGCTGAGCTGGCCGGGCGATCCAGCCACAGCACCACAAAAACCAGGCATTTGAAGTATATTTGTTGTTGGTTTGAAGTACACCTGCCTGCCCAGCACCAGACAGTGGAGGCAGGAGGATCAGAAGTTCACCATCCTTCTCAGATACATAGCCAGTTTGAGGGTATCTTCGATTATGTAGGACCTTGTCTCTGAAATCAAAACCAAGGCAGGCAAGGTGGCTCAGGTAAAGGCCCTGGAACTCATTCCACAAAGCTGTCCTCTGACATGCACACCATGACCCACACGCCCACATACAACAGAGGAATAATACATAACATTATTCCAGCACTCAGGAGGCAGAGGCAGGGTGAGTGTAAGGTCAGACTGGTCTCCAAAGCAAGTCCCAGGACAGCCAGGGCTCTAAGAAAGAAAGAGAGGTGTGGGGGGGGTAGCATTAAGAACAAATTAAGGACTGGAGAGGTGACAGTTAAGAGCACTGGCTACTCTTCCAGAGGTCCTGAGTTCAATTCTCAGCACCCACATGGTGACTCAGAGCCATCTACAATGGGATCTGATTCTTCTGGTGTGCATGAAGATAGAGCACTCATATACAGAAAATACATTAATAATAAATCTTTAAGGAAAACAACAGAAACTTAATTTTAAAATAAGTCCTGCAAAGGTAGAGCAAGTTGGTTTGTTGAGGTAGCTTTTCGTTTTGTTTTTGTTGTTGGTTAGTTGGCTTTTGTGCTGTTGGGGATTGAACCCAGGTCATGGTGCATGTTAGGCAAACACTGGATTATTGAACTGCACCTCTACCCCTCATTGGGGGATTCTAGGCAGGGGCTCACCACTGAGCCACACCCAGCCCCTCACTGGGGGGTTCTAGGCAGAGGTTCTACAGCTAAACCACGCCCCAGCTTCTCACTGAGGGATTGATTTTAGCTCTATGGCTAAACCTCAGCCTGTGATGGATGGTTTTCTAGTCACGTTAGGCTTCTGAGTTCTTGACTAACGTGAGGATCTGACCTCTCCCACCATTGTCCTCAGACAAAGGCCTTCATCCACCATGAGCTGCTGGCTTACCTATACTCCTCAGCAGACCAGAGCAGCCTCATGGAAGAGTCAGCTGAGCAGGCCCAGCGACGAGACGACATGCTGCGCATGTACCACGCGCTCAAGGAAGCACTCAACATCATTGGGGACATCAGTACCAGCACCGTGTCCACGCCTGTGCCCCCACCTGTCGATGACACTTGGCTCCAGAACACCAGTGGCCACAGGTCTGGAGGGCATTTTGCCCCTGATGTGCCCATACCTGCTCCACCCTTCCTGTTCCCTCCGTCCATCAGGAGATAGGCCATAACTGAAGGATGGGCAGGGCACAACACACAGACCTGAGAACCTGTCCTGCCTAAAGTCACAAGGGTAGCCATGGCTTCTACGGGCCAATCTGAGCCAGATCCTTGGGGGAAAAAAAACCACACACATTGTAATTCCCCACCAGCCTTTTTATCTTCTAGTGCTTTCTCTATGGGTTAAGTCCAAGTAGAAGCCAAGGGCAAGAAGCCCAGAAACAGGACAGTCACCACAGGTCAGCCTCCCCGAGATCCTAGAGAAGGACACAGGGAAGTGTTTACAGACATCTAAGCAGCCACAGTCAGGGGAGTCAGTGTAGTGCGCCCACTGAGACTTCAGGAAGAGGACCAGAGCCCAGACCTGGGAGGATCAGGTCTCTAGGCCCAGTGGGGAACAGGGCAGGCAGGTGCCTCACAGAGAGACCTAGGGCCACACACTGGGGACCAGGGCTGGGCTCTGACAGGGTCTTGGGCTGTAAGTGTCCAAGTGCAGCAATCTCAACACACTTGCCCCTCCAAGCTTTACTGTCAGTACACAGGGACCCCCAGTAACTTGGAATGGTGTGGCTCAGGCTGGTGGTTCCCAGTGCCTCTGCCCCCCATCTTAGTCCCTTACAGTGGGTGTTCAGAGTATCCTCTGGGTTCAAGCCTCTCTCTCCTCCACAGCCCCACCCCACAGCGCCGACCTGTGTCCAGCGTGCACCCACCAGGCCGGCCTCCTGCAGTGCGGGGTCCCACACCAGGGCCCCCCCTGATTCCTGTGCCTGTGGGGCCTACAGCCTCCTTCTCGGCACCCCCCATCCCATCCCGGCCTGGACCACAGAGCGTGTTTGCCAACAATGACCCCTTCTCAGCGCCACCTCAGATACCATCTCGGCCAGCACGGATTCCCCCTGGTATCCCACCAGGAGTGCCCAGGTAAGGCGCACAGCCTGCATCCTGGGGTCCCTTTGTAGTGACTGACTCCCTACTTCTGCTGACTTCCAGTATAGCCCCAACAAGACAGAGTAGCGCAGGCATTCCTGCTTGTGTGCCGAGGAACTGAGCCCTAGAGTGGCCCATCCTATTTAGCCAGTGCCACAGAAGAGTGGATCAGCAGACGCCAGGGCTCCTGGCCTATCCTCTGAGCAGCAGGTTCCATGTCCCCTAACCCTGGGCACCATGTGTCACTGACGCCTGGTGAGCTAGACTCTGTCTCCGTTTCTGAGCTCCAGGGAGGGCAGGGAAGCAGGACACCACCTCCTCTAGTCGAAGTGCAGTTCCGTCCCCAGGACCCTCTTGCTGGAAGGAAAGGACCAGCTCCTCCCAAGCAAGCCACAGGGATACCAGAAAAAAAAACACCTGGATTTGATAGGCTCCCTCCTGGTGCCCAACTCTGGGAGCACCCTGGGTGGGCTGGATGGGCTGGGTCCTCATCTCCCCTGCTTCTGGCCTCACTGCCCTCCACCTCCCCATGTCTTTACTCTCTTTGCAGCAGAAGAGCGCCCGCTGCGCCCAGCCGGCCCACCATTATCCGCCCAGCCGAGCCGTCCCTGCTCGACTAGGCTGCAGGGGCCGTGTTCTGGGGCTCCTCGTGCACCCCCAGTGCAGGAGAGCTTTGGTGGTCTGGGCCCCACTGCTGCCCTGCCCCCTGCTGGGACCAGGCTCCCTGTGGGCAACCCTCCCTTTCCTCCCTAGCCTGGTGGACATGACAGTGACGGGGAGGGTGGGAGCCCCAGACAGCAGGACATGGGGACTTTGCACTTTGGGACAAGGAGAGCCCTCTGGTCGGCATCCTTGGGACCATCTGGAAAGAAAAATTCAGGCTGCTGTAGGGGAACTCTACCAGGGGCTTCCCCACACAGACTGTAAGCCTGTGTGTTCTTAGGGTACAGGAACTGCCCAACTTTTCCTGAGGGCTCTTCTGGAGGGAGCCAGGCCCGGGGCCCAGTGTGGCCACCCCCCGGCTCGAGCTGTATATATATCTTCTCTGGCCATATTAACCGCACCACCTGAGCCCAGCCCAGACTCGACAGCCAGAGGCGCTTTGTGCCTTCCTTAGGCTTGGAGTTCCTCAGCTCTGGCCTGCCTCACTCTCCTCAGCCCCAACGTGGTTTGGGCTGTGTGAGCTGGGGAGACATAGGGGCTTCTTGCTCCCAGCCAGCCCTCCCCACAGGGTGGGCCCTGGTGCCTCTGTGCAGACCCTGTTCCCACTGCTTGGTTTGACCACTGTTAAGTGCCTGCCTCTGTATATCCTATTAATAAACTAAATAAAGGGAAGCCCCTCTGGTGGCTGTGTGTGTGGGCCTTTTGTGTCTGTCCCAGCCCAAAGGGAGACTGTCCACCCTGTCCTGGGGCTGCCCTTCGCTCATTTCCATGTGTGTCTTCTGTCACCCTTCCAAACCCTATACCACCTCCCCATCAGTGCTCATAGGAAACAGGCATTCTAGCCACGCCCCCAGTGGCACTGTGGCCACGCCCACTTCCAGGTCCCCCACTGGCTCTCTAGGGACACCATTCAACTATGCTTTATGATCTTTTTCTTTCGTGCCAGGCGACCACCTCCATCGGCTCCTGCCCGACCTTTCTTCTGAGCTTCGTGGGAGTGCCCTCCCGCCTTCCTGGCTGCCCTGCCTTGAGGCTAGGTCTGCCCCAGGCTGATTTCCCTGAGCCCCAGTCAGCAGGCACTGTTAATGTTTCTGACCATAATTTATTGACTCCAGTGCCCAGGACAGATGCCCTTTGTTCCTTGAGGCTCTCAGGCAGGCTTTGGTGGGGCTGCATCTCAGCCCTCTGAGGTCCTGCACTCTGAAAGGAGGAAGGGGCCCCTCTTGGAGTTCTGTTACCAGATCCCCCAACCAGCTGGCTCCTCTCTGGGCCAGGGCTCCTTCCTATCAAATAAAAGTGACTGTCCTGGCAAGAACTCTGCAGATGTGTCTCCTTCCCAGACCCTAGCAAGGTCTTATCCCCAGGAGCAAAGTGGAGACACTGAGGGTGGGTGTGTCCCACTGGGCAAAGGGCAAGAGACAGCTGCGCAGCATGACCCCATCCTGGTGGCTGGAAGACTTAAGCTAAGGCACAATTTCAGGAGAAAACCAGGGCATCTGAGAGCCATACATCCCCAGCTGCAGTGCCCAACACTTCCAGCTTCCAAGAAACAGGCACTGTTGCTGAACCTCCCTCCAAGGGGTCTGCAATCCACTTGCACTCCCCGCTCATCCAGAAGGGGGACATGGGGCCACTGCTGAGGACCCAACGGCAGCTTCTCTGAGTCTGTCCAGCAAGTCACACATGCCTGTTCCCTCCGTTGTTTCGTTCATCCTCTGTGGCTGGGGCTACGTGGGTACAGGACGCTTGTCATGGAAGAAGCGCTTGAGTGTGCAGACCTGCAGGACGGCCACCAGCAGCAGCACAGCCACATTGGCAGCTGACCAGAAGTTGACCCGCTCCAGGTTGTCTTCTTGAAGGTTCCGATCACGGGCCTCAAAGGCTCGGAGCAGAGTCAGCATCTGGATGCTCCGTTCCAGCCGGGTCCTCATAGTCTCTATGGATTCCTGCCAGGGCATGGAGAGGAAGGGGTCAAATCCTCACTCACTGTGTGACCATCAGCAAGTCAATGTGCCTCTCTGGCTTCATGTCTCACATCCTCTCCTAGAAACAGGGATTTGTTGTTTTTTGTTTTGTTTTTCATTTTTTTCCCCTTTATGTTTTCTTGTTTGTTTTTAGGTAAAGACTTTTTGGTTTTTCGAGACAGGGTTTCTCTGTGTAACAGATCTAGCTGCCTGGAACTAGCTCAAGACCAGGCTGGCCTCAAACTCCCAGAGATCCACCTGCTTCTGCCTCCTAAGTACTAGGATTAAAGGCATGTGCCACCACCACCCGGCTTCTTTTGGATTTGTGAGATGGGATCTTGCTATGTAGCCCAGGTTGGTCTTGAACTCACTGGAATCCTGCCTCAGCCTCCTGAGTGCTGGGGTTACAAGCATGCACTACCACACCCAGCTCACCTTGATGTCTTCCATTTTGACATCAAGCATCTCCTCTGGCTCCACAGCTTCTGCCCAACCTTCCACCTCCTCCTCGTCTTGGAAACTGTCAAAGATGAGCTCAAAGAAGACTAGCTTCTCAGAGATGGTGCTGAAGGAGTTGTCAAAGCACAGCCTGTAGTCCCCAGCCTCAGTAGGCTCCACCCTGGGCAGACAGACGAGACACACAGACATGACCCTGGAGTGACCAGCCAGCTGGTCTGTGGAGCCAGTGGGATGGTAACCCGAGGCCACTGGGGAGCTGCAGGGCTGTAACTGAACCAAGACAGGGCAAGACTTCACTCACGTGTGCACCCCATCAGCCTTTCGAGACTCACTGACCAACAGCACACCCTGAGGGCTCTCCAAGGTGAAGTCCACGTCCAGTCCAGCTCCTCCAATCACCTGAAGAGCAGGTAAGAGTTGGGGGACAGGCAGGTTTGGGCCAAGCCTATCTTCCACAGAAGGCCTGGGTTGAACCAAACTGGAAAAGACCCACCTGAGACCACCAGGAGCCTGTCTTAAAAACAAAAACGTACCTGTTTGGGGGAGGGGAGTAGTGACTGGCTATCAGAGGACAACTTGCAGGAGTCGGTTCTCTACTTCTACCATAGAGTTACGAAACTCAGGCCTTCGGGTTTAGCTGCAAGCTCCTTTACCCACTGAGCCTTCTGGCTGCCCCCAAAGGCCTATCTGAGCACCCATTGCCACACCTGCGAGGTCCCTTCCTGGTCCCTAAGACGCCACCAGGTGAGGTCTTTCATCAGGCCATCCCGCCACCCCCTTGAGCAGTCCAAGGTGGGCGTCTAGCTAGCTGCGAGCTTACAGTGGGCACCAACCCGCTAGCCGCCAGGGCACTCCCTTGGCCCCAACCCGAAGAACTTCCAGCAGAGAGAGCCCCTAGGCAGCAAGACTGTAGGCATCCCGGCCACGCCCAGTCCCCGCCCCTCCTGCCGGCTGGCCACACCCCCTCCTGGTCCTACGCTGTATGCCGAGTCCGGGACCCTCTCACCTGGTACTCAGTCTCCAAACTAGCATTGGCCGGCGCGGACTGGTAAAAACACTGCTTCCTCCCCGCGGGAAGCAGGAAAGTAAACTCGCCGTCCTGAATGGGCGGCGGCCCCGCCTCTCCCACTCCTACTGATGGCAGGAGTAGCCACAGGGCCAGGGCTATTGCCGCACCGGCCGCCATTATCCGGGTCACCCTCTGCTCTTCTCTCGGGATGCGGGTCCTTTAAGAGCACGTCCCGCCCACCTCTCATTTCGGCGAAGCTCATTGGCTGGAGCTTCTGTTCGGCCGCAAACCCGCGGAATGCTGTGTGAAGGACCCCAAAGAGGAGAGCGGCCCGGGTGAATGCCTCATCTGCTAGAAAGCGTACTAACGCTGATGCGGATTTTGTGAAACTTCTCCATATCTGTTACTAACCATTGGGGTCGGAGGGAAAAATTACAGACCTGAATTGATGAAGCACTTTTTTACAGGCAAAAATTAAGATGACTAAACGAGGAGGTTTGCGGGTCCTCTTGTGGGACCGCCTTCTGTCCTACCCCCCATTCAAAGTGCGTTCGGCCCATTGATCAATCTGCCGTGCGTCAGGTGCTCACGGTGGTACCCCGATCGATAGGTTCTGGCGGTGCTAGTTCAGTGGACGTGGCCTCCCCAGACTCAGCGCTAGCGCTGCTTTCCCTCTGTGCCTTATACCATCACTTTATAAGGATTTTGGTCTCTTAAATTAGGGTGCTTGTTAAGTGGTGAGTAGAACACGTCCTCACCCTGCATCCAATTGGTCTCAAACCTTTAGGTCAACAGGTCCTAGTGTATCTGTGCTCACACAAGCTGTAATCCCAGCACTTGGAAGGAAGAGTTCGAATTTGAGGCCCTCGTCATCTACATCTGTCTAGCATGGCTGAAGACTGAGGTCCTGTCTTCAAAAAAGAGGGATCTGTATGGCCTCAGAGGATAAAGACCCTCGCTGCTAAACCTGATGGCCTGAGTTCAATTCCTCATACCCACACGGTGGAAGGACAGAACTGACGCCCACAGATTGTCCTCTGACCTCCATGCACGCGCACACACACAACACTGTGCTGGTTAGCTTTCTTGTGTCCACTTGACACAAAAACTATTCTGGCAAAAGGAATTCTCTTGCCCTGTGGGCATTTTCTTCATTGCTAACTGATGCAGGAAGGCCTAGCCCACTATGGGTGGTGCCAGACTAGGCAAGTGGGTCTGGGGTATAGAAGACAAGTAGTTTGGGGGCTGGTGAGAGGGCTCAGAGGTTAAGAGCACTGGCTGTTCTTCCAGAGGACCTGGGTTCAATTCCCAGGACCCATATGGCAACCCACAACTACCATTAAATCTAGTTTCAGGGGATCTGACACCTTCACACAGACATACATACAGGCAAAATAAGAATGCACATGAAATAAATAAAAAAAAGATAGTTTGAAGCAGGGTAGTGATAGCACATGCCTTTAATCCCAGTACTCGGGAGGCAGAGGCGGACTGATCTCTGTGAGTTCGAGGCCAGCCTGATCTGCAGAGCGAGTTCCAGGGTTCTGCAGAGAAACCCTGTCTCAAAAAACCAAAATGAAAAAGTAGTTTAAGCAAATCAGTAAGCAACTGTATACTTCATAGGTCCTGCCCTGATCAACTATAATTGGGACACATAAGCTAAATAAACTGTTTCCTCTCCAAGTTGCTTTTGATCATGGATTTTATCACAGCAACAGAAACAAAACTGGAACACACACAAAATACAATATAATAAAAAGAAAATTTTGGACAGGCATTATGCATGCCTTTAGTCCCAGCACTCGGGAGGAAGAGGGAGATGAATCTCTGAGTTTGAGGCCAGCCTGACCTGGATAATGAGTGAAACTCTGTCTCAACAAATTTAAATATATATACATTTACATATGTACGTATGTATATTAAGAGCATATAGCTTGATGGTAGAGCTAGAGCATAGCACGGGCAAGGTCCTGGGTTCGACTCCCAGTACCACAAAACAGATACAGGCCAACAAACTCTCAGAAGAGGATAGTATGCTAATTAATTTTGTCAACATGACACAATGTGGAATCAGCTGAAGAGAGAGTCTCACTAGGACGTTGCCTAGAACAGGTTGGCCTGGGTGACTGTCTGGATTGTGTTACCTGAGAGGTTAGACATGCCCACTGTGGGAAGTTCCTGGATTTGGGCTCTGAACTGTGTAAGACTCCAGAAGGAAGTGGAGTAGTGAGCAGGCCTGTATGCATAGGTCTGTTCACGACTGTGGATGTGATGATGTGACTAGCTGTCCAAAGACCCTGGTGCTCTGACCTCCCTGCTCTGATGAACTGAAACTTGGAATTGTGAACTACAATAACCCTTTGGTCAGGGTGTTTCATCCACAGAAACGAGGAAGTCTGAACATGCAGCCAAAGTCAGGAGGTACAGGCCTCAGAGCAAAGGATGCCTGGTTCAAAGCTCAACCTTTAACATACTTTTAAAAAAATACAGACAGGCGGTGATGGCGCACGCCTTTAGTCCCAGCACTCAGGAGGAGAGGCAGGAAGATCTCTGTGAGTTCAAAGCCAGCCTGGTCTACAAAGTGTGTTCCAGGACAGCCAGGGCTACACAGAGAAACACTATCTCAAAAAACAATCTGTACCAAACTGGAAAACCTAAAAGAAATGGGTAAATTTCTTGATATGTACCACCACCAAAGTCAAATCAAGATCAGATAGGCCGTGGTTTAATTAAACCACAGATTAAATAGACGAGTGGTTTGCGTGAGCCTGGCCCCCACGGTCTCTTGTGTGGGCTTAGTCCCAAGATGGACTGTTTGGAGAGGATTCGGTGTGGCCTTTTTGGAGGAGGTGTGTCACTGAGGATGGGCTTTAAATTTAAAAAACCTACCCCAGGCCAGTGTCTTCTATCTCTGTCTGCTGACTGATTGTTCCAGCTCCATGCCTGTCTGCTTCCCACCATGATGATAATAAAATAACCCTCTGGATCTATAAGCATGCCTCCAATTAAGAGTTGCCATGGTCACAGCAACCCTAAGACACAGACCTATAATCCCTAGTGAAATAGAAGCAGAAACTAAAGTCTCAACCAAAAGAAGTCTAGTGCCAAATGGATTCAACACAAAATCCTACCAGATGTTCAAAGAATTAATGCCAATACTACTCAAATTATTCCACATAACAGAAGCAAAAGAACATTGCCTAATTCTTTCTATGAGGCTACAATTTTCCTGATTTCCTAAACCACATGAAGACTCAACAAAGAAAGACAATTACAGACCAATTTCCTTTATGAACATAGATGCAAGATACTCAATATAATACCTGGCAAACAAAACCAAGAACACATCAAAAAGATCATCCATCATGATCAAGTAGATTTCATCCCAGAGATCCAGTGATGGTCCAACTTGTGTAAATTGATAAATGTAATCCACCATATAAACAGACTGAAAGACAAAAACCACATGATCGTCTCATTAGATGCGAAAAGGCCTTTGAAAATATCCAACACTGCTTCATGATAAAAGTCCTGAAAAGACTAGGGATACAAGGATTGTACCTCAACATCATAAAGGTGATTGACAGCAATCCCACAGCCAACATCAACCTAAACAGACCCTCACAGCATTTCCGCTAAAGTCAGGAACAAGATAAGGTTGTCCATGCTCATTCTCTCCATACCTATTCAATACAGTATTTGAAGTCTTAGCTAGAACAATAAGACAGCTGAAGGAGATCAAGTGGACATAAATAGGAAAGGAAGAAATCAAAATACCTTGTTTGAAGGCAATATGTTTTGTTTTTGGTTTTTTTTTGTTTTTTTTTTTGTTTTTGGTTTTTCGAGACAGGCTTTCTCTGTGTAGCTTTGCGCCTTTCCTGGAACTCACTTGGTAGCCCAGGCTGGCCTCGAACTCACAGAGATCCGCCTGGCTCTGCCTCCCGAGTGCTGGGATTAAAGGCTTGCGCCACCACCGCCCGGCGGCAATATGATTTTATACATAAAAAGACCCTAAAAACTCTACCAGGAAACTTCTACAGCTGATAAACACTTGTACCTGGATACAAATTAATGCGCACACACACACACAAATACAAATGACAAACAGACTGAGAAAGGAATCAGGGAAACTACTGTGTGTGTGTGTGTGTGTGTGTGTGTGTGTGTGTGTATCCCAGGATATATAAATATGATATCTGTATATACATATATATCCCAAGCTATCTATATGCTGTGTGTGCATATGGTATGTATGTGTGTATACACAAAAATCAGGATAGCTAAGCCAATCCTGAAGAATAATAAAGGCTGATGGAGCTATCATCATCCCCAATCTTGAATTGTACTTCAGAACTATACTAATAAAAACAGCATGGTATTGGCATAAAAACAGATACATTGATCAATGGAATACAATTGAATACAATATAAGTCCATACATACTTATGGACACTTGATTTTTTACAAAGAAGCTAGAAATAGACACTGGAAAAAAGACAGTATCTTCAACAAATGATGCTGGTTAGCTGTATATAGAAGAATGCAAACAGATCCATATTTATCACCCTGCACAAAACTCATCTCCAAATGGATCAAGGATCTCAACATAAGGTCAAATACACTGAACCTGATAGAAAAGAAGGTGGGGAATAGGCTTGAACGCATTGGCACAGGGGACAACTTTCTGAACAGGACACCATTAGCACAGGCGCTAAGATCAATGGTTAATAAGTGGACCTCATGAAACTGAAAAGCTTCTGTAAGACAAAGACACTGTCAATAGGACAGACTCACAGTGCACAGAAGGGGAAGCCTTTACCAACTACACATCTGATAGAAGGCTGATAGCTAAATTATATAAAGAGCTTAAAACTTTACATCAAGAAAATAACCCCAATTAAAAATGGGGTAAAGAACTAAGCAGAGTTCTTTAAAAATGCAACACAAATGCCTGAGAAACATTTAAAGAAATGTTCAACTGTTGTTTTTGCTCTTTTGGGGGGCCCACCACCCACCTCCCAAATAGATCGCACACCGAGACTTATTCTTAATTATAAATGCTTGACCTTAGCTTGACTTGTTTCTAGCCAGGTTTCATTAAATTATCCCATCTACCTTTTGCCTCTGGGCTTTTCCCATTTTCTTATTTCTATAACTCTTACTCTGTGGCTTGCTGTGAACCTGGGTGGCTGGCCCCTAGAGTCCTCTTTCTTCTCTGGCTCTTCTTTCCTTTTCTCCTAGATTTCTCCTTCTATTTATTCTCTCTGCCTGCCAGCCCTGCCTATTTCTCTCTCCTGCCTCGCCATTGGCCATGCAGTTCCTTATTAGACCATCAAGTGTTTTAGACAGGCAAAGTAACACAGCTTCACAGAATTAAACAAATACAACATAAACAAAAGTAACACACCTTAAAACAATCTACAACATTCAACATCCTTAGTTATCAGGAAACTGCAAATGAAAGCAATTTTGAGATTTCATCTTACACCAGTCAGAATGGCCAAGAACAATTAAAAAAAAAATGACAGACCGGGCGGTGGTGGCGCACGCCTTTAATCCCAGCACTCGGGAAGCAGAGCCAGGCGATCTCTGCGAGTCGAGCAGCCTGGCTACAAGTGAGTCAGAAAGCGCAAAACTACACAGAGGAAACCCTGTCTCGGAAAAAAAATAAATAAATAAATAAAAAATAAAAAAAGATTTCGCCGGGCGGTGGTGGCGCATGCCTTTAATCCCAGCACTCGGGAAGCAGGTGGATCTCTGTGAGTTCGAGGCCAGCCTGGGCTACCAAGTGAGTTCCAGGAAAGGCACAAAGCTACACAGAGAAACCCTGTCTCGAAAAACCAAAACAAACAAACAAAAAAATGACAACTTATGCTGGTGAGGATGTGGGGAAAAGGAAACACTCATTCTTTGCTAGTGAGAGTGCAAACTTGTGCATTGACTATGGAAATCAGTGTGGTGGTTCCTCCGGAATCTGGAAGAAGGGAATTGATCTATCTCAAGATCCAGCGATACCCCTCTTGGGCCTATACCAAAGGGACTCTACATCCTACAACAAAGACACTTGCTCATCCAGGTTCATTGCTGCTCTACTCACAATAGCCAGGAATGAAAACAGCTTAGATGTCTGTCAACAGATGAATGGATAATGAAAATGTGGTATATTTATACAGTGGCATATTACTCAGCTGATTAAAAAATGAAATAATGAAATTCACAGAAAAATGATGGAAGTTAATAAGGTGAAATAACCCAGACCCAAAAAGATAACTGTGGTATATATTCCCTTGTAGATGAGTGCTAGCTTTTAAGCCTTCTTTAGGCATGCTACCACTGTATAGCCATAGAGGTTAGGTACAGAGTAAGGGACTTGGGGTGGGGAGATGTGCCAAGGAAGGGGAAATAGAATATACAGTTATGGAGAGACTGGAACGGGAGGATTAAATGGGGCAGGGTGAAGGTGGTATGGGTGTGAGTACAGGGAGGGGCGACCAACACTAAGGGCCATTTGAGGGGTCACACGGAACCCTACTACAATAGAAGTTTCTTAAAATATAAACACATGAAAGAAATCCAAATGGAGTCACCAAATAACAGAGGAGAGGAAGCTCCAATCAGACATCTCTTGCCACCAAGTGAATCCTCCAGTGTCAGAAATCAGTCACATCTATTTGAGTTGTTGGCCAAAGACGCCCCATAGAAACTCGGGCTATTGCCAGGGCTGCTCTTCAAAAACTATTGGGAAGGCCTTGAAGACAACACATATCTCATTGAACATGGAGATATGTGAGCTGGTGCCTACCTAGAGCCTTCACCCTACTGACTAGAGTTCATGGTACTGGAGGTTCTCTTCATGCTACCAGAAGAGAAGGGTGAACACCAATCCAGCTACAAACCCTTCCATCTACACTGATGACTGCAACATTTGCTGGTGTAACCATAGCACAAGAATTGTGGGAGTAAAAACCACTTTCTGATTGGATTTAAGGCCAATTCCATGAGATGGAGCCCGTGCTTGTCATTGCTCGGGTGGCCTAGAACTCGAGACTAGACAGGCCATGGGCCTAGGGGAAAACCAAACACTACTGTTCTGCTAAAGGAATGTCACAATGAAAGGACTCCTAACTACATCCTTCTGGACCCGTAGATCACTCAGTCTTGTTCAGCCATCACCAGAGACTTCCTCCTGCAAAAATGGGAACAAACACAGAGACCCACACTGGACAGCGTGCAGAGAGGGAGGGACCGTGGAACACTCCGTCCTAAATAGGATGTCTCCATCAAGTCCCTCCCCTCGAGGATTAGGAAACTATGAAAGAGGCGGCAGAAAGAGTGTAAGAGCCAGAGGGGATGGAGAACACCAAGGAAACAAGGTCTCCTAGACACAGCAGGGCTGACACACGTGTGAACTCACAGACTGGCCGCACGCACACACGGGGCCTGCACAGGTTGGAGCCAGATGGGTCCCAGCACTGAGAGGGCAGTGGACACGAGAGCCCCACTCTAACCCAGAAGCTGGTTTTCTCCAGTGGAGTCTTCCTGAGTACACAAACCACAATTAACCCCATGCCCAGCAGTAGATGACCGACACAAAATGAATTCAGTGGAATTTTTAGACTGTTCTTTGCCTCATATTGATTTGTCTGGGCATTTTTTACCTTCCTGGCCTTTTGTTTATATATTATGGTTTCTGATTTTATGTTTTAATGGTTTGTGTGTGTTGCTCCTGATTTTTCTTTTTTTTTTTTTTTTTTTTTTTTTTTTTTGTCTTGTTTTTGTTTGTTTGCCTGTTTTCTAAAGAGAGAAAGAACGAAATCATGGAGCTGGATGATGAGAGGTGGAGAGGGTCTGGGAGGAAACGAGAGAAGGGACACCACGGTCGGAATACATTGTATGAAAAAATTTTCAATAAAAAGATAAACCTTTAAATGAGGCAGTCCCCCACTGGGTCTCAGTTTCCCTGTCCATGAATAGGAACAACAGCGCCAGCTAGCTTTTGTGAAGACCAGTGCAGTGAGGCTTGTGCCCTGTCTGGGACATCTGAGGCCAGTGGCCCCTCAATAGCTGCCCACCAGCGGGCACTTCTCGTTTCTCTCTCCACCTCAGGCTGGAATGTCTGCTCCCTTCCTCTGGGAAGCAGACAGATCAGCACAGAAGTATCTGGAACGGTGGCCTCTGACAGGCGCCTGTGCAAACCTCTGAAGGATTGTTTACAGTGGAATCTCCAGACTTCCCAGAGACGGAGGTCGGTCGGCAGCTGGGACACGGATCCTTCAGAGGCCAGAGCCCGGCAGCAGCCATCTCCTGCACGCGGACCTGGTGAGGTCCTGTGTGCACACTGCCAGGGCTGCCTTCATTCAGTTCGAATTCACTCAGATACCCTGCATTGGTGGGGACAGTGGGGAACCGATGATCCCTGTCAGAATAAAAAGGATTCAAACAATCTTTAAAAGGAGAGAAGAATATGACTTGTATTTGTGTATTTGAGCACAGAGACCGTGTATTCGTTAAGAACTGAGAAAAAACTCATGAGAGTGGGAAGGGTCCCGGGGAACCTGTTTGCTTTTAGTGTGTTTTGATTCACTGTCTGCCTGAGTGAGTGTGGCAGCACGACACACTTGAGGAGTCTCCCTATTCCACCACATGGGTCCTGGGGGTCCGGTTCAGGCAGACAAGCCTTGACCTCAGGAACCACCGATTTCTTTCTCTTTATATTTATCTGTTTGCCTACTTATGTATTTATTTTTTGGAGCTGAGGACCGAACCCAGGACCTTGCACTTGCTAGGCAAGTGCTCTACCACTGAGCTAAATCCCCAACCCCCTTTCTATTTTTTCTTAAGAGAAAAAAGGAACTCATACCACTGTGACCCCTCACCACAGTGACCCCTCACCACAGTGACCCCTCACCACTGTGACCCCTCACCACAGTGACCCCTCACCACAGTGACCCCTCACCACAGTGACCCCTCACCAGTGACTGTCACCACGGGGTATCAGGGTGTGTCACGGGTGGACTCCCGGTTTTCAGACCCTCACCCATCCCCAGGGTCTCTCTGCCTTTGCTCTCTGGATATCTGAGCTCTTAGCTGTTCCTGCCTGCAGGCCTTTGCTCCGCCCAGGTAGCAGCTTGCTCTGGGGTTCCTTTGTCACGGCAATGAAGAGTCACTGACACAGAAGGGAGTGGGGGAGTCTGGCCATGTCGGCTCTGGTTTTGTCTGATGTTTTGAGTGCTGTGGAAGACTTTGGGGATTTGGAGTGGGAAAAGCAGTTGAGCAGCGAACGCTGCAAGGACCTCTGACTGGAGCATCCTAGCAGGGGCCGGGAGCCGTGGACCGTGCAGGCCCGTGCAGCCGGCTCCACAGGAGCAGCACTAGCAATGAGACTAGTGACCATCATGTTGGCAAAAATGTGGCTGCGTTATACCCTGGTCCTAAGAACTTGCTTGAAGCGAAGTTGAAAATAATGGACTAATTTCTGTGATGGAAGGGCCTTCAGGATGGCCTCATCTTGATTCCATCACAGGCTATTAGGAATCCCTCTTATTCAGGTCTATGAGGAAGAGCCAAGGGGCAGAAAGGCTGTAAATGTGTAGTTTGGGGGAAAAGTACCGCAGCCAGGGTTTGTGCTGAAAGAGAGCAGGAGATCCAGGTGAGGGGTCTGCTCCGCCGTACAGTCAGGGAAGGAGCCCCTCAGGACAAGACCCCAGCCAGCTAAACTCCCCACTTGTGAAGGGCAAAGGCCTGAGGAATTTCTGCTCCTAAAAAGCAAAAACAAAGGAAAGCTTCTGCAAATGAGATTCAAGAGTCCAGGCTTCGCCCAAGCAGGCAGCTTACGGGTTTCAGTCACACAGCTCATGGCTGTAGAGTTGAGAAGGATACGACCCCTGACCCTCCAGTAAAGGGTCGTGGAATCTTCCTGAGTAATTACAGAGAACTGCTGAGGCCAGGCAATGTGTGGCAGGGAAGTTCCCACATGCCTGGCTTGAGGCCAGCCTAGGGCTGCCCCAGACCCCGTCTGAAAAACCAGCAAGCACAGGAAACGATGTTCACTCAAGGAGTCATTAGGGAACTAGAGATAAAAACCACAAGAGTCCACTTCCACAGTAAAAACAAAACAGACCAGACGCTGGTCATCAGGTGGTAATGGGAAACTACACAGTTGCCACCAGTGGGAAGTGTGACAGGCTCCCCAGGAATTCCTCTAAAAGTTACAACAGATTTACCGTAACTTAGAGTTTACACTCCTGGGTAAAACTGAAAGCCGCTACTAAAATAACCACAGGCACAGTTCCTACCACTGTGTCACAGCGTGAAGGGAAGAATCACGGGCCTGGAGAGGCTCAGAACTTAACTGCGTGTTCTTGCAGAGGTCCTGGGGACCATTCTCAGCACCTACATGGCAGTTCACAACTGGAGTCCCAGAATGTCCAGCGCCCTCTTCTTCTGAATCCTCGGGCACCACACACGGGTGGTCATACATGCACGCAAGCAAACGACCATTACACATGAAATAACAAAACACAAAATAAATAGGATGGGGCACGATAGCACTCAAACAAAATCCCAGCACTTGGGAGACAGGCAGGCAGATCTCTGAGAGTGAGGCCAGCCTGATCTACAAGGTGAGGCCTTGTCTCAAGAAACCAGAAAGAGGGCTGAAGAGATGGCTCAGAGGTTAAGAGCATCAACTGCTTTTCCAGAGGTCCTGAGTTCCATTCCCAGCACCCACATGATGGCTAACAACCATCTGTAATGAGATGTATACATAATAAATATATATCTTCTGTATACATAATAAATAAATAAATAAATAAATAAATAAATAAATAGATAAATAAATAAATAAATCTTTAAAAAAGAAAGAAAGAAAAAGAGAAACCAGAAAGCACCAGGTGGTGGCGGCACACACCTTTAATCCCAGCACTTGGGAGGCAAAGCCAGGCTGATCTCTGTGAGTTCAAGGCCAGCCTAGGCTACAGAGTGAGTTCCAAGACATGCTCCAAAGCTACACAGAGAAACCCTGTCTTGAAAAACAAAAAACAAAAAACAAAAAAGAAAGAAAAAAAAAAGAAAAGAAAAAGAAGGAGAGTCTCAGCTTAAATTGTACAAGAAATAAAGCTATCCACCTGACCTAGGAGACTGGTGTTTTTTCCATAAGGGTGTTACCTTAGTTCAGGAAATCGTTTGGCCTTGGGTGCTTAATGGGTATTTTAGATAAATACACTGTTAAGAGTTCTTGGGAGCCGGCGGTGGTGGGCACGCTTTAATCAGCACTCGGGAGGCAGAGGCAGCGATCTCTGTGAGTTCGAGCCAGCCTGGACTACAAGTGAGTCCAGAAAGCGCAAAGCTACACAGAGAAACCTGTCTCGAAAAAAAAAAAAAAAAAAAAAAAAAAAGAGTTCTTGGAAGCACACATAACATATATGAAAATCATGTAGGAACCAGCTAATATATATACAAAAGCTAAAATATCGCCAAGACTTCTTAAGCCATGGCTTGACCTTTGGAAAAGTCCTTGACTGTTCCAAGTAGTAGCTTTTGTGATAGTAGCTGGATTCCATTATATTTTTCTGCGGCTGGTAGCATGTGGCCCCAAGTCTGATGTCAGAGGGCTCAGATGGCCCTGCCCTTCCAGCTCCAATGCCTGCAACATAACACCTCTGTCCTGGGCTGGTTCCGTGCCCTGTGTGCGGCTCTCCTTGGTAACACAACATTCAGGCTTCACTTTCACAGCCATACGCAATGGCCTCTCAAGGCCTCTTGCTCACTCAGGGTCCCAATACCTCCTGCCTCTGCTTTTCAAGTGTTGGGATTACAAGCACTCAGCATGATAATATTCACCTCTTTCTCCTTTTTGTATATATGCTTTAGAGAAACATTTATTCACATTTTTTTTGTATATTTCAAACTTGGATTTTTTTTTTTTTTTTTGGTTTTTCGAGACAGGGTTTCTCTGCACAGCTTTGCGCCTTTCTGGAGCTCATTGGTAGCCAGGCTGCTCGAACTCAGAGATCGCTGCTCTGCTCCGAGTGTTGAGATTAAAGGCGTGCGCCACCACCGCCCGGCAAACTTGGATTGTTTTTGTTGTTGATGCTTAAATGCTCTTTATATATTGTGTCCCTTTTCTTTTCTTTTCTTTCTTTTTTTCTCCTGGGTGCCAGGTAGGGGTGTTGAGACAGGGTTTCTCTGTGTAGCCCTGGTTGTCCTGGAACTCACTCTGTAGACCAGGCTGGCCTCGAACTCACAGAGATCCGCCTGGCTCTGCCTCCTGAGTGCTGGGATTAAAGGCGTGCGCCACCCCTTGCTTTTCATGTCGCTGTGGTCCAATGCCTAGCAGAAGCAGTTTGAGGAGGATGTATATTCTGTGGCTCACAGTCCAGGGTTCAGTGCATCCCAGCAGAGAAGGCTTGGTGGCATGGGCCTGAGGATCACAGTCACAGTCAGAAAGAGAGAGTGAAACCTGGCCCTCAGCTTCCCTTTCTTGGGTTAGTGCTGCACACAGTTTACCAAAGCTGGCAAGTCCCTTACCAGTGTGCCCAGGTTTCTTCCAGGTGGTTCCACATCCTGTCAGGTGATGATATACTAATATTCTGCTTTGCTTTGTGTTATATTTCACCGTGGCTCACATGTGGTGTGAGAGGAGAGTTCTTGGTCGGCCCTTTTCTGCCACCTTGTGGTGTCCAGGGATCAAACTCTGCTTGTCAGCCCTCTTCTGACCTGCATGAGCAGCGGACGGACATGCACATAGTGCAGGACACACATACAGTCAAAACACTTGTCCACAGGAGATAAATCTCAAGTTGTTTTTAAGATTTGCTCTCATTTTATGCCTGTGCATGTATGTTTGAAACACCGTTCAAGTGACCCTCAGGGCAAGGTGCAGCCTGTTTGCTCTTTTTTTTTTTTAAACATTTTTTTAATTATTTACTTTTATTTCATGTGCATTGGTGTTTTGCCTGCATACATGTCTGTATGAGGGTGTCAGATCCCCTGGAACTGGAGTTACAGACAGTAGTGAGCTGCCATGGGGTGCTGGGAATTGAATCAAGGTCCTCTGGAAGAGCAGCCAGTGCTCTTAACCACTGAGCCATCTCTCCAGCCCCGTTGGCTCTTTTTCAAGACAGGGTCTCATGTAGTTCAGACTGCTCTCCAACTCACTAAGTAGCCAACCAAGCATGTCCTTGAACTCCTGATCACCTGGCCTCTGCCTCCCAAGTGCTGGCATGATGTGTGGGTACCCCATGCTGATTTTATTCATGCTGGGGATGGACCCAGGGCTTCATACATGCTGGGCAAGCACTCCACTCACTGAAGTGCCTCAGAAGCCACCCCACCCTACCTCACCCCAAACCCTGCCCCCTTTTTTGAGACAGGGTTTCACTATGTAGCTGACCTGGAATTTTTTGTGTAGACCAGGCTGGCCTTGAACTCACAGAGATCTGCCTCTGCCTCTCCAGTGCAGGATTATGTGAGTATACCACCATGACCTCCTAAAGTGGGCTCTTCCCTGCTTTGGACAAAAGTTCTCTGTAACCTCAGAGTCTGTGACTGAACCACTTAGAGGATAGAGTCCTGTCAGGGGCTCAACCCTCATCTTCTAGAGAGCTTGCCTAGCTTCCCTGGGCTCCTTGCTTTGCTGAATTCTCCCACTATCCCTTGTAACTTTTTGTTTGCTGAAGCCGGGTTTCATGTAGTCCAGAACTACATGAACTCACGATCTAGAGCAGAGCTTCTCAACCTGTGGGTCAAGACCCCTTGAAGGTTGAATGAGTCTTTCACAGGGCTTGCATATCAGATATTCTACATATCAGAACTACATTACAGTTCATAACAGTAGCCAAACCACAGTTCTGAGGTAGCAACAAAAATAATTTTATTGTTGGGGGTCACTACAACATGAGGAACTGTAAAGGGGTGCAGTGTTAGGAAGGTTGAGAACCACTGACCTAGAGGCTGGCCTTGAACTCCTGAAACTCGTGCCTTTACTTCCTGAGTGCTGAGATGATGGGCCTGCTGGTTAGTCTGATGTCAACTTGACACAAGCTAGTCACTCTGGAAGAGGGGACCTCGATAAGAAAATACCCAAACTGGACTGGCCTACGGGCAAGCCTGTGGTACATTTTCCTGACGATTGGTGGGGGACAGTGTCACCCCTGGGACTGTGGTCCTGGGTGCTATAAGAAGGCAGACTGGACAAGCCATGAGGAGCAAGCCAGTGAGCAGCATCCTCCATGGCCTCTGCAGCAGCTCCTTCTCCAGTTCCTGGCCTGACTTGTTTGACATTTGACTGTGATGTGAGAGTGGATGTGAGACAAACCCTTTCATCTCACACAGCATGAGAACCTAACAAAGACAGAAATCGGTACCAGGAGTAGGGTGTTGCTGGGAGAAACCTGACCGTGTGTTTTGGGGAGGCTTGTGGTGATATCTGAGGTTTGGCTGGAGAAGCTGTGGAGTGGTAGGAGCTCCGTGGACTGCTCTGTGGGATCCTGGGAGACGGAAGTGTTGATGGCAGTGCAGAGGACGGAGGTCTGGCTTGTGATGCTCCAGAGGGAGTGGGAGAGTCCCTTAAAGACTCTACATTGACCATTCACGGGTTTGAATTAAGAATCTACTGGGCGGTGGTGGTGCACACCTTTAGTCCCAGCACTCAGGAGGCAGAGCCAGGTGGATCTCTGAGTTTGAGGCCAGCCTGGTCTACAGAGTGATTTCCGGGACAGCCAGGGCTACAGACAGAGCAACTGTCTTAGTTAGGGTTTCTTTCTTCTTCTTTTTTTAATTTTTAATTTTATTTTGGTTTTTCTGTATGACCCTGGCTGTCCTGGAACTCACTCTGTAGACCAGGCTGGCATCAAACAGAGATCCACCTGCCTCTGCCTCCTGATGCTGGGATTAAAGGTGTGCGTCTTTATGCCTGGTAAGTCGGTGTTTTGTTTTGTTTTGAGATAGAATCTCGGCTGTATAGCCAGAGATACACAGAGAACCCTGTCTCAGAAATAAAATAAAATGAGAGGGAGAGAGAGATAGAGGGTCTCTCTTGTCTTGGTCAGCATGTAGCCCATGCTTCTCGAGTCTGGGAGGTACTTCTTTTTCAGATGTATTTGTTTTATGAGTGTTTTGCCTGCATGTACAACCTGTGTGTAGTGCCCAAGAATCCAGAAGAGGGCACTGGATCTCCTGGAACCAGAGTTGTTCCTGGTTATGAGCAGCCACGTGGGTGCTGGGAATCAACCCTAGGTCCTTTGGAGGAACGGCTAGTGTCCCTAACCACAGGATCTCTCCAGCCCAGGACAGGCTTCTTGTTCCTTGTGACTGTATTAGTTACTTCGCTGTGGCTGTAATAACCACCACCATCAAGACAACTCACAGAAGGAGGGGTTTATTTGAGCTTATGGTTCCAGAGGTAGACTCCATGACAGAGTGGAGGCAGCTCATGTAGCCGCTGAACCACAAACAGGAACCAAGAGCAAAATGGGAACGCAGGCGTCTGAACTCTCAGAGCTCCCCACCAGCAGCACACTTCCTTCAGCAAGGCCTGCTTCCTGAACCTCCCAAATAATGCCATAGTCTGTGGAGACAGGCTTCCTTAAAACACCACAGTGATCAAAAGCTGCCCCCTAGTGTAGACTTTAAGGCACATTGTAGGATTGAATGGGAAACTAAATAAAAATGTATCATTAACTTAGAAGTGTATTGATTTAACAGGAATTTTCTCCATCTGTTGTTCCTTCAAACAGCTGGGGAAGCCTTGAGGCCTTTATCCAAAACTGCAAACCACGGGGCATGGGGCTCCTGAAAGCTAGAGCAGCACTCTCCCGGGGAGCCTTGCCCCAGCCCTCACTGGGGATTCTAGGCAAGCATTCTTAGGCCCCTTGATGAAACCAGGGCATTTGCTGTGGTTCCTTGATCTAATTAATATCCCTGCTCTCACCCTCTCCAGCAGCTGAGACATCACAGTACTCAGTCAGATCTTGCCTGAGGACACGCAGGCTCACCCCTCGATGCCACCACATCATTTGGTTTTGCCACCGGTCGGTGTGTCATGGGTGGAGGCTTCCTCTTAGCCCACGGACACTACCGAGGTTCTTGAGGTTGGAGGGAGGAAGCGTTTTCCCTGCAGTGTACAGAACTGTAGCCGGAGCGGCTACGAGCAGTGGCAGAGTGACTGGCTGTGTGTTTGGGGAAGGGGTGGGGACAGGAGAGAATCACTTTTGGTGCCCAAGCGTGTGTGCAACTTCCTGCCGCTGAGGAAACAGTACAAACCAACCCTCGCTTCTCCTTTCTCCACTGTGGTCGCAGGGCTGGCAGGGAGCCCCAGATCCTCGTGGCCTCAGCCAGCTTTCCCAGCCCTACATGGGAGGAGAGATGCCCTGGACCATTCTGCTGTTTGCATCTGGTGAGTCTCAAGCTTGCCCTTGGGGAAGCACCCAGCTGCCCCTCCCCTGTCCACCAGGCTGCCCTCTGGGGCAGAAAGCACAGTGCGGCTGCTCTCTGCAGTTGTTAGATGAGTCGGATCCCCACAGAGGCAGCCTGGGAAACGCCAGCCTGAGCTTTCTCATCCCCTTGAGCCAAGTTTTCTAGAAATATTACCCCAGTAGCAGTGCTACTGTCCGTGACTCAGCCCCCTTGGCCGCCAGGACTGTGGCACTCAGAGAAAGGGACTCGGAAACTTGTGATGTCAGGAGAGGTTAGCTCAGAAGTTCTGTGAAGTTTGTCTGCAGGCATCCTGCTCAAAGCCGAGGGGCATAACACAGGAGTGCCTGCCGGGGATGTATGTGGCTCTGTCTGTCTGTTTGTCTGTTTTAAAGAGGGGCTGGTGAGATGGGTCAGGGGAAGGGCACTTGCTGCCAAGGCTGACGACCTGAGTTTGATCCCTGGCATTCACACAGTGGAAGGAGAGACCCAACTCCTGCAAGTTGTCCTCTGTTTTACACACACACACACACACACACACACACACACACACACACACACACTGAATGAATAAATTTAATTTTTAAAAAGAGAGAAGAAAGCAGGGAGCTAGAGGACAACTCAGCAGCTAGGAGCCCCGGCTGCTCTTCCAAAGAACCTGGGTTCAGTTCCCAGCACCCACATGGCAGAACACAACTTTCTGTAACTCAGGTCCAAAGGGATTTGACACCCTTTTCTGGGCTCCACAGGAACCAGATACCTACATATTGCCCAGACATACACGCAGGCAAATCACTCATGCACAGAATATAAATGTTAAGAAGACAAACTGGATTGCCTCTGACTTTCTGGTCAGGAAGTTGTGACAGGGAGGCAAGACTGGTCCCTCTCGAGGAGCTGCTGCCTGCAGAACTCACCCCACCCTCCCACAGCACCCGGGAGTGAGGGGATTCCTCCTCCCCCTCCCTGCTTACTCTCTTTCACTCACCCTTTGCCAACCAACGTGACCTCACCTCTTGGGTTTGCTTCTCTTGTGGATGAAGCCAGGGCCTCACCCATGGCAGAAGCACCGAGCCACACCCCAGCTCCTCACTGGGGAACTCTAGGTAGGGGCTCTACCATGGAGCCCCATCCCAGCTCATCGGTGTGCCCCATCCACCTTCTGGGCTTCTTCCTACAGCATTTCCTCAGGCTGGAAGGTTCTTCCCTAATCTTCACAGCGGTCCTTCTCTACAAGCAAGGCTCAGATTATGTGTCACCTCTTCTGGGAAGTCCTCTGAGGTCACCCTAGTTCACAAGTAGCCTTCTCCATTACCCAGCACTCCTCTTGCACTTTCCTGAGGTCAGCACTTCTGTTTATTTCTTTCCTGCCTTCATTTTATTTTCTGTGTTTGGTGATTTGCCTACTCGTATGTCTGGGCACTGTGTGCATGCCTGGTGCCTGTGGAGGCCAGAAGGGGGCGTCAGATCCCTTTGGACCTGAGTTGCAGACCGAGTGATGAGCTGCCATGTGGGTGCTTGGAATCAGGTCCTGTGGAAGAGCAGCCAGTGCTCTTAACCGCTGAGCCGTCTCCCCAGTCCTGGCTTCTGTTCATTTCTAGAGTACATTGCCTTGTCCCTAGCAACCACAGCAGGGTCTGCTGCACGGTTCTGTTGACCGAGCATCACTCGATTGTATAATGATCACCGCGACTGTCGATAAGATGACTTAATGACATGTGAGTGCCATCGTACCCATGTGCTGGGCACCCAGTTTCCGAGACAGTGGTGAGTGTTCAGGGGTCACCAGTGTCCTGTTACAAACACCAAGGCTCAGGGCCTGGAGTGTAGATCAACAGGTTAGGATGGCTTGATCCCCAGCACTGTCTAGGCGCGCACGTAGATCACCTACTTCGAGTAGGTGAGCTGGTCCCAAGAACACTGCCAGCTCAAGCTGTCCTTCTTCATTACAGGCTCCTTTGCCATTCCTGCACCGGCCATCTTCCTGGTGCCCCCCTACCCAAGCAGCCAAGACGACGCCATCTACATCTCATGTACAGCCCCAGAGGACTTCCTCGGGGCCAATTTCACCCTGTTCCGAGGGGAAGAGGCAGTCCAGCGTCTGCAGGCCCCCGCAGATCAGCCCGGCGTGACATTCAATGTGACTCGTGGTGGCAGTGAGGCTGCTGGGGGTGACTTCCGCTGTCAGTACGGCGTGATGGGTGAGCACAGCCAGCCCCAGCTGTCCGGCCTCAGCCAGTCAGTGCAGGTCTCCTTTCCAGGTAAGACCCCAATGCGGAGCCCCGTCATGCTGCCCTCTCCCTCCCCGAGATGCTTTGGTGCAAGTCCAAGTCTACAGACAAGTAGATTGGAAGGAAGAGAAGCGGCCCCCTGATAGATACCCAGGACTTACAGCAGGGAAATGGTGAGCAAAGGCCCTGGGGCTGGAACTTGCATTTGTGTTTTGAGGGAGACCTCAGGAAGGCAGAAGCTCAGTGATAGGAAGGACATGTGCGGTGTGGCAGGGAGGTAATCTTGTAGGGACTAGTGGGCCACCCGCAGACATCAGCTGTTGATCTGACTGAGCAGAGCCCTGGGAGGCCTCATATCTGTGTTTGCTGTGGACCACAGAAATACGAAGCAGGAATTCAGCTGATGTAGCACGAATCTTAACAGGTCTTATTAATAAAATCAAACCTGAAGCCAGGTATCGGGGTGAACACTGGAAGATCAGAGAAGCAGAACAAGCTACAGCCACCTCACCTCTCCATTTCCTCAGCTGATCCTGTTTCCTCAGACTGGAAGCCTCTGAGTCCTCATCCAAATGGATCTCAGCTGAACTGCTGCTCAAAAGCCTAAAAGCTTAACATGGCTCTAGTTCCTGGTCCTCACGCCTTATATACCTTTCTGCTTTCTGCCATCACTTCCTGGGATTAAAGGCGTGAGTCACCATGCCTGGCTGTTTCCAGTGTGGCCTTGAACTCACAGAGATCCAGATGGATCTCTGCCTCTGGAATGCTAAGATTAAAGGCATGTGCCACCACTGCCTAACCTCTATATTTAATATTATGGCTGTTCTGTCTCTGACCCCAGATAAGTTTATTAGGATGCACAATATTTTGGGGAACACAATACCACATTTCCCCTTTTTTGTCTAAAATTTAAAAAAGCTTATAACTAATACAAGAAAAACTATATCCAATAAGTATATACAATATATACAGTCAAGAATTACATTAACAATGTCCAGTCCATTAACATTTGACAAATTCAGACAAAAAATTTTCTTTACTTATCCTATTTAAAACAAGTAGTTCCTTTTTAAAAGTAGATTCAATAATCTCCCTTTTTATCTTATCATATCCATATTGTCTTTTTTTCATAATAGATTCAATAATCTACCTTTTGTCATTTTTTTTTTTTTTTTTTTTTTTTTGGTTTTTTCGAGACAGGGTTTCTCTGTGTAGCTTTGTGCCTTTTCCTGGAACTCACTTGGTAGCCCAGGCTGGCCTCGAACTCACAGAGATCCGCCTGCCTCTGCCTCCCGAGTGCTGGGATTAAAGGCGTGTGCCACCACCGCCCAGCCCCCTTTTGTCATTTTTATATCTTCCCCCTTTTAGAGTAGATTCAATGATCTACCCATTTATCCTATTATTTCTTTCTTTTTTCTCAGAGTAGATTCAATGATCTACCTCACATCTATATTCTCTTTTTTCTTTTTGGTTTTTCAAGACAGGGTTTCTCTGTGTAGCTTTGTGCCTTTCCTGGAACTCACTTGTTAGCCCAGGCTGGCCTCGAACTCACAGAGATCTGCCTGCCTCTGCCTCCCAAGTGCTGGGATTAAAGGTGTGTGCCACCACATGGCTCTTTTTTTTTTTTTTAAACAAAAACTCTGAAGCTAATCTCCTTGTTCAGCTTTTTTCCTAACCATTAACAATTAACAACTTGTAACCAACCATCATAAACAATGACACTATCCATAACTTTTTGACGAAAAACCATCTACCCCACCTCTTGGGAATATGGGCATAGTTTTCTTAAAATAACTTCCTGCTTTCTGGGGATTAAGACATCTTTAGGGAATCCTGAAAAGAAAATGCTTGGGTTAATTGTCAAGTCCTGGGAGAGGTAGCTGTATCATTTGTTGTCCAGTCTCTGCATAATGGGAAAATGTAGGAATTGTCTCAAGTCCTTGCTCGAGTTGTCTGTGAATCTGGATCATCTCAGCTAGCCATTTCCAAATTGTCCTGAGCAGTTGGAGTCCAAAGCTGATCTTTTGATGGTGTTAATTAGCTTAATGGCTTTACCATTGTCCATGTGAAATCTTCTTTGTGGGGTCCCATCATCCTTTTGAACATTTCAAAGTTGCTGTTAGGTGTAGTCATGGTTCCCTGCAGACATTGTGTGTGTGTGTGTGTGTGTGTGTGTGTGTGTGTGTGTGTGTGTGTGTGTGTGTGCGCGCCTCCGCCTCCTCTGTGGTTTTGGAGCAATCACAGTCTGATAAATGTCTGTATCAGAACCATGAACTTTCTTCCCTAGAAGAGAAAATCTTCACAGCAATTTCTCCCCAACATTTGTCTTGCCAAACTTTTCCAAACTGACCTTTGCCGATGCTTTCTTGTAACACGATGGTCCAGGCAATTCTTCTCTGAACCAGCAGCAGTAAACCCTTCGTCCCAGGTAGCAGCATCACCACAGTCACCAACACAATGAGAAGCAGCCAGCAACTCGGAGCAGCATCTGATGCCTCCATGGTCCCACCGCCACCACTGTTTGTGGTTGGTGATATTGGCTTTTGAATATTAGCCCTTTCCTCCTATGAATTTCTCATGTGCTACTGTATCTTTTCCATTCCTAGAACAGTGTGCTTGATCATTCACTGGACACTATTTCCCCTATACAGTTGAGATATTTGAACATGTCCCCAACTGTGACACAGGCAAGACTTCCTTTTTTCCAGGCCTTTGTTTCCAGAATTAGCATTACTCAGATATCTGCCTTCTGTAATTATTTCCACTGGCAAGTATTCAGGGCCAGGGCCTTCTCCAAACAAACACATTTTGTCTGAGAAACCTCTCAACATCCAAGGACAAAATTCAGATAGACAAGCATCCATACCACCTTCTAGTCTCCTGAACTAAAGTAAATATCCACGTGGAGGAGACAATGGCCAAGGCCGGACAGATGTTAGGTACTTTACTTCTTGTGCAAAGTAAGCTTAACCCTTTCTCCCATCACCCACGTGGTACCTCTCGACTTCCCCTTTAACAACTAACTCAGAACAAAAGGGCTTTCACATACAGGTGCATCAAGCTATGAGGCAGGCTTCCTAGCTACCGAGTAGACTTGCCCTTCCGGACCAGAATGTGGCAGAGTCAGAGAATTGCTGATTGCATGTGTATTTAAACAGGCCAGGGGAGAGAAGAGGGGGATGAAGATGGAAGGAACTTAGATAGAACAAGGAGAGGACAGGAGGGGAAGGGAGAGAGAGGAGCTAAGGATGAGAACAGAACTGAAGCTGTGTAGAGAGATTTTGACTCAGAAGAATAAAGTGAGTGGACTAAAGAGCTTGGTGTACTTAGATTTATTTGAGGATCCCTCAGATTAATCCACTGCTGGTAGCGTCTCTTCTGGAACTCTGGGAGAAGACTGTAGAGGCTAGACCCCAATAGTCTTTGTTGAGTGTTCTTTCCCTGAGATGGGATGGGTTTGCATTATGGATCTGAAGTGCCAGGTATGAGCTTAGGGGAGCTGAGTGGAAAGTGGAGTCTAGGAGAGGCGGCCAGCCTCTCTCACAGACAGACACAGAAGGCTCAGTGTGTGTTTGGGGGCAGCTTGCTGCCATGCCCAACAGCTTGGCTTGAGTTCACCCCTTAGATTCCACATGGGGTAAGGAGAACCAGTTCCCAAAAGTTACCCTCTGACCTCCACTCCACACACACGCTATGACATATGTACACTGCCTCCCCATGCTCAACATAAATAAAAATGTAATTACAAAATTATTTTTAAAGAGCAAGGTCAGGCATGTGGCACAAATCTGTAATCCCGGCACTCTGGAGACCGAGGCAGGAGGACTGCCATGAGTTGGAGGCCAGTCAGGCTAGACAGCAAGATTTTATCTCAATAACAAATAGAAGATCTGGGTGTTGTGGTGGACTCCTGCTATCCAGCACTTGGATGGTGGAGGCAGGAGGATTAGAAGTTCAAGGTCATCCTTGAGAGTGAGGAAAAGGCCTCCTGATCTAGCTGCCCGCTGTCTGCGGGTCGGGAAAGCAGAGTGGGCTCTGAGCTCTCTGCCTGAGCTCCACTATCAGTGGCTCCCTTCCTCACCTAGGCCTGGTGGTCTTGCAGCCAAAAGATGAGATGCCTCTCCTGATGCAGAGGGTGAATGAACAAGACCTAACCTTGTGAAAATACCAGTCCCTCCTCCCCTGTCAGCTGAGATCAGGAACCCCACTCCACCCCCACCCCAGGTCCTGGGGAGGGGAATCTGAATCCTTTGCAGACAAAAACTTGGGAAATGCCCATTCTTTCCTTTTTAAAGGAACATTTTAAGAGATACTCATGTGGGGGGCTTCTCCCCTCCCCCAGTGCAGCTGTGGATGACCTTAAGCTCCTGATCCCTTGCACTCATCTCCCTAGTGCTGGGGTGACAGGAGTGTCACATGCTGCCATGGAGCTCCCGTCCTGGGGGATGGCTTCTAGGAAGCCATCACAGCCCACTGTATGGCCAGAGTGGATGTCGTTGACTCTTTAGTACCCAGACTGGAGCCACAAGATAATTGCATTTAATGAGGTTTAAAATCCCCATTCAAAGCCAGGCAATGGTCAAGGTTCAGGCCAGCCTGAGCTATGGAGCAAGACCTTGTTTCAAAAACACAACATGGAGGGGCTAGAGAGATGCTCAGCACTTTGGAGCACTGGCTGCTCTTTCAGAAGACCTGGGTTCAGTTCCCTGGGTTCAGTTCCTAGGACCTACATGGCCGCTTACAACCACCTCTAACTCCAACCCCAGGAGACCCACTCCCTCTTCTGGCCTCCACTGGCATTGCATGCAAGTGGTGCACAGACACATGCAGGCAAAACACTCAAACACATGAAATAAACAAATAACCACCCATTAATTAAGAAAGACGACGACATGGGAGCTAGGCTTGGTGGTGCACCTCTAATCCCAGCACTCAGAAGTAGAGGCAAGTTCAGAGCCAGTCTGGTCGACATAGAGCGTTCCAGGCAAGCCAGGCCTACATGGTGAGGTCCTGTCTCAAAACAAACTTGGCATGGATGAGGCTGCACTGTGGGAGCACTTGCTGGGCATCCTCAAAGCCCCAGGTCTCACCCCAGCACGGGGCACATGCCTGTCATCCTGGTAGAGGCAGGAGGATCAGGAGTTCAAGGTCTTCCTCTGCTACAGAGCAAGTTTGAGTGAGGGCTGCCGGGCCCTTGAGTCCTTTTGGAAAAAGAGGTGGGGCGCAGAGGAAAGAGAGGAAAAAGATTGGATTCGCCCACAAAAGGGCTTTGCTGGTTCACTGAAGGCAGTTCACTGTGTGAATTCAGACACGGCTAGAATTGAAAATGAAAGATGTACACAGTGACAGCCTGTCTCAAACAAACAAACAAACACCCAAAGGGCAGGAACTCCATGTCATCTCGCCCTCCTTCCCTTATTTTAAGGACACCTTTCCCTACAGTGGCCAAACCCTGCCCAGCAGCTCTCGGTGTGCATCTTAGTGCTCCAGTGCCAACCCTAGCCACAGAGAACCTTTAAAATAGCCCTTCCAAAATTAGTATTCATTCATTCATTTATTTATTTATTGTTTTATGTGTATGGGTATTTTCATTCATTCATTCATTCTTTTATTGTTTTATGTGTATGGGTATTTTCATTCATTCCTTTAATTATTGTTTTATGTGTATGGGTATTTTCATTCATTCTTTATTATTTTTATGTGTATGGGTATTTTCATTCATTAATTCATTTATTGTTTTATGTGTATAGGTATTTTCATTCATTCCTTTAATTATTGTTTTATGTGTATGGGTATTTTCATTCATTCATTTATTCATTTATTGTTTTATGTGTATGGGTATTTTCATTCATTCCTTTAATTATTGTTTTATGTGAATGGGTATTTTCACTCATTCATTTATTTATTTATTGTTTTATGTGTGTGGGTATTTTGCCTGCATGTATTGAATGTGCACCACATGTGTGCAATGCCCGAAGAGGCCAGAAGAGGGTTTTTTTGTTTTTTTGTTTTTCTGAGACAGAGTTTCTCTGTGTAACTTTGGAGCCTGTCCTGAAACTCAATCTGTAGACCAGGCTGGCCTCGAACTCACAAAGACCCACTTGCCTCTGCTTCCCGAGTGCTGGGATTAAAGGCTGGCTCTTTTTTGTTTTTTTTTTTTTTTTTTTTTTGAGACAGGATTTCTCTGTAGCCCTGGCTGTCCTGGAACTCACTCTGTAGACCAGGCTGGCCTCAAACTCAAGAGATCGGTCTGCTCTGCCTCCCAAGTGCCTGGATTACAGGAGTGTGCCACTACCACCCAGTCAGAAGAGGATTCTTATCCTCTGGGTCTGGCATTGCACATGGTTATGAGCTACCATGTGGACCCTGGGAATTTAATATGGGTTCTCTGGAAGAGGAGCCAGTGCTTTTAACCACTGAGGTCTCTCCAGCCTCCATAATTTGTTTTCTTTTCCTTTTTTTTTTTTTAAATAGATTTATTTACTTATGTATTTTATGGAGTGCTCCATCTGCATGTATGCCTGCACACCAGAAGAGGGCATCAGATCCCATTATAAGTAGTTGTGAGCCTCCTTGTGGGTGCTGGGACTTGAACCCAGGTCCTCTGAAAGAGCAGTCCATGCTCTTAACCCTTGAGTCATCTCTCCAGTCCTAATTTCTTTTTAATTGTATTTTATTTGTGTTGCATTTTATTGGTGTGTGTGTGTGTGTGTGTAATGTATGTATTCCTGTTGGCACACATGGAGGTCAGAAGACAATCTGAGAATCTGTTCTCTCCTTACAGCATGTGGGAATTGAACTCAGATTGTCAGGTTTGGTGGCAAGTGCCTTTAACTACTAAGTCACTGTCTTAGGTTACTATTGCTATTATGAAACACCATGACCAAGAGCAAGTTGGGGCAGAAAGGGTTTCTTTGGCTTACACTTCTGCATCATAGTCACACTGAAGGAAGACAGGGCAGGATCTCACACAGGGCAGAAACCTGAGGCAGGAGCTGATGCAGAGGCCATGGAGGGGTGCTGCTCACTGGCTTGCTCAGCCTGCCTTTTTTTTTTTTTTTTTTTCCTCCTTTCTTTTTGTTTTTTTGAGATAGGGTTTCTCTGTGCAGCCTTGGCTGTTCTGGAACTTGCTCTGTAGCCCAGGCTGGCTTGAAATCAGAGATCCACCTGCCTCTGGCTCCCAAGTGCTGGGATTAAAGGCGTGCACCACTGCCACCCAGCCTCAACCTGCTTTCTTCTAGAACCCAGGACCACCAGCCCAGGGATGGCACCATCCACAGTGGGCTGGGCTCTCCAACTTCAATCACTAATTATGAAAATGCCCTACAGCAGGCAGTGGTGGCATGTGCCTTTTCCAGCCCTACAATCAGATTTTTTTTAAAAATTTATTTAATATATATAGTGTTCTGCCTGAGGGCGCCAGATCTCATTACAGATGGCTGTGAGCCACATGTTGCTGCTGGGAATTGAACTCAGGACCTCTGGAAGAGCAGCCAATGCTCTTAACCTCTGAGCTATCTCTTCAGTCCCCTACAACCAGATCTTTTGGGCCATTTTCTCAATCGAGGTTCCCTCCTTTCATATGACTCTGGCTAGTGACAAGTTGACATAAAACTAGCCAGCAGAGGCCATGGCAGGCAGCTGACTAGAAACAGGGCTGTGTCCTCTCCCAGACACCCCCCCACTACATACGCCCTCCCAGCCCTGGGGAAGCCAGTCCTCTCAAAGCTTAGCTAGTGATATGGCAAAGCCAGAGTTCCGATCTAGAACATCTTTTAAGAACAGGATCAGAGCAAGTTTTATTTTGCTCATGGATTTGGTCAAATATCTTTTGATCTGTGCAACTTAGAGTTCAAGTCTACCTGTTAATGTATGTGGGGAAGCACACAGAGCTGCATGTGATGATATTTTATTTGTATGTTAATAAAGTTTGCCTGGAAAAAAAAAAAAAAAAACCAAAACTAGGCAGCAGAGCCATCTTGCCAGCCCTAAAATATCTTAAATTTTTTTTTCTGAGACAAGGTCTCATACTGTAGCTCAGGCTTGCCTCAAACTCAATGTAATCCTCCTGCCTCAGACTCCTAAGGGTTGTGATTACACAGAGCGTTCTCGTCCTCCCTCCCTCCCTCTCTCTCTCTCTCTCTCTCTCTCCTTGAGACAGGGTTTCTCTGTGTAGCCCTGGCTGTCCTGGAACTCACTCTGTAGAGCAGGCCAACCTTGAACTCACAGAAATCCACCTGCATCTGCCTCCCAAGTGCTGGTATTAAAGGTGTACAGGTATGCCAGGCACACAGAGCTCTTTTTAAAAATGTTTTCATGGAGGCTGGAGAGATGGAGAGATGGCTCAGCATTTGAGAGGACTGGCTGCTCTTCCAAAGGACCCAAGTTTGGTTTCCAGCACTCATATCAGGGAGTTCACAGCTGCCTGTAACCCTAGTGTAAGGGGAACTGACACCCTTTTCTGGACTCCGGGGGCTCTAGAATGTACTGAAGAAGCCTCCTCTCAGCCTCTATGCATATAAATAAAAATACAAATGATGTTTTCATTAGCATGTATTAACTATACACAACAATGGATCATTTGTCCATTGTCAGACCACCTAGATGGTTCAGTGGTTAAGGACACTTGCCCTCAGGCCTGATGACCTGAGTCCATCTTTGGGACCCATATGATGGAAGGAGAGAACCAACTCCCACATGTTGTCCTCTGACCTCCATACACATACTGGTGTGTGTGTGTGTGTGTGTGTGTGTGTGTGTGTGTGTGTGTGTGAGAGAGAGAGAGAGAGAGAGAGAGAGAGAGAGAGAGAGAGAGAGAACTAAATGGAATAAAAAATTTAAATATCCATTCTTTCTTTTTGATGGTGCTGGGGATGGAACCTAGAACCTTCCTTACATTAGGTGAATTTTCTATCCTGAGCTATATAGCCCCTTGCTTTGTCTTTGTTTTTTTTTTTTAGTGTGTGTGTGTATATGTGTTTGTGTAGGTCATTCTGTATCCTAGGCTGGCTTTGACTTCTCTAGCACATGCTAGCCTTGAACTCATAATCCTCCTCCTCCTCCTCCTCAATTTTCTAAATGAAATCCAGTCTTAGGATGGGGATTCTTCCCCAGAAGGAAGAAACTTTCTTACTGGTCCAGCAGAAGTCCTCACTGGTTGCTAATTGCCTATGTACAAGGCTCTTTAAGTTTCCAGGCCCACCTACACTCAAGATGCTTGGCTGCAGCATCTCTTGGGTAAGGGTGGAGCTCCAGGAGGTACCCCCAGGTGCGTGCCCTCCCATGCCCTCCCAGCTCCTTCACCTGCCCTGTTTTCTCCTCCCTCTAGTCCCCACCTGGATCATGGTGCTCTCCCTGAGCCTGGCTGGAGCCGTCCTCCTCCTCCTCGCAGGGATGGTGGCTATCGCTGTGGTGGTCAGGAAAGGTAATGGGGCATGCAGGAAACAAGGCCAGTGGGCAGGAAAGGTGATGGGGCATGCAGGAAACAAGGCCAGCTGGCAGTCTTCCACATGGCTCTCAGTCTTCCTCTTTCAGTGTTTAAGGCAGGGTCTCACTATGTAGCCCTGGCTGCCCTGAAACCACTGTGTGGTCCAGGTTGGCCTGGAAACCAGAAATCCACTGCCTCGGTTTCTGCCCTTGGAGTGTGGCATTGCACCATCATGCCCAGGTCCTGGTCCCTTCCACCCCCACTTTCCCCCCCCCTCTCTCCCCCTTCCCTTCCCCCCTCTCTCCTCCCCCTTCCCCCCTCTCTCCTCCTCCCCCCTCTCTCCTCCTCCCCCTCTCTCCTCCTCCCCCACTTTCTCCTCCTCCCCCCTCCCTATTCTCTCCTCCCCCCACTCTCCTTCCTCCTCCCTCCCCACTCTCTCCTCCCCCCTCCCCCACTCTCTTCTCCCTCACTCTCTCCCACCCCTCTCCTCCCTCCACTCTCTTCTCCCCCTCCCCTCTCCTCCTCCCCCCTCACTCTCTTCTCCTCCCCCTCCCCCCTCTCTCCTCCCCCCACTCTCCTCTCCTCCCCCTCTAGGATCATTGAGGCTGATGTTGAAATCCTATTTACTCCTGGAGTTTTTTTTTTTTTTTTTTTTTTTTTTCTGTGTGTGTGTGTGTGTGTGTGTGCGTGTGTGTGTGCGTGCGTGCGTGTGTGTGTGCGTGTGCGTGTGCGTGTGCATGTGTGTGTGTGTGCGTGTGTGCGTGTGTGTGTGTGTGTGTGTGTGTGTGTGTGTGTGTGTGTCTAGAACTTGAACTCCTCCTGCTTCAGCTTCCCAAGTGCTACAATTTCATATGGACAATACCACAACTGTTTTATTTTAATTTTTTTCACTTTTTTATGCGTATAGGTATCTGCCTGCATGCATAAATACACACCACATGTACACAATGCCCAAAAGCCAAAACAGGGCATCGAATACCCTGCAACTGGAGTTACAATGGCTGTGGGTCGTCATGATCTTCAGGAGGAAAAAGGTAGCTCAGTTCAACATGACTAATCAGCTGATGCTGGTTCAGACTTCAGGAGTCTGACCCCAAATGGTTTATTTTAGGCATGTTAAGCACAGGACAATTTGGTGAAAATTTTCCTAGTGATAATTAACTCAATCCCATGTGCACAATTAAGCTTAAGAAATGACACTGAAACTCTTTGTAAAGTACATGTGACATCTTCCATTAAGATGGGTTCTACAGGTTGACTATATGTGACACCTTCCAAAAAGATAGGTTCTATACATTGACTGAGAGGAGCAAGCTCATGATAAGGGTCTGAGGGAAGATCTGGTGTGGTCTGAACCACAGGGATGTCACCAAGGTCATCAGACTATTAACCACACCGCTCCCAGCCTTCTGGGCAGATAGCAGGCTATGCATCCCTTCCTTTGCAGACCAGCCCCCCCCCCCCCCCCCCCGTGTGTGTGTGTGTGTGTGTGTGTGTGTGTGTGTGTGTGTGTGTGTATTAGTGCAGTACCAGCCGTGTGTGTGTGTGTGTGTGTGTGTGTGTGTGTGTGTGTGTAATAGTCCAGGTTCCCCTTGTGCTCATCTGTGAGCATGAGGACTTCTGTGCCTCCTACACATGTAGCTGGAACTGAGCCTGGGGTCTCTGGAAAAGCAGCCAGTGCTCTTAGCTGGAGCCATCTCTGCCCCTCCCCAGGACTGCTTCTTTTCACCCATGTTTTCAGGAGCACGGAGACAGTCAGTCTGGGGAATTCTTTCACCAGAATTCAGCAGCAGGTCACCAGCAGAAGGGAGGTGACAGGGGGAGGAAGGGGAGACTGACATATGGGACCCCTGGGTACTCAAGGGTACTATCCTGTTTCTGGACCACCCTCTGAGGCATCAAGATCGATGGTGGTTCAAGTCTCTTGCATAAAAGGCACCGTGGGCACACCTGTAATCCCAGCTCTTGCTAACTGAAGGCAGAGGATCAAGACTTCAATGTCAGTCTCACTATATAGCAAGTTCCAGGCTAACCTGGGCTATGTGAGGTGCTGTCTCAGAAACAAAAGCATAGTCCCATTTGTGTTCAAGCACTCCCTCCATTTCTAGAACTTTCATCCTCTAAACCAGTGGTTCTCACCCTTCTTAATGCTGTGACCCTTTAATACAGTTCCTCATGTTGTGGTGACCCCCAACCATAAAATTATTTTCATTGCTACTTCATAACTGTAATTTTGCTACTGTTATGAATTGTAGTCTAGGTATTTTTGGAGATAGAGGTTTCTTGAGGGGTCATAACCCATAGGTTAAGAACTACTGCTCTGGATTCTACTCATTAGGCAGTGGCTCTGTTCACTTCACCCTCAGCTCCTGGCAACAGTGGAGACTTCTTTCTAAACAAAGTTTACTTTTCATTATGGGGGAGGTGTGTGGAGGTCACACTCCCACCCTAACCCCCACCCCCACTTTTGACAGGTATCACATAGCCCAGGCTGGCCTCAAACTTGCTTAATAGCTGAGGGTGGCCTTAATAGCTGAGAGGTGCCTCCACCTCTCTAGTGCTAGGGCCACAGGCTTGTGTTGGAAATTGTCTAACAGGATATTCATGTTTTTGTTTTGTTTTGTTGAGACAGTTTCTCTGTGTAGCCCTGGCTGTCCTGGAACTCGTAGGTGGCACCACTTGCTGAGTAGCTGGGAATATAGCGGTTGCTGTCATATTGTCATCCTAAGGTTGCTAAGGCTTAGCTCAGTGCGGGGTGCTTGTCTCATGTGCATGAGGCCCACGGTTCAATCCCCACCCCCCACAGGGTTTCTCTGTGTAGACCAGGCTGGCCTGGAACTCACAGAGATCTATCTGCCTCTGCCTCTGGTGTGCTGGGATTAAAGGCCTGTGCAACTACCTAAAACCCACCCTGAAATTCATAGTTTTTAAGAAAAACACTTTTACATGTTTACACAATTTTGAAGATTTTGTTTGTTTGGATTTCACTTCAGAGCCCAGGCTGGTCTGAAGACCTGCCATCTCCCATATAGATCAGGTTGGCCTTGAAATGTAGGTAATCCTCCTGCCTCTGCTTTCAGTTTGAAGGGATTACAGCAGTGAGCCACCACACTGGTAACTTGGAGTTCTTGTTTTTTAAATGAACATACATTTCTCGTAAGTCAAGTACAAAAATAAATAAGGGCAGTAAGATCGCTAAGCAGACAAAGATGCTTGCCAAGCATACCTACACAAGTTCCATCCCTGGGGCTCGTGGCAGGACGGCTGCCTCCACAGGATTTCCTCTGCCCTCTGCATATGCCTCTGGTGTGTGTACCCACACCCATACAAGAACATGCACACACAGAGTAAATAAAGGTTAAAAAGAAAAACCCACCTAAAATGTATGGGGTGACGTGGTAGTACACACCTGTAATTCCAGAACTCAAAGGCTGTGGAGGAGGACTGTGGTTTAGAGACCAACCCTGGCTAGACCCCGTCTCAAAGAAACAGATCAAGGGTGATGCCACACACCCATAATTCTAGCATTTAGCTGGTAGAAGTAGGAGGACCAGGAGTTCAAAGCCAGCCTTGGCTACATAGTGAGTTCAGGTTAGCCTGAGCTATACGGGACTGTTTTAGAAAACTAAGTGAAGGTGGGCATGTTGGTACAACCTTTTAATCCCTGTACTCAGCAGGCAGATCTGTACCTACAGTCTAATCTACATCGTGAGTTCCAGAACAACCAGAGCTACATGTGAAACCTTGCCTAGAAAACAAAACTACCGCAAAAAAACAAAACTGAGAGAGGCCTGTTTATAGCAGCTTTTGTACTTAGTAGCAGATCTATGTGGATGAGGCAAAGTTGGGTTCCACAGGGGTCAAGGGAGTTTTTGGTTTTATGGGTGTAGGCATTTCTCAGCTGCTACCAGATCCAGAATAATCTAACCAATACTTGTTCATCTTTCTTCCAGCTAAAATGAAAAAACTTACAGAAGCAAAGGTGAGTCCCTCCAGGGTGTCTCTGAGCACTTCACTGGCTGGGCAGACGCTGGGCAGACCTTCATCCCCGAAGGTGTTCTCTGGTGAGAGGGCTGATAGATGCATGGAACATGAATTATTTATTGAGCATTGCTATGTGTCAGGATGTTCTAAAACCAATGCTCATCACTTCCTCCCAGAAGTCCAGATGAACCCCATTTTCCAGATGTGAATACTGAGGCCTGGAGTCCAGTCACATGGGGCCAGACAACCCAGCTGCCTTACTTCCAACTCACTGCTGGCTGCCCCAATACTGTCCCAGAAACCTAGGTATTTGCAGTGGCATTCTCCACTGGGCCATGTTAGACGCCCTGGAGTTGTCCCTGGGTACTAATAGCCAGAGAGCTGTCACTTAGTGTAATGACTGGAAATGAGTGTGCAGGTATTTGCTGTGGGCAAGGGATGAGCAAGTGGTAAGCGCAAGCCCTAGCAGGTGTGGCTGGGGGGATGTTCTTGAACAAGTGTCCTATTTCATGGGGCATCCTTTCTTCTGAATCCCTTTGCAGAGAGCGTGACTCCTGCTGGGCTCAGGTCAACTTCACCAACACAGGTCTGTTATGTTCTCCGGCTCCTCGATGCTCCCCTGGGTGAAGTAAGCTTCACAATCCTGTTGCTACTTGGACCCTTTCTGTGGCCTCTTGTTGCTCTTGAGGTCCAAACACTGTCCCCATTCTTTCTGCTGGGTTACCACTTTCTGTTTCTGTCTCCAGCCTCTCCACTGGCTCTACCCACTGCCTAGAACTCTCTCTCTAGCTTCAATGTATAAGCTACCCCCTCCAGGAAACCTTCCCTGATCCCCACTCAGGCTCTGTACTACACTTCCACACCACCCAAGCTATCAGCACACGTAAGAGATCAGCAGCGTTTGTCTATTGATTGACTTGTCCGTGATTTATGTGTGTGCGGGAGCCGGCATGCCACAGTGCATGTGAGGAGGTCAGAGGACAACTTGCAGGGATCATTTCTTCCTTCTACCAAGGGGTCCTGGGCATTGAATCAAGTCAACAAACTTGGCTGTAGGGGCCTTTACCTGCTGAGCCATATCACTGCCCCCCCCCCCAGCCTGTTCTACACAGTGAGACCTGTGCCTTCCCTCTGAATGTTCACAACTCACCCTGGGGTGGCTGGAAAGGAGCAGGAGAGGATACTGGAGGATGAACCCCAACTCCTTCTGCAGGGTGGATTCTGGATGTGAGGCTGTGGGACAGGAGCAGGTGGGTGCAAGGCAGCGGGCCACCCTGTGCTGACTCTGCTCTCTCTGTTTCAGACATGTCCTTTGATAACTCTCTGTTTGCCATCTCCACGGTGAGTAGAGGGGCCGTGTCACTGGGAGTCCTCTGACCATGAGCTTCAGAACCAGGAAGAAGCCCAGAGTCACAGAACTAGGACTTGCCCCTAAGTCTGGGGCTGGTTATGAGAAACTAGGGGATCACAGGGCCATATTGTCACTGGATTGGGTTCAACACTTGAGGATGGTGAGGGGTTTGGGGTGACCCATGGCCTCTTCAGGTTCCTATGTGGAGCCTTGTGACACTGTGATATGCTCTTATCTCCTCCTGACAATAAGAAAAGCTTATTTTTAAGTCAGTGTAGGGGCTTCACACCTCTAATCCCAGCACTTGGGAGGTGGAAGCAGAAAGACTGGAGGACTTGAGTTTGAGACTAGCCTGGGCTACACAGTGAGGTATAGGTCAACCTGGGCTAGAGTCTCTATCTCCCCTCCACACTTTATTTTTGTGTGTGTGTGTGTGCGTAGGGGTGTGCGCCACAGCATACCTGTGGAGGTTAGAGGTCAACTTGCTGGAGTTTGTTCTCTCCTTCTACCAGGAATCAAGTTCAGGTCACCAGGTCTGACTGAAAGTGCTTTGAGTTGCTGAGTCATCTCACCAGCCTGTCTTAAAACAACGAGGAGGGCGACGCCACACACACCTTTAATCCTAGCACTCAGGAGACAGACAGGTGGATTCCTGAGTTAGCCTGGTCTATAAATGAGTTCTAGGTCAGCCAGGGTTACACAGAGAGACCCTGTTGCAAAAGTCGACAAAACAAAACAATGAAACAAAAGCTGGAGACGCAGCTGGGGGTAGAATGAGCTGTGTTCGAAGCAGGGGTTCCACACTCGGCACCACATACAAAAAGAGAAGGGCGGGAGCTGGGGGAGAGACCTGGTACATCTGTTGCGACTTTAGCTCTTGGACCAACCCTGAACTGTGCAGATCACCCAAGAAGGCAGGGCATGGTGGCCGGGGCATGTAATCCCACCATTTGGGAGTTTGGGGCAGGTGGAGTGCTGCAGGTTTGTTCCAGACAGGGGCAGCCAGAACCACCCAGCCCCTAAGGCTTTCTATTGTTAGGTTTGGTTAGATCTTGCTTCCAGACAGCCTGGTCACAAACTCACTATGTTGCTGAGGATGCACCTGAACATCTGATCATCTTCCAGCTACCTCCCAAGTGCTGCGATCACAGGTGTGCACAGGTGTGCACTATAGTCCGATTCTGTAGTGCTGGGGGTGGAACCCAGGGCTTCCTGCATACTAGGCAAATACTCTGCCATATGAGTCACAGTTCACTTGCTTTTATTTGAGACCAGATCTCAGTATGTAGTCGTCCCCTCACTGTCCCCGGGCTGTATAAAACACTGTAACACACACATATCTGTCTTAGGCTCGGCATGTACCAAAAGTCTCAAGCTCTAGTTCCTGCTTTTCTTGATTTGCCTATTTTCATATGAACAATATATTTCTTCTTTTGACTAGCTAGTTCCACCCCACATAGTACCTTAGTTTCATCCCATTTTTTTTTCTTTTTCTTTTTTAATGGTGTTTTGTCTATATGTATGTCTGTGTGAGAGTGTTGGATCCTGAGCTGCCATGTGGGTGCTGGGAATTGAACCTGGGTCCTCTGGAAGAGCAGTCTGTGCTCTTAACTGCTGGGCCATCTCTCCAGCCCTCTAGTCCCAATTTTATTTTATTTTATTTTTTAAGAAAGATCTCTATGTTGTCCTGGCTGCCCTGGAACTCAGAGACCCTCCCATCTCTACGTCCCAAGTGCTGGGATTAAAGGTGTGGGCTATGAGACCTGGCATCTTTCTTTTTTAAGACAGGGTCTTAGGGGCTGGAGAGATGGCTCAGCAATTAATAGCACTGGCTGCTCTTCCAGAGGACCCAAGTTCAATTCCCAGCACCCACATGGCAGCTCACAACTGTCTGCAACTCCAGTTCCGGGAGATCTGAAACCTTCACACCAATGTACATAAAATAAAGTTAAATAAATTATTAAAAAAAAAAAAAAAGACAGGGTCTTACCAGCTGGGCAGTGGCGGCGGCGGCGGCGGCGGCGGCGGTGGTGGCGCCGCGCATGCCTTTAATCCTAGTACTTGGGAGGTAGAGGCAGGGAGATCTCTGTAAGTTCAAGGTCAGCCGGGTCTACAGGTGAGAGAGAGAGAGAGAGAGAGAGAGAGAGAGAGAGAGAGAGAGAGAGAGAGAGTGTGAGTGTTAGTTCCAGGCCAGCCAAAGCTACACAGAGGTACCCTGTCTTGGGGAAAAAAAAAATAGGGTCTTTAGCTCTGGCTGCCTGGAACTCACTATGTAGCTCAGGCTGGCTTCCAATTCACAGAGACCTGCTTGCCCGTCTCCTGAGTGCTGGGATTAAAGGCATGCCCTGCTGTATTTTTTTTTTTTTTTTTTACAAAGACCCTGTGGGATCTTACTGGAGTCACTGGTTAGGGAGGACCAAAGCTCTGAGGGGACCTCAACCTGTCTCAATCAGCTGGGTTCAGTTCTTGAAAGGTTTTAGGGGAGCCCTGATAGGTGAGCACAAAGGTGAGCTGGCTTACTGGTGCCATCCACGTCATGACCTCTGTTTCAGGCCCACAGTGCCCCTCGGAGATGGATACTATCATCTGAAACTAAGGCGTAGGAGAGCTGTCACTCAAGTGATGTCAGGCTGCTAGGGAGTGACAGAGTGGGAGCTGAGCCCAGGCCTCTGGCCTCCTTCCTCAGCAGAGAGAAGGCAGCAGGAGCAGAGCCACTGCAGGTTGGGGTATGGGTGTGGGGAGAGGTGGAGGGTACCTGAGAGTTTAGAATAGGGGGAACTCACAGGTTCTTACACCCCAAATCACTCAGTTCTTTTTCTTCCACGGACAAAGAAAATGACTCAGGAAGACTTGGTGGCAACCCCAGATGCACATCTTTGCAACTCAGAGCCTCAAAAGCGGCCGACCTCTACATCATCCTCTCCAGAGCTCCCCGAGTTCAGCACTTTCCGGGCCTGCCAGTGAGGCGAGGAGTGAGGACCCCTTTATCCGGTTCTCCCCATCCCACTGCCCAAAGCTGCAGAAGCTGGACATCTACCCAGAGACTCGGCGGTAGGGAGGGGTCAAGCCAAGGCTTTCTAAGGAGATGGACTGGCCAGAGGAAGGGTGTGACCTTCCTCACAGAAGACAAGACAAATCGTCAGGGGAGCAGCCTAGAGGCTGGACAGAGAGCCAGAGCCCATTTGTAGATTCCCTGGATTGTAGACCTCCAGAGGTGTCGCCACTGCATCTGGACATCCAGCTGGGCACAGGAGGTCTACATTCTGTACCTCTTTCCTCTGCTTCCCCAGCTGCACCTGACCTTCAGACTGGTGTTTATATTTTTGTATGTTCTCTGTTGTTTCTAGACAGGGTCTCACTGTGTAGCCCTGTCTGTCCTGGAACTCACTATGTAAACCAGGCTGGCCTCAAACTCAAGAGATCCACCTGCCTGTCTCTAGAGTTCTGGGATTAACGGTGCATACCACCATGCCAGACTTTGGGGTGTTTTTGTGGTTGTTGTTTTCAGGACAGGGTTTCACTGTGTAGTCCTGTCTGTCCTGGAACTCACTATGTAGACCAGGCTGCCTGCCTCTGCCTCCCAAGTGCTAGAATTAAAGGCTTGCACCACCCCAGCCCGACAGGGTGTATGCTTTTTAGTGACAGAATTTCACTTTGTAGCTCAGGCTGGCCTTGAGATCATGAGCGTGTACCATTGGAAGGCGGGGCTGGGGAAAGGGCTGGGTGTATTTTTAGTCCTGCTGGCAGTTAAAGTAACCCCAAGTTTAGGTAATCCTTAAATTTGGGATTGCATGACTTGGGGTTGGGGAGGAAGGTGAACTGGCCACGCTGGAGGTACCATACCACTGAACTTCAGTTAATGTGATGTATGAGAAATGCCTGGAGGTGCAGGGAGGGAATGCAGCATTGTGGAGACCAGGAACGTGGGAACAAAGGGGTCGTAAGGACCAGGAGAAACTAGAGGTCCCAAAGAGTCCACCAAAACGTGAATAGCAGATGACACTGTTGAACTAGCCATTACTGGGGGATCCGAGAGTTAGCTGGAAAGGAGGGGTCCCGGTGGAGAAGCTGGAGAATTTCCTCAAAGACTGACAGTTCAGTGGGAATCCCCAAGGTCCGGAGTGGGCTCAAAGTGCTTTTCCAGCCGTGCAGCCTGGGGCGAGGCCGGCCCCCTCCTAGCACGCGCAGGTCCTCCCTCCTCCACCAGGGAGAGCAGAACGAGGTGCAGCGCCTCGCCAGGACCGAGGGGGCGGGGACTCGGCTCAGGGGCGTGGCCGAGCGCCTAGTGTGGAACCTTCATTCTCCAGGCCGGGGGCGGTCGTTCACAGGACCCTGGCCAGGAGATGACCGGCCCTCCTGAGGCAGAGCACCGCCCCTTGACCTGCGCTGCTGCTCCGCCCTCAGAGCGCCCGCCTTTTGCGACTCGCGGCGGCCCCTGTGGGGGCGGGGCCAGCCCTCCTCCGGCCGTACCCGAGCGCCTACTCACCCCGGAGCGTGTGGTTCGCTGGGCGCCGGCATAGAGGCAGAGCCCAGCCCTCGAGGGGGCGTTCCTTCTTCGTCGGCCACCGGTCCCGGGCTCAAGCTCCTCCACCCTTCTCGAGCTACTCCACTGTGGCACAAAGCATGGTCGTTCGCGCGTGGCCGGCCTGGGGGCGGGGCGTGGCCCCCGGAGGGCGTGGCCGAGCGGCCGAACGCCCCCTCCTGGCGCTGACGGAGGTCCAAAGCGCCGTGGTTCACAAAACGCCGGCCCGGAGGGGCGGGGCCTCCCGGTCCTTCCGGGGGCGTGCCCGAGCGGCCAAGCACCGCCTCCTGACGCATGCCCTGCCCATCTCTCCGGAGCTGCTGCGCCGTGGCACAAAGCGCCGCTTCTCACGCAACGCGGCCTCGGGGCGGAGCTTAGCGCCCCTGGGGGCGTGCCATAGCGCCAAGCACCGCCTCCCGACGTAGGGTCCTTCGCCCCGGCGTCCCGGGGAGGCTAAGCCACCTCACAAAGCGGCGACCGTTCCCGCGGGGTGGGGCCGGCCCCACCCACGTCGTGCTCGCTCTCGCCGGGCTCCCTCAGGCGCCAGCAGGTGGCGCTGCGCCACCGAGCCGGCCCGTGGCGGCGGCGGCGAGGCGGCGCGTGGCCGGCAGGCGGCGCGCTGCCAGCCTCGGCCTCGGCCTCGGCCTGCGCGGCGGCGGCGGCGGCGGCCTGGGCCCGGGTGCGGCGGTGGCGGTGGCGGTGGCGGTGGTGGCAGCGGGGCCTGGAGCCGGACCTAAGATGGCAGCGGCGGCAGCGACGGCCGTGGGGCCGGGTGCGGGGAGCGCGGGGGTGGCGGGCCCGGGCGGCGCGGGGCCCTGCGCGACAGTGTCGGTGTTCCCCGGCGCCCGCCTCCTCACTATCGGCGACGCGAACGGCGAGATCCAGCGGCACGCGGAGCAGCAGGCGCTGCGCCTCGAGGTGCGCGCCGGACCCGACGCGGCGGGCATCGCCCTCTACAGTCGTGAGTGCTGGGGACACCCTGGGGACGGCGGCGCACGAGGCCGGCAGCGCGGGCGCCGGGGGAGGGGCGGGCGGGCGGGCGGGGGGACTCGAGCCGAGCCAGTGCACGCGGCTCTCTCAGCCCGCGGGCGAGATGGCAAAGAAGGCGTGCGCGGGGACCGAGGAGCCCGAAGAGGGGCGCGGGAAACAGTCGGGGGCCTGAGATTTGCGGGGGGGGGGGCGCGTGGCAGGAAGTGGGGCCCCGAGGATTCGGGGGGGATAATGCCGGAGGGACCGGAGAGGGGACGATCGAGAGGGCTCTCGCGCGGGTGTGGTTTGTGGATCTCTTCTCAGGGGACATCCTCTACACACTCACACGGACATTTGAAAAGTGGCTTTCAGTGTGGAGCCCCAGGAAGGCTGGGTGCCGCCCTTGTGGAGGAGGACTTGGGATTCGGGATCCCCCCCCGCCCCCGCACACACACACATACCTCGATTGGTAAACTTTAGAACTGGGGACAGATCAAGATTCCCGCCCCCATCCCCCATGGAAACGTGGAAGAGGGGAAAGGCCGGTTTGCTGATGGCCGGCTTTAGAAGTCAAGAGGTAACACCACCTCCGTCGCCACGCGCCTCCTGTCTCCTTTTTTAAGGACGTGAGAAGCTGGTGACATTATCAGAAGCTGCTTCAAAAACTGACATTTCAGTGGGGGAAATAAAGGGGGGAAAATCAGTGTTTGCGAAGGGCAAACCCCTCCCCCCAAGCTTTGTGGTTCCACCTTTCATTCTTTCTCTTGTTACTCTTTCTTCTGGCTGATTCCTCACTGGCATTTTGCTATTCTGTTTCATGGTCTTTGTCTCCCAGGGTTTCGTACACGGATGCTCTTAAGGGGCCACCAAGGAGGAACGGACTGGTTTTGGCCTGTGGGAATTCCCTCCCTCCTTGGTAATGGAGTGTTGGGAAGAGAAATGTGTGTAGCAGTTGTTCACTTCTCCTCTCTGCCTTGACTTTGAAAACACAGGAGAAACGAGTGTGTCTGGTGCCCAAAAGTGGGGCACCTTTGGGGGCTTGGGCAGAGCTGGGATCTCCTTGACCATACAGGGAAAGGGGAATTTCACAGATTTGGAATTTAAGACTGGTAAGGAAGTGAAGCCCTGCAGGACCCCAGACCTCTAAGCGAGGTACCAGGGCCTACCCTGGAAAGTGTTCTGGGACGTTGGATGTGGTAGTGCCAGCCTGTGGGCCCAACACTTGGTAAGCTGAAGTAGGAGGGCTGAAAGCTTGAGTATAGGTTGGGTGCTGTGGGCAGATCCTGCCTCAGTCACCAAGACAGAGTTCTGGGTGGCTTGGGTTGTGAACTTGACAAAAACACTTTATTTATAGAATTTATTATGTTTACATAGTTGTTAGTTCCCATATAATCCCTTACACCCACTTTCTTCTGTTCTGAGACGATCATCTTATTCCAGGAGAATCTTGACAGTTTGTGGTCTTGTTTTGTTGTAATTATCTAAGTTGCCTGGGGGCTCAGCATGGGTGAGATTATGGGTTCTGTTCCCAGCAGTGAAATAAAAATAAGAAAGATGATCATAGACTAGGGATAGAGCTCAGGTAGAACATTTGCCTGGTAGTTTGAGGCCTCGGGCTAGATTTCCCAGTACCACCAAAGCCCCAAAAAACAATCCTCAAGTGCCAGGTGTGGTAGTGTGGACCTGTATCCCAGCATTTGGGACACTGAAGCAGGAGAAACTCAGTGTTTTGTTTTTGAGACAGGATCCTTCTGTGTAGTCCTGGCTGTCCTGTAGCTAGTTATATATGCCAGGCTGGCCTCGAACTCACAGAGATCCTTCTTCTGCCTCCCAAGTGCTGGGATTAAAGGCGTGTGCTACCATGCCTGGCTGTAGGAGGAGCTCAGTTTAAGAGCAGCCTGGCTACAAAGTGAGGTCTTGTCTTCAGAAAGGCAAGTGGTTATACATACACCTGTAACCTGAGCGCAAGTGAGGTGGATGAAAGGAGCGGAAGTTCAAGCCAGTCTGTACTCCTTGAGAGGCTGATTCTCTCTTCCCACAAATCCTGACAGTGTTGAAAGTTATACAGAAATACATATACACACATATATATGCACATCTATGTGTGCATATGTATATGTAAAGTGATGTTGAGGAAAAAGTCATATGTTTCTCAAAATCCTCAGTCCCAGATATATTTTTGGGGCCAGAAAGAATTTTCAACCTCTAAGCCAGTGGTTCTCGACCTTCCTCATGCTGTGACTCTCTAATACACTTCCTTATGTTGTAGTGACCCCCAACCATAAAATTATTTTGTTGCTACTTCCTACCTGTAATTTTGCAACTGTTAGGAATCGTAATGTAAAAAACTGGTATGTGCCAGGCAGTGGTGCACGCCTTTAATCCCAGCACTCGGGAGGCAGAGGCAGGCGGATCTCTGTGAGTTCGAGGCCAGCCTGGTCTACAGAGCGAGATCCAGGAAAGGCACCAAAAACTACACAGAGAAACCCTGTCTCGAAAAACAACAACAAAATCTGATATGTGACCCTCAAAGGGATCGTGACTGCTCTAGGCTAAAATGACATTGGGGTGGTGTGAAGATTTCACCCCTTTTTTATTACATATATTTATTTATGTGTGTGTGGGGCGGTGTATCATGTTACAGTGAGAATGTGGAGGTCAGAGGACAACTTGCAGGAGTTGGTTCTCTCTTTCTACCCTCTGGGTCCTGGGAATCAAACTCATCAGACTTGGTAGCAAGTGCCCTTACCCACCGAGCCATTTTTGAGATAACCCTGTGCTTTCCGAGCTGGCCTTGAACTTGCTGTGTAGTCTAAGGTGGCCTTGAACATCATGCTTCTTCCACTTCCTGCTGGGATTATAGACTTGTACCTACCATTCCTGACTTTGGGGTGTGGTTAAACATGGGTTCTGAAGGCAAGTCAAAGCTGGGTGTGTAGATTTCCAATGGTCTCTGTAACAAATGACCACAAATTTGGTGGCTTAGAGCAGTAGAGATATACTCTCGTTTCCTGGTCACATTCTGAAATCAAGGTGTCACAAGGCCACTTTCCCTCTGGGCTGGAGGGAAGAAGATTGCCCTCTTACAGGTTCCACTGGCTCCAGGCACTCCTTGACTTTCTGTAACCAAACTCTAAGCACCCCTTACTTCCTGTGGCTTCTTATTTGCCTCCGTGTACTTGTTTTCCTAATTTTGTTTTTGTTTTGTCTTGAGATGGTCTCATGTAGAGACTTCTTGGGGCCTCGATGCTTTGGTCAAGCTGAAGGACACTGACCTGTTCATTATGAGCCTGCATGCTTCCAGCCAACTTGTGTTTGCAGTCCCCAGGATCTGAATTTGTACATAGGCTGTAAGGAGGGTTTGTCAGAATACCAGAAGGAATTTTCTTTTAAAGTTTTTGGAGTCAGGGGTTCTCTGTGTAGCCCTGGCTGTCCTGGAACTAGCTCTGTAGACCAGGCTGACCTCGAACTCCCAGAGATCCTTCTGCCTCTGTCTCCCAAGTGCTGGGATTAAAGGCATATGCCACCACTGCCTGGCCACAGGAATCTTGTATTACTTCAAATGTTGAAGGATGTCTGTGGGTCCTCGAAGGGCCTGAACTAAACTCTGGAGTCTGACAGGTGCTGGTCAGTCCCCTAGCCTTTAGTTGGCCTCAGGAGCGGCCTGTGCCTGTGTCTCTGCAGCAGCACTTCTCTGCCCATAGTCCGTGTCCCTCTGGGGCTGAAGGGCTGGAAGAAGAAAAGGGCTTCTAGGGCAGGGGATTGTAGCGAGTATTTGTCAACAGTATTTCTCAATTTTATGTTCTTTGGTAATTACACATGTGAATACAATGTATTTAGATCACATCCACACCCAAGAACATTTTTTACAGATGTTATTTCTATATTATTGTTACTAATATTTTGAGACAAAGTCTTATGTTGCTAAAACTGACTTCAGATACACAATGTAGCTGATGACCTTCAGTCCCAGATCCTCTTGTCCCCAGTCTCTCCAGGGCTGGGAGTACAGACATGCAGCACCATGCTGGTTTATGCTGTGCTGAGGATGGAACCTTGTGTGTAGCAGGCAGACCTTCTGCCTGCCGAGCCTCAGCCCCAGCCATCAGGGTAGCATAGGAAGAGCTGGTTTTCTAGGATGCCCCTTAGTTTTGTACCCTTGATGGGAGAGCAATTCTTGGGCCTCTGTTTCTGGGCAGCTGTGCCCTTCATTGGGAAGTGTGGCAGCTAGCTCCAGAAGGTCCTCTTCTGGTCCCCCTGCAGAGTGGTTATCCTTCTCAACTCTCCTAGTCATTTGAAGTAACTCTGGCTGTTATCCATGGGGATTGGCCACATGGCAGGCAGCTACTGTAACCAGGCCACTCTCCCTGGCATGGGCTTTCCTCGGTCTTGAGGAAGTGTTGGCATGGCCTCTACAGGAATATAGGCTGCCACCCCTTGAAGGAAGCTGTGTCTCAGAAAAGCCCAGCCTGGGCTGGCTAGGAGGAGAGCAGAGTTGACTTTCAGTTGCTCAGCCTGGCACCATCTCATCTGGAGATGCCCAGGTCATTTTTCTGTCTTAGTCAGCAAGAATGAGTTTGGATGATGTCCTGCTTGCTCCTTAACCCCTTAGGAAGAGATGCTTTGCCTGTCTGATAAGCAAGGGCTGATGTCATTTTGGTGAGAGGACATCCAGTGTGGAAAGGCGGGAAGAAACCCCTCTGGGCTGTACTCAGACAGTAGAGTGTTTGCCTAACATGCATTAAACAGTCTTGCATAACCCTGCATCAACCAGGCATGCTGCTGTACACCTGTAATCCCAGCCCTGGGGAGGCTGAGGCAGGAGGATCTGCAGTTCAAGGCCAGTCTAGGCTACATAGTGAGTTCAAGGTCAGACTTGTGATACAGCTAGACTGAAGTCATAGAATCAGGGGCCGTTGTGACTCCCCTCTACCATCTCCTGAGCATTTGTTATGAACCCAGGTTTGGTCTGCCACATTGACAAGATAAAAGGAAGTTGAAAAGTTAGCAATACCAGGAAGATGATCTTCTGTCACCTGCATTGCTTATGGCTGTTGTCATTTATTTTGTACTTACTTTATACCAGGCTCTGCATGAGCTCCTGTTGTCCAACTCAAGTGCTTGACCTTGGGATCTGTCAGGGAAAGAACAGCATAAACCACTGCCTGTTGGCAAAATGGAGCCTATGGCCTATTTTTATACAGTCAGATCTAAAAAAACATTTACAGTTTGTAGGGGTTGGAAAAAAATCACCAGTCCACAAAGAATACTTAGCCAGGACCATCTTGTCCTATAAAACCTGTAGTATTTATTTGTGGGTCCTTAACAGCAAAAACGTGTAAACCCTGGGATGAAAGAATGAGGCAAGCTGGGCGGTGGCGCACGCCTTTAATCCCAGCACTCAGGAGGCAGAGGCAGGCGGATCTCTGAGTTCGAGGTCAGCCTGGTCTGCAGAGTTCTAAGACAGCCAGAGTTACACAGAGAAACCCTATCTGGGGAGGGAGGGAGGGAGGGAGGAGGGAGGGAGGGAGGGAGGAGAGAGAGAGAGGAGAGAGAGAGAGAGAGAGAGAGAGAGAGAGAGAGAGCACAGAGAAAGGGGCGGGGAGTGAGGGAGGAGCGAGCTGGAGGCAGCACTGGGCTCATCCCAGTGAATGGAACCACATAAACACGTGTGTGCAAGCCCAGTGAATGGACCAGAAGTTTAAAGTCGGCCTTGGCTACATGTTGAATTCAAGGCCAGCCTATGCTACCTGAGACCCTGTTTCAAAAAAATAAAAAAAGAAATGTGGCCTCAGCCAGACTTGGGACAGGCCAAGTCTGTGGGTCAGGCCTTAAAATAAGGGTACACTTTCTGGGTGGCATGGGCCCGTTGGCCTATAGATGATGGCCTTCTGTGTGTGTCACTACTGGTCTTTAAAAAGCCTGGTGAGACTGGCTGGGACTCACGTCTAGAATCCTAGTGCTGAGACAGGAAGATCGCCTGAAATTGGAATCCAGCCTGGGGTATATTGTAGCTGGAGAGCTTCTCTCCAGCTCCCAAGTTCCACCAGTCCCGGAACCCACTTATAAAATAAAGACACAGACTCTTACATTATTTAAACTGCTTGGCCATTAGCTCAGGCCTATCATTGTCTAGTTCTCACTCTTATATTTAGCCCTTTTCTATTAATCTATACTTTGCTACGTGGCTCGGCTCACTGGTACCTTACATCTTCCTTGTCCTGGCAGCGGCTCCAGGCAGTCTCCCTTCTCCTTCCTCCTACCTCAATTTTCCTCTCTGTTAGTCCCTTCCTGTCTGGCTATCGACCAATCAGATTTATTTACATATAGCAATATCCACAGCAGTATATAGTGAGTTCTTGGCCAGCCTGGACTACAGTGAGAAACTCAAAAATTTTTGATGGAGGGTGATGGTGAAATTTCTGGGGAAATGGCTCAGGGGTTAAGAAAACACTTGTTGCTCTTCCAGGGGACCTAGGTTTGCTTCCTAGCACCTACATAATGGCTTATAACCATTTGTAATTCCAGTTCCAGAGGAGCCAGCACCCCTTTCTGATTGTGGGCACACACAGTACACACACACACAGTACACACACACACACACACACACACACACACACACACACATATACACGTAGGCAAAACACTCATGCACATAAATAAGTAGATCTAAAAAAGAAATGGAAAGCCCTGTGAGGTTGGGAGTTGTGGTCCTGTTTTGCTGGTGACCAAGCAGGCCGCGTGCTGGTTGATGTGCTGAGATGATGGCCTGTGCTCTGCAGTTCTTCTTCCTGCGCCCTGCAGGCCAACAGATGACGTGGAGACAGTGTAGTGTGTGTCCGGGCAGCAGCCACTTACACAAGGCGGCATCTCCTTTTTCGTGCTCTTGGACATCGTGTGAGGTTGGCAGGGGTTGATGGGGTGTGGGGCAGAAGTCCCGTAGGGCCGTCAAGGTGGTTCAGCAGGTAAGGCTTCCCATGGAACCCTGCGACCCATGGAAGGTGGAAGGAGAGAACCAACTCCACAGAGTTGTTCTTTGAGCTCAGAACTTGTGTTCCAGAACAAAAGAATTCCACTCGCGGTGTTAGGGAAGGAGCAACAAAAGGTTAGACCCTAGACCCCTGGAGGAGGGTTCTTAATAACCTGCCCTCAGGGTCCCTCAAAACTCGAGTCCAGGCTGACTCCAATTTTCCTTTTCCTTGTCCCACAGGGAAAAGTGCTTTTGGTACTGGGATGGGGCCATCTGCACACTGCTATGCTTTCTACACCTCCGCCCTCTGCTCTGTAGCCCAGGTTAGTCTTGAGCTTCCTGCCTCTGCCTCCTTCATAGCTGGAATTACAGGTGTGCATGACCATGCCTGCCATGCTTCCCTTTGTCATTTCTTTTTTTCTTTTTTTTTTTGGGGGGTGTGTCTGAGGGCATGCATGATGTTCGCAGGTGCATAAGAAAGTGTGCCTGCAAGGCCGGTAAACCCTGGGTGCCATTCCTTGTGTGTGTGGGGAGGCGCGGGGGACACCTTTGGTATCATTCCTCGGGGCTTGGTGCCTTTTCAAGACAAGGTTGCTCACTGGCCTGGGGTTATAAACCACCACACTGAGTCTTTCTACCTGGCTTCTAGGGACTAAATTCAACACCTTAGGCTTACATGGCAAGTACTTTATCAACTAAGGAATATTCCTAGCTTGTAGTTCTTTTTTTGAAATAACATTTCTCACTGGCCTGGAACTTGTCAGGTAGGCTGGGTTGGCCGGCCCAGGAATACTCGTGTCTGGGACTCCCCAGCATTGGGATTACTGGAACTCACCACCACAGCCAGCGTGGTTTTTACTTGGGTTCTGGGGGATCAAACTCAGGCACTCATGCTTGCATGATAAGCATTTAGACACTGAGCCATCTCTCTGGCCACCATTTCTTTTTCCAAAATGTTTTACAGGGCCTAGAGAGTTGGCTCAGCTGTTAAGAGCACTTGTTGTAAGCCAGGCAGTGGTGGCTCACACCTTTAATCTCAGCACTCAGGAGGCAGAGGCAGGTGCATCACCGAGTTCGAGACCAGCCTGGTCTACAAAGCAAGTTCAAGGACAGCCAGGGCTGTTACACAGAGAAACCCTGTCTTGAAAAACAAAACAACAACAAAAAGAGCACTTGTTGCTCTTGCAGAAGACCTGGGTTTGATTCCCAGCTCCCACATGGTGACTCATAAACACCCATAACTCCAGTTCCAGGTGATCTGAGACCCTCTTCTTACCTCCACAGGCAAAAGTGCACATTTATACATGTACATGCATAGTACACATGTATACATGCTGGCAAAACATCATACACATAAATAAATGTAAAAAGTATTTTTAGTAAAGACTTTAGATACAAATTTATTATTGAACCACCAAATGGACTGACTCACGGAGTTTGGATAAAGAGCAAATCAAGGCTGGTGAGGTGGCTTGCTGGGTAAGGTGCCTGCTGCCAAGCCTGATGGGGTGAGTTGAACCCTGGGACTCAGACGTGGGAAGGAGAGAACTGACTCCCACAAGTTGTCTTCTGACCTCCACACATGGACCCTGGCACGTGGTAGTCTGTCCGCTCATAAGTAAACATCTTGAGGTGTTTTGTTTTGTTTACTTTATGGATGTATGCATATATGTATATGCTTTACATCGGTGCCTGGAACTGGTAGAGGTCAGAAGAGGCTGTCAGATCCCCTGGAACTGTGATGATAGGAGGTTGTGAGTCATCATGTCAGTGTTGGGAGTTGAACCCAGGTCTTCTGCAAGAGCAGCCAGTACTCTCCAACACCCCTCCCCCATGTTGATGGATGGATGGATGGATGGATGGATGGATGGATGGATGGATGGATGGGAGGATTTCACATCAAAATCTGACCTTGTGCTTCTGAGCAGCTGTCCTGGATGTCAGCCCTAGCCTACAGGCCTTGAGTCCACTGAGGTGTGATGTCCCCCCCAAGTTGCTCTGATTTGGTACCTCCCATAGAGCAGCTCTTTGAACTCAGGTGTCCTTTCTTATGTGTGGATAATGTTTCCTCATTAAGCCCAGCCCTTCCCTTTAGGTAGCTGAGTTTGAGCTCCCTGACAATAGCCATGGTCTCCAGGTTCCAACCCTCTAGCCCTTACCCTCTTCACCCCTACCCAGGCCATGCCCAGACCCAAAGCCCTACAGCTAGTGGTTCTCAACCTTCCTAATGCTGAGACCCTTTAATACAGCACCTCATGTTGTGGTGAACCCAGTCATAAAGTTATTTTGTTTCTACTTCATAACTATAAATTTTGCTACTGTTACGAATCGTAATGTAAATATCTGAAATGTGCCCCCCCCCAAGGGTCTTTACCCACAAATTGAGAACCAGTGCCCTCCCTGTGATTTGGACATGGAAGAGTAGACGGTGTAATTTGGTTTTCATGTCATTGGACTGTGTCCTGTGACCTGACTTGTATGTTTGCAGAATTAACTCATTCAGTCAGACATTTTTCCGAATAGATGCACTTGAGCTTGCCTGAGTATGTCATGGAGACAGTTGGAGGATAATGTATGTCACCTGTAGCTTGTGCCTTAGATTCCCTTATGTCTCAGATCCTGGTGAGATTGTGAATGGCAAGCCCTGAGCCTTGGGCTTCCGCATGAGTGCCTAGACCAGGGGACAGGCAGAGTGTTCTCACCAGGATGGGACTCCACCGGGGATCCGCTTGGTTTAGCAAATGGAAACGGCTCAGGAGACCGTCTGTGGCAGTGTAGTTTCTGCCCAGAACATCCACTCTGTAACTGTGGTCTGCTGGAGAACCCAGGAAACAAGACTTAGGAAATGAGGTGAGTGGAAAGGGCATGCCCAGCTGTGCTGGGTGGAGAGTTGAGGGTGGGAGGAACTTCAGACAGGTCAGCCCAGGACTCTGAACCTGATCTTCGGAGAGCCTCTCAAGATTTTGTGTTTATTGCAGTGCTGGGGGAGCTCACTCAAGGCCCTTGCACACACAGGTGTACACAAGTGTTATATAGTGAGCTGCACTCCCAGCCCATGGGGCTCTAAGACTGAACCCAGTTTGCTGAGGTATGAGGCCAAAAGTCAGTGGCTGTGACCCCAGACCATTCTGTGAGCTTCACTTGCCCTCCCACTTGTAGAGATGGATGACAGCTGCGCCTCTCAGGGCCAGTGTGGAGACAGGAATACATTTAAGAATTTGGCCTAAGAGCCTGGTTCAGTCACATCCTCATCGCTATAGCTGGCCTTGCTGTTACTGTGAACTCCTGGGCAGACCCTCCAGCAGGTTTTGAGAAGAATTCATAAATAAGGGCTGACCAGGCTTGAGTTGGGGCTCATACTTGGGGAAAGGGAGAAACTTAGAAAGGCAAGAGAGACCACCAGCCCCAGAGGCTGCCATGGCGTCCCAGTGAACAGGTACAGGCTTCTCGAGGGCAGGGTGAGGGTGGTGTCTGTAGAGGTTTTCAGCCATATGGGTGTAGCCCATATTTAATTCATTGCCCCAAGGAGGACATGCACCTGAGCGAGCTGCTGCTCCTAGCACTTGCTTTCCACTAGCAGAAAATCTCTGCTCTGTGCAGCTTGGAGATTTGAAAATATCTGAGGTCCTATACTTACTAAATCAGTAATCACTTAAGCTTGTTTGTCCCAGCCTGGGACTGGAGCTACTGAGTGATGGGATGCCTGCCTGGCATGCTGGAGGTCCTGGCTCCTGTTCCCAGCACTGCAAAAACAAGCAAATTGAACCTTGCTTGTTCACTCAGAGGATGGAGATCTGAGATTAGAGGGAGGCTGGTCATTGGGCCTCTGCTAGAGAAGCCTTAAGGTTGCCTAGAGTTAGCCCATGCGCAGTGGAACTCAGTGCTCACTGTCAGGTCTTTCCTATATACTATATACTCAATATTTTTGACTGTGCTACCATTTCCTCTGCTGCAAAATGGAATTTGCACCTCTTCTCTAGAGGGCAAGCTGACAAGAATCAAGTATTAGGGTAGAGTGTGGCCAGGTGGCTTCATAGACCTGCATTGGGAGTGAGGTTCTAGGTTGAGCTTGGCCAAGGGCAGCAGGCAGGGCAGAAGCTTTTATTTTCAGAGTGACCTGCATGAAGAAATGGGGAGGAGGAAGGTTCAGATAACTGCCCCTTTGTCCTCTCAGGGTGAAGGGCTGTCCTGGGCCTCAGACTCCTTGGATCTCAGTGTCTTGGTGGTGGGGAGGGCCAGCTGGCTGAAGGTGGCTTTGGCCAGGTTAGACATTGTTTCCAGACTCACAGTCCTGTAAAGTCACATGCAGCCCCCATCTCTAGTAGACTCTTGTCTTTGGAGGCAGAGAGGATGTGGACAAACACCCCATCCCTTCTGTGCCTGACAGGAATAGGGCCCGAGAGGTACTGAGGAGGATGTCAGCTAATGGCTAAGAGAAAAGGCTGGCCTAGCTATAGAGCTGGGAGGTCAAGAGGGTGGAGGACAGCAAGGTGGTCTGTCACGTTTTCTATCATGCTGGGTGGGGTTCCTGTCACAGCGGGCTGGAGTCATGGCTGGCAAGTTATCCTCCCTCTCTCCTGACTTTGGGCCAGAAGCTGCTGAGGACCTGAGTGACAGTCATGACCTTGTGACCTTGGCTAAGTGAATGAGTTCTTAAGTCCTCCAGTAATATGAAGGGCCTTTCAGAGCCTGGCTAGTCCAGTGAGTGAATAATGTTCATAAGCCCACCATGTGGCCCCAAAGGGATATATGTCTATAGCAGCCAGCTGCCATTTGCCCTAGGATCTGCTTCTTTGTCAACTTTTTAAGAACTGTTTGGGTAGCTTCAGAATCCAAGGTCCTGGAAATAGCAAGATGGGTCTTTCAGCGCCCTTCCAGGCTTGCCCACCTAACACTGGCACCTGCCCTGAGCTTAGAAGCCAACAGAATTTTTTGTTTGTTTCATTAATTTCTATTTATTTATTTTTTCAGGACAGGGTTTCTCTGTATAGTTTTGGTGCCTGTTCTGGATCTTGCTCTGTAGCCCAGGCTGGCCTCAAACTCACAGAGTCCCTGCCTCTCGAGTGCTGGGATTAAAAGTGCGGGCCACCACCACCTGGCTTGTTTTTGTTGAGACAAGATTTCTCTGTGTGATTCTAGCTGTCCTTAAACTCAAAAAGAGATCCACCTGTCTTTGCCTTTCGATTGCTGGGATCACCCAACGTTTTTTGCTTTTGAGATAGGGTCTCATTCAGCTTAGGCTGTCCTTGAACTAACTATGTAGCTAAGGATGACCTGGATTGCTGATTCTCCCACTTCTGCCTCTGCCTTTTGAGTACTGGAATAACAGGCGTGAGCCACCGTGACAGTTCTTTGGGTGTTGGAGGTAGAACCCAAGGCATCGTGTGTGCTGTAGACAGGCACTCTACCGACTGAGCTACATCTCCGACTCATTGTGTGTATGTGGTGTGTGTATGCATGTGAATACACATGTGTGTGCAATCCAGGAGTTGACCCTGGGTGTCTTCTCATTACTTACTTTCCACTTTAGTTACTGAGGCTGGTCTTTTCATTGTACCAGAGTTCACTGATTTCTCTAGTCTGGAAGCTCACCCCAGGGATCCCATCTCCACCTCCCAGGACTAGGATTACAGATGGGCGGTTGAGTCTATGCAGCGTTTACTTGGGGGTTTGGGATCCTTAGTTTCTCCATGGCAAGTGCTTTATGCACTAACCATCTCCTCAGAGCCCCTATCCTCTTGAAACACACACACACACACACACACACACACACACACACACACACACACACACACACAGGGTTTCTCTGTGTAACAGTCCTGGCTGTCCTGGAACTCACTTTGTAGACCAGCACAGAAATCCATCTGCCTCTGCCTCCTGAGTGCTGGGATTAAAGGTACACGCCGTCACCACCCAACTCCACTTGAATTTTTTGAGACAGAGTCTCACTCTGTAGCCCATACTGACCTTGAACTGTAGCAGTCCTGCTCAACTTGTTAGCATCACACGTGTGTGCCACAAAACCTTCCCCCCATGAGCAGCTTCATAAAGGAAAATGAGACCAAGTTTCAGAGTAGCCTTAAGAGGCAGGGCCTGGAGGTTCTGGGAGACCCTTCATATCTTCTGTATGTTCATTGATTTGTTCTTTCTTTTGTTTCATGGCTGTTAATCAACACCACGAAGTTGCCTGGGCCTTGGGTATTGAGTTTGGTGCATTTGACAGTTGTGGATATCCAGCACCCGTGTAACCTGCTGCCCAGGGTCAGCCAGTGAGCCTGCCCCTACAGCAAGCGTGTCTCTCTGCTCTGGAAGTTTTTGTTGGTGCAGGCTGCCCCTCCTTTCCAGCCACCTGCTGCTAGTCCTCTGCTTCAAGGATGCCCATTCTTGGGAACAAGTACAGATTGTTTTTCTGGGCTATACTCTTTGCACTGAGCCTGAGAGCTCCCTCCCCTGCACCCATGTTTTTGTCTACCTCTTTAAAGTCATTCATTTTCCATAGTTTGGCAAGATATAACCAAGCTGTTTTCCTTCAATGCTATTGGCTGTTGCTTCAGCTAATTATGTTCCCCAAGGTGGGGTTCATTTTCATTGTGTGCATGCACGTGGCAGTGAGAATGATTTAGGTTCTAGAAACCCGCCCATTAGCACAGACTGGATGAGACTGAGGGATGCTGCCCAAATGCCCATCGTGGGTTAGTGCTAACAAAAAAGGCATGCTCTTGTTATGCATGGGGGTTAATAAAGACAGATGCAGGGAGGCTTGGCATGGTGTCTCACTTCTTTAATCCCAGCACTCAGGAGGCAGAGTCAGGCGGATCTCAGTGAGTTTGGGGCCAGCTTGGTCTACAGAGTGAGTTCCAGGACAGCCAGGGCAGTTATACAGAGAAACCCTGTCTTGACCCCCCCCTCCCCTCCCCCCCCCAAAAAAAAGACAGATGAGGGTTGTCTTGCAGACCCAGGAGGAGCTGGAAAGGAAGATGGAGGGTCCTTCTGGACTTGTCAGGTGCCCTTGAGGGACACTTCCCCTCTCCACCCATAAAGATGTTGTTACTGAGTCTGGGTGGGTGATAGTAGACACGTGCTTGTGCCTCTCCTTATTGATGCAGCCATCATGCCTGGCTGGCCATGTGCTTAACTGAAATTCATTGCTTTTTTTTTTTTTAGTTGTGTACGTGTGGTGGTGGTGGTGGTGGTGGTGGTGTGTGTGTGTGTATGTGTATGTGTAGGTACGTCAGAGGACTACCTCAGGTGTTGGCCCCCACCATTCACCTATTTTGAGGCAGGGTCTCTTATATGCAGTCACCCAAGGCTGGCTGGCTTATAAGCTATTGGGGATTCTCCTGTCTCCACCTCCCATCTCTGTTGGGAGCCCTGGGACTATAGCTTTACAACTGGGTACACCTGTGTTCAGCCTTACATGAATTCTGAAGATTCAAACTGTTATGCCCAGATCGTGGGGACCCCTAAAAGATCACCACTGAGACCAAATCCCACATGTAAAAGCAGAGAGCCTTTATTTCAAGCTCCAGAGCTTTATCCCTCTGTCTGTCTGACACAGCAGTGAGAGCAGAGAGCCCTGAGCTCAGGTGGGGCAGAGTTTTTATAGCAGAGGTTGGGGTGAGGGGATTTCCAGGGTCCAGGACCCTGATTGGCTGACAGTTGTCTTGGGGTATCTGTAAAACAAAAAATAGGTGTGTGCTAGACTCAAGGACATCTGGCCACCTTATCTAATGGTGGGAATGTTTGGGATGTCAGGTACTTCCTCACCCCTGGATAGATCCCTGGGTGGTATCAGCTTAAGGCTTTTCCTGGATCTGGTTGTTGCCTGCCAGTAAGCCTGTCACAGAAGCTGTGTCTAGGCCCCTAAGCTTGTCATGGCTGCTGTGTGGTCAAGCTATTTTGGGGCTTCTTCATACAAACCCAGGGCTTCACACTTGTATGGCTAGTGCTTTACCCACTGAAACAACTCCCCAGCCTCACTGACTTGTGGTATATGTGTGTTCAATTGTGTGTACCGAAGAACACATACAGAGGAGGAAGAACATCAAGAGATATTCCTCTATTGCTCTCCACATTATTTTTTGAAACAGGGTCAACTTGAAGTTTATGGATTCTGTCACATGGCTAGTCAGTGAGCCCCTGGAATTCACCTATATCTGCTTGCCAGTGTTGGGGTTATGGGCATTCATGGCCATGCCTAGCTCTTACGTAGGCAATCGGGATTTGAATTCAGGTCCTCTGGCTTCATCAGCAAAGATTCTTACTCACTGAACCAATTTCCTCAGTCCCTGTTGATTGCCTCTCACTGTCTGAATACCCTTGAGGTTGGCATGTTCTCCCAAGGATCCCAGTAGACACAGCTCTCCCCTCCTTGCTTTTAAAAATGCAAAAGGTGAGTGACAGTTGTTTTGGTCCCACAGCCTGCATTTAGTCACCAGGTCTACATCTCTCGTGCTGCTCTCCTCCCTGCTTCCTTTGCTTCCTCAGGTTCTGGTGACACAAGTCACTTATGTCTCTGGCTTGGAGTAGGTCTCCCCTGAGATCCCCATCCTAGTTCTGCATCACTAACTGGCCAGTGCAGACTGTTCCAGAGTTCCTCAAGCAAGGCGCCTGTCTGGGCTGGGCTGCACTGCTGTGGTCCACCGCCACTTTAAGAACAATGGCTCCCTCTAGCCTATACAACATTTGGATCCATATCTGGAGAGGCAACATTTGAGCCTGGGTGGGATGTATCCCTTCTAACTGAAACATCCTGTGCTCCTGGAGTCCTCAAGCACCTAATGGAGGCCTCTCTGGCCTCCCTGCAGCCCCAGGACATCCTGTTTCTCTGAAACAGAGGCTCGGCCTGCCACCGATGGCAGCTGCACTTCCCCACCTGACTCACACCTCTGTGAGGCGGATTGTGTAGCTCCTGCCTCTGGCAGTTTCAGCTCTCAGCAGTGACCCCTGGGTACACACTGAGGTCCCTGAGCTCCTTCCCACTGCTCCTCCCTCCACTTGCTCCATGCCACCTCAGCCTTCCAGACCTCTTGATGTATCTATCCTGTCCCTAAAGACCTTGTGCTGTGATACAGTTCCTGCCAAGTCTTACAGCTGCCACTAGGCTGCCGTATGCTCATGCAGGGGGTTGGCTCTGGGGCCTGTACTGAAATGGTTGGAAACCCAACAGTGAGCCCCTGCCTTGAACCTCTAGTGAGGAACTGGGCGTGGCGTGTGCACCATCCACACATTCCCTCCCAAAAGATTACAAGTGGTGTGTGAAACTGATTCCTGTGTCGGCCCTTGGCTGTAAGGGCCTTCCAGGTAAGCTAGGTTTAGGGGTCACCATTTGGCGGATTAATAGGGAAATACAGTAAGGGGTGAAGACACCTATGCTATGTTTACTATTGCTTTGCCCAGGATTTTCTCTGAGGCCCCTCCTCTCCACTCATTGTCTCTGCCCTCTGTGCTGAGATGGGTGCTTTGTGTTAACCCCACCCTGCAGTGTGCCCACAGGCACAGGGTGTGTTCATCCTCATGACAACACTCTGGACTGTGATTGGTTTGATTTTTCTAGACAATTAAACTTTACATTTGCTCTGACTGACTCTGAACTAGTCTGGCCTTTGGCCATCTTTGCCAGGGGGAGGGAAGCTTTCCCAGGTAACAGCTGCCTGGAATGCAGCCTAGAGCTGGGCTGCCTGGGGCAACCTGACCTGGTGCAACTCAGCTTGCCCCACCTCCATCACACCCTCTGGTGACAGAGGAATGGGTGCTGTTGGCTCTGGGAGAACTGTGCATGGAGGAACAAACCTGGCCTGTGCCCCTGACCTCCCTGTGCATCAGGGTTCAGTTAGGCCTCACAGCAGTCAGCGCTGTATGCCTGGTTATCTTCTGTGTACAGGACAGAAATTCTACCAGCTCAGTAGGGTGTGTCGTGAGAAGCCAGACCAATCTTTCCTGTGCACTGTTCCTTGGGTCAGTCACTCAGAAACACAGACAAGCCTGTGTCCCATTTGTCTACTCTTCCTGTCATGTACACTCCTCTGGGCACACACCTCTAAAGCCCTGGCCTGGCCCTGGTCAAGCTGGAGAAGTGTTCACTGGCCTATGTGCATAGAGCTGGATGAAGGAAGGTTGGCCTGAAAAGTATTCCTTTTCCTGGGACAGCCATGGTGCTTGTTGGAACTGTTTCCACACTAGCCCCTCCTCCTCCTTTCATCCCTGTCCCTCCTCTTTTTCATGCCCTATCCTGCCTGTGGCTGCGTGTGTGTGTGTGTGTGTGTGTGTGTGTGTGTGTGTGTGTGTGTGTGTGTGTGTGTGTTGGTTTGTGTTGCCCATGTGTGTGCAAAGGCTAGAGTGTGACCTCCAGTGATGTTCTTCCCCAGGTGCCATCCAGTTTAGTTTATTAAAAATTGTTAATAATCATTGTGTTTGCACACTCATGTTGTGGATGTGGGTAATCTATGCTGTGGTGTGCATGTGGAGGTCAGAGGACAGCTTTGTGATTTCATTTCTCTCCTAAAATCTTTTCACCTACTGAGTGTCTGCCTCCCTAACAATGGGATTGCAAATGTGTACTACCACACCTATTTTTTTGTTGTTTTTTTAATATTTATTTATTTTTGTTTTACATGCCTGTATGTATGTCTATGTGAGGGTGTTGGATTCCCCCAGAAATGGAGTTACAGACAGTTGTGAGCTGCCAGGTAGGTGCTGGGAATTGAACCAGGGTTCTCTGGAAGAGCAGCCAGCACTCATAGCTGCTGAACCATTTCTCCATCTCCTGCTTTTTGTTTTCTAAAAAGATTTTTATTTTATGTGTGTGAGTGTTTTGCCAGTGTATTTGTGTACTACATGTGTGCAGTGCTCATGGAGGCCACAAGAGGGTGTCAGATACCTGGGAACTGGAGATAACATTGCCGCCAGTTATGAGCTGCAGTCTGAGTGCTAGGAATTAAAATCCAATCCTCAGGCTGGTGAGAAGTCTCGGTGGTTGAGAGTACTGACTGCTTTTCCAGAGGTCCCGGGTTCAAGTGCCATCACCACATGGCAGCTCACAACTATCTGTAATTCCAGTTTCAGGGGACCTGATACCCATGGCAAAACACCCCCCCCCCAAAAAAAAAGAGTGCTGCCTAGAAAAATAAATAAATGAATACCCAATCCACTGGAAGAAGAGCCAGCGCTCTTAACTGCTGAGTTATCTCTCTAGCCCATGATTGTTTTAATGTGGGTTCTGGGTTTTGAACTCGGTTCTTTGTGCTTTCATGACATACACTGCTCAGACTCAGAGGTCCACCTTTGTTTGGAGCACTGTGACTGAAAGCGTGTACTACCACAGGTCAAAACCTACTTCTTAGCTGGGTGTAGTGGTGCACACCTTTAATCCAAACACTGGGAGGCAGAGGCAGGCTTATTTCTGTGAGTTAGAGGCCAGCCTGGTGACGGAACAAGTTCTGGGACAGCCAGAGCAATACAGAAAAACCCTGTTTTGAAACACAAACAGAAAAACCCAAAACAAAACAAAAAAAGCTACTTTAATTGACCATTCATTTGTTAGTTCATCTAGTAGGTATTAGCTTTTGTGTTCAGGACTTCCTTATACTGTGTCTGCTGATGTCTTTGTGCTTGTTTGCAAGTAGAGCTGTGTAGGATAAGGAAAGCAAAGGAAGTTCCCTGTTGCTTCACTTAGCGAGGACAGAAGAGCCTAGGGTGACCTCATAGTCCTCATATGCCCCAGGGCAGGCAGACTGGCTGCAGCCGCTTCCCAGCTTCTCTGCGGACAGCAGATCATCTGCCTTAGATTACAAGAGGATGATCTGGCTGAGCTCCTGGGTCATCGCTCTCCATGGCAGTGGGTGATCTGCACTGGTGACAGCCATCATGACTACTTCAGTATTTAGCAGTGATGATGGCCACTTCCACCTCCATGACACAGCAGAGAAGGACTTTGATCCCTCTGTACCTGCTTCACAGATGTACTGTCAACAGCTTGTTTTCAACACCACCCCTCCATGGGCTGCCTAGCCTTCCCTGGGGGTTCTGTCAGTCTTCCTACCCTGGGAATGTTCGGATCTCTCTTAGATGAGGGAACCAAGACCCAGGGTTGCAGCTGAACAGTGGTCCTCCTTGATCAGAGCTGTCGTCCCAGCTGGGTGACTCCACAGTGATCTAGCCACACAAGATAGAGGAGAAACCTTTGGTGGCCAGTGGTTTGGAGGCAAAGTCATTGCAGGGAGTGGAGGCGGGAGGCCTTGGGACAGGGGTGTTTGTGATACAGTTTACACCCATCCCTGTGCATCAGCCTGTCTACTCCCTCTCAGCACTCTGTGTTCTTGTCTTCTCACTGGCTGCCTCTCACCCCTGCAGGCTCAGCATGTGAAGCAAGACTCAGCCCTTGTGTTCACAACTGGACCTGGTGCATCCTGTGTATGGTGCATTGGCTGAGGCTAGGTGGGCTCAGGGTTTCATCTTGGTCTTGGGGAGAGAGAGGTTGGGGGGCTCTTCCCCGTCCCCCAACTCTCCTCTCACTGTGGAGTGACTCTTCTGGAAGGTAAAGGACCCTGTTGTACTTGGCAATGTTAGGTGATTTAAGGAAAGACTCCATACTTGACCCATGTGTGTGCTTCCCAACAAGTGCCCAAGATGCTCCTCTAGGGGTGGCAATAATAGCCTCCTGCTGGGCAGGTGAGGGTGTGGAGTGTTGTTGACTTCATCCCACCTACTTAGCTGCTTTTTAGTGTTACCCTATTGCCCCTCTTTCCGCTCCTTATACAAATAGAAGGTTCCACTGGAGAAGAGCTTCCCTTTGGGTCTTGTGCACTCCTACTGGTCTCTAGCCTACAACTTAAGGCATCAAGGGATTTCTGCTTGCCCTATTGCTTTCTAGACAAGGGGTCGGGAACAGTGACCTTCAAGCAATGGGAAGATCTTCAGCTACACTTAGATATAGACAGAGCAGGCTTAGCATTTGGACCTGAGTCTTTGTGCTTCCACACACTGAGCTCCCGCTGGAGGGGGGACAGGGATAGAGGACAGACTAGCTGGGCGGTGGTGGCACAGGCCTTTAATCCCAGCACTGGGAGGCAGAGCCAGACGGATCTCTGTGAGTTCTTTTGGATCTCTGTGAGTTCTTTTGAGGCCAGCCTGGTCTACAGAGCGAAATCCAGGACAGGCACCAAAAACTACACAGAAAAACCCTGTCTCGGAAAAACAACAACAACCAAAAAAAAAAAAAAAGTGTCTGCCACCACTGTCTGGCCTCTATGTTTAATCTGGTGGCTTGTTCTGTTCTCTGATCTTCAGGCAAATTTTATTAGGGTATACAATGTATCACCACATTAACCAGTGAGCTAGTGTCTGGACCAGGCAGGGTTCAGTGAAGCAGAGGATGCTATAGAGGGCCTATGAGTCCCATGTGTACTTACGACTTCTTACTGAAGACTCTGAGAAACCAGGAGGCCATGAATGTTATTTTCCTGTTTACTTGTTTTCAGTGAGGTTTTTTGTTGTTTTTTTTTTTGTTTGTTTGTTTTTGTTTTTGTTTTTTGTTACTTTGTATATGCATGGGTGCACCTATCCTGGCACATTGTGTAGAGGTCAGAGGCCAATGTTTGGGAGTTGCTTCTGACCTTTTTTTTTGTTTTTCAAGACAGGGTTTCTCTGTGTAGCTTTGTGCTTTTCCTGGAACTCACTCTGTAGACCAGACTGGCCTCGAACTCACAGAGATCTGCCTGGCTCTGCCTCCCAAGTGCTGAGATTAAAGGCGTGCGCCGCCACCGCCGCCGCCGCCGCCGCCGCCGCCGCCACCACCACCCAGCCCTTATTTCAGGTTAAAGCAGAGTATCATTGTTTCTGTCAATATACACTGTACTCCTCCATGTCAGCTGGCTTGTGAGCTTCTGGGTGATTCTATTTCTGGAATTACAGATGCTGGCCATGTACCCCGCTTTTCGTCTACATGAAAAGTTCTAGGGATGGAACTCAGACCTGCACACTTATGTGGCTACTGCTTTTACCCACTGAGTCATCCCCCAGCCCACTTTGCCCAGCTAGGCAGAGCAAGGTTTTGGATACAGGGTCTCCTCCTGTAGTCCAGGCTGACCTGGAACTCATTGTGTATCCCATATTGGCCTTAAACTCAGGGGTGATACTTAAGCTTTAACTTCCCAAATGCTAGGGACTAGGTGTGAGCCCCTACACATGGCATGTTTGTTTTGAGAAGGGGTTCATTATTGCTACCCAGGTTGATTTTGAACTCATGAGATCCAGTAACCTCTGCCTCCTGAGTGTGCACAGTGAGGAGGATGTTGAGCAGAGGAGAGCCCAGCGGTTGGGCTGAGGTGGTGCGTGTCTAGTAGGGTAGACCAGACTGTTACTGAGGCTTGGCATGACCCTGGGACTCTGGTCAGGGGCTCCTGCAGGAGCTTCAGGGTCCTGTAGATCCTCTGTCCTGGGGAGGCAGCAGGTCTAGGACAAGTGTTAGAGGAGTTTTCTGGCAAGTGGGGAACAGTGTAGTTTGCATCCCCAGTCCATCCTCCTCCACCCAGTTCCCTTCCATGTCTCCTAGCTTAAGAATCTTCCTAGTGCTGCTGCCCATGGCTGTGGGAGCCTCTAGGTTTTGGAGCTGTATGTCTAACTAGGTCTCACGTTGCCCCTCAGCTTGGCAGCCCTCCTTCTACAGTAGTGGTTCTCAGCTGGTGACTTCAGATCCCTTTTGGCAAACCTCTGTCTCCAAAAACACTTATGTTATGATTCATAACAGTAGCAAAATACAGTTAAGAAGTAGCAACAAAGTAATTTTATGGTTGGGGTCACCATGACATGAGGAACTGTATAGGACTGAAGCATTTAGGAAGGTTGGGAACCACTGCCGTACAGGTCCCCTGCACTCACTGAGAGGTCTCCCCAGTCTCCAGCCACAATGGCTTTGGTGCATCTCCTGACTTGCATAGTTTAGTGCCATGGGCCCCTCAAGTCTGGGATGGGAAGTGGATGTTCTCATTATCCGTGTCTGGTAAGCAGATGAGGACGTGAGTAGAAAGTGGGCTTAGCACTACACCTGTAACTCTAGACATGGCAGTCCTGTGAAGTAAACCTGGCTCTCTTCCTGGCTTGTCAATAAAGTTGTATTGACACAGCCGTAGTTATTTGTTTACTTATTGAAGTCTGCTGCAGACCGAATTGAGTCATTGTGACACAGATCGTCCTCACAGAAAAAAATTTTCTTTTTTAATAATAGTGCTGGAGACAAGGCCCAGGGTTGAACACGTGCTCAACAAGAGTTTAACCACTAACTTTCACTCCTAGAATAGATGTAATATTTAGTGCTTGGTTCTTCTTCTTTTTTTGGGGGGGGGGTTGTTTGTTTGTTTTGTTTTTCAAGACAGGGTTTCTCTGTGTAGCTTTGCGCCTTTCCTGGAACTCACTCTGTAGCCCAGGCTGGCCTCGAACTCACAGAGATCTGCCCGCCTCTGCCTCCCGAGTGCTGGGATTAAAGTCATGTGCGCCACCACTGCCCAGCTAAAGGGTATGTATCCCAGGCTGGCCTCGAACTCCAGATCCACCTGCCTCTACCTCCTTCAACAAATCCTTCCAGCCTGTGCCACCAGAACCAGCTGTTAGGCTCTTCTTTAGAAAAATGTGGCCACTCCAGGATGCTGTCCATTCCACCTTGGCCAGGAGCAGTAACTCTGAAGACAGTCACGAGAGCCTATCTCTGTGTAACCTTGAGTAAGACCCTTACTCTCTGAGCAAGTTGGTGACATAATGAAGAAATGAGGGGCCTGTGTAAAGTGTTAGGTGGCTGTCTCATGGCAGAAATTGGGGGATAGATGAGGAACTTTTTTGTAGGGAGCAACATGAGCTGTCCTGAAGGTCTTCCTGTCATGGGGAATCTGTTTGTGTCCTACTTGCCCTGTACAGCTGTCCCTTGTCACCCTAGACTCTCATTCCTTGGCCACAGAACTTGACAGGCTCTGATGGCCAGGACCAGGGTCCTCAGTTCAGAGCCCATTCTTTGTGCTCTATTTGAGACCCATTTGAGAATCCACCCAGACAAGGACTGTTCCCACCCATAACCTGCCATTTCCTGTTTTCTCGAGTTTTAGGGACTCTAGAGAAAGAAATGATAACTCTGGCCTGAGCTTGACTGGTGTGAACCAACACATCCAGCTCAACCCTCCCCTGTGGATGTGTGTGTCAGTCAGTGCGTGTGTTGTATGTGCATGTCTTACTGTTGGTATGTATACATAGGCACATACTTGCATGGAGATCAGAGGAGGACATCGAGTGGCCTGCTCTGTCACCCTACTTTCCCTTGATACTGGTGAACCTGGCCAGCTGGGGTTCTAGGCGTGCGTGTGGCCTCTGCCAAAGAAACATTTTGTTTGCTTTTGGTTTATTTTTGTAGAGATGGAACCCAGGATTTTGCATGTGCCATGCAAATTCTTCAGAGCCAAGCTTGTACTCCAGGCCACCTAAAGCGGGAGGTGGAGGGGGGGCGGGACGGGGGATGGCTGTGGTGCAGCTGGTTTGTTAGCTTGCATGGGTATATCAGAAAGGTTCCTGGTGCCTCCTGTGTTCAGAGGATAGGCCTGGGGGGGGGTGGCTGTGATACTCAGAGATTGCTGACTCCTTCATCTGTGCTTTCAGATCTCTCAGCCAGGGTAGCCCTGGCCACAGCCCTTCCTGGTGCCAGGTTGTAGAGGAGCACTCAGGGCAGCTGGGTAAACAAGCACACTGGGGTCTTATCATCACACAGACCCACCCCGAAGATCATCTTTATCTTGTGTCCCAGGAGGGGTGGGTCCCAGGCACCTTGCCTTGGGTCCCTGTGTCTAGGGCAGTGGACAGCCAAAACACTTGCCTTAAGTCAGGCTCTGCCCACAGAGCCTTGCTCTTCCGTAGGCTAGACAGAAGGATGGGAACCGGGGTCCCTGCATGCACTGTAAGCCTCCTTGCACCCTACTGTCAGGTAGGGATCAGTCTTCTTTCTCTGTTGAAATGACAGTCCCATAAACTAACACGAAGCATTTTAAAGTACAATGCAGTGGCATTGAGCTTATTCGGTGTTATATAACTGTGACCTTTAGCTATCTCCAAAACCCTGTCATCACCTCAAAAGAAACCCCACACCAGGAAGCTCTTGCTCCCCCACTGCCTTCTCAGAGCCCCTGGCAACTGAAAGTCTGTCCCAGCCACCTCGGTTTCCCCTTCCTGCTGCTCCGTTGAATGCAGTATTTATTGCACGGCACTTGTGGCTGCCCCCTTCTGACAGTAGTTTCTGGTAGTGTTCCAGTCTGTAGCTGGTCTTGACTCTGTTTCTCTCTATGCTGAAATAATACCACTATCTGATTCTGTTTATCTGTTGATCAGTTGATGGAATTTGAGTTGTGTCTAGTTTGGACTATTGGGGATAAAGAGTCCCCTTGTCTCTTTCTCTGTATATGTGTATTTCCTTCCCACTTCTGGTCCTCCTGCCTCCACCCTCTGAAGGCTTTTCACAGCTGGGCAGCACTCCTACTGCTTCCTGTACGTTATGCTGTGCTGGGGTAGTCTAGGCTCCCTGCATTCTAGGCAAGCCCCCTCTCCACCAGCCAGCCCTGACCCCAGCGTGTTCTCTTCTTTCTTGGAGCTCTTACTGTGTTGTCCAGGTTGGCCCTTGAACTCCTGGGCTAAGATTTCCACGAGCCTCTTGGCCTCAGCCTCATGACCGACTGGGCTGTTGCTGCAGTCCCTATACCTGACTATGTGCAAACAAGCATTTGTTTGAAGCTCTGCCTACTGTTCTTTGCGGGGATATACCTGGAAGAGAGTTGCTGTGTCAGGCGGTCACATCCCCTCTAGAGATGTTTGCTGGCCTTCATTCTTCCACATCTCTCCATTCACTTGCTTCATGTCACTGTTTAAATTGTAGACATTATGAGAAGTGACATCTCATAGACAGGGTTGGAGTTGTTTATTTTCATTTTTGTTTTGTTGTGGGTTTTTTTATTGCTATGATAGACTCCAGGGCCTTGTACTTTTGAGGTAAGTGCTCTGCCCCCCCCACCTTTTTAAGGTCAGGGTCTCATTGTGGCCTGGAATTCAAGAGTCTCCTAATTTCAGGTTCTAGAGTTCTGAGGAACAAGCATGCTCTTGGGTCACTTTGTATTATTTTTGAGATAGGATCTTGTTATGTTGCCCAGGCTGGTCCCAAATTCCTAGTCCGAGTAGGGATGCTCAGCCTCCCCACGAATTTACAATTTTAAAATTTTCAAAAATTACAATTTATGGGCTGGAGAGATGGCTCAGTAGTTAAGAACACTGACTGCTCTTCTAGAGAACCTGGGTTCAATTCCCAGCACTCACATGGCAGCTCACAACTGTTTGTAATCCGGTTCCAGGAGATCTGACTTCCCATGGCAAAACACCAGTGCACATAAAATAAAATAAAAATTGCAGTTTATAGTTCTCATGCTCTTAGTTTCATAGCGATGAATCCATTGCGAAATCAAAGCCACAGATTTATTCCTGTTTCTTTCAAAGAGCCGTATAGGTGGTTTTGTTTGTTTGTTTTTTGTTTTGTTTGTTTTAGGTATGAGTGCTCTGTTGGTATCATATCTCACTATATAGATGGTTGTGAGCCACCATGTGGTTGCTGAGAATTGAACTTAAGACCTCTGGAAGAGCAGCCAGTGCTCTTAACCACTAAGCCACCTCTCCATCCTCACCCTGTAGCTTTTTTAATTACATTTAAAAAATTTATTTGTGTGTGTGCATACATGTAGACATCAGAAAATGACTGCTTTTGGAAGTCAGTTCTTTCCTTCCACCATATGGAGCCCTGGGATTGAATTCAGGAGATCAGGCTTGGCAGCAAGCGCCATTACCCTGAGTCATGAGACTCTCACCAACCCAAGAGTCTTCTAGTATGAACTCTTGTTTGGGCCAGATTCATTTGAGTTACCTTTTGTTATAGTATGAGGTCAGAATTTAGTTGCATGGTTTTCTAAGTGACTGTCCAGATGTTCCAGTGTTCCTTATTAGAGACGCTTGTCTCTCCTTTGGCACCCTTGTAGGAAGTCACTTGACCATTAATGGCAGAATTTATTTCTGTTTTCTGTTTCTATTCTACAGGTCTATCTTGTTCTTTTCAAAGACTCTATTTTGATTACTGAAGCTTTATGTGACTGTTTTGAATCAGAGACTCCTCCGACTAATTCTTCTTTTTCACCCTACTTTGGCTACTCAGGGTGCTTGGAAACATGTCTTCAGCAACATTTACACCAGCCTTTTTTCTGTTTTCTGTTTTGCTACTTATTTGGCGAGCCATGTGTGAACAGCAACATTGGTCCAGTGAACTTACTCACTGCTGCATTTGTGTTCTAGGAATAAGGATGTTCTGGGGCTGTGACTATAGCTCAGTTGGTAGATCACTCACCTAACAACACACAGGGTCCTGGGTTCTATTCCAGCACCACATAAACCAGGCACACGGTACATACCTGCAACCCCAGCACCCGGTGCAGTGAAAGTGGGAGTTCAAAATCATACTAAGCTGCATAGAGTTACAGGTTAGCCTGAGCTACTTGAGATCCATGGAGCCAAGGTCTCATTTCACACCATCCATCTAGTGTAATGGATCCAGGCCTGGGTCCATTGGATACTTACTAGCTGCCTCTTCTGTATCCCTCACTCTAGAATAGTTCTCAGTGGTTTCTCTCACCTAATGTTGACCATTTGAGGAGACCTCGAAGGGTGTCTTGCAAGCTGGTCCACTCCGTGTATCCGCTGGTGTCTGCTGTCCATTTATGAGTTAAGGTCAAAAGTACTTCCTGGGGGCATTGGAGATGGTTCAATGGGGAGAAGGTGCTATTGCCCAAGCCTGGCAACCTGAGTTTGATTCCCAGAGTCTTTGGCATACCATATAAGAAAGAACCAACTTCTGAAGGCATGTCCTCTAACCTCATGCTTGCCAGCATGCACAGGTGCGTGTACACACACACACACACACACACACACACACACACACACACACACACAAGATATCAATAATAAAATGTACAAATTTTAAAGCAGGAATAGTGCTGCACAGGTGCCGTGAGATATATCCTTTTTCTGGGGATATTGGCTTCATCCTTCAGTGTACTGGACTCGTGTGGAACAAATAACTAGAAACTATGGTTGTGATGGGCATGTCGTGCTCCTGGCTGCTGGGCTATGTAATTGAGCATATACAGTAGCTCCCTGGGTCACTGCCCCACCAGCCTGGACAAGCCACATGGCTTGCTGTATCCTACTGAGGAGCTGTCGGTGGCACAGAAGCATAGGTTGCACCTGGCTCCCACTGCCAAGGACACAGTCATTGCCCCTGAGAGCAAAGGGCCATCCTAAAGGGTCATTGGTACCTCCATTCTGACAGCTATGAAGTCCAGTGACGGCCCTTGTAACTCAGAAGGACCTGAACAAATGCACCTTTGGCAGAACCAAGACTCCAGAGCCCCAGCCCCTTCATTATCCTTGAGTTGTCTGTGTCTTCCTAAGACTCTTTCTGCCCTTCCTTAAGGATGGCTCTGCCTACGTTCTCCCCACCTGTCGGTTCATACAGGGACAGGAGGTCTCTGGAAGCGCAGGTCTTCTTCCCCTGTGAGTATGCTTGTCTTCCCCTGTGAGACACTGATCTCCTGGGGACCCTGGCAATATCCCTGCAGTGCAGTCATCCTTTATCTCTTTTTCACTGAGACAGAGGCAGAGCCCTTCAAAGTGTTTATGAGGTACCCCAAAAGGATGGGGAGGGCGGGGACACAGTAAAGCAAGGCAGTCAGTCACCAGGGCACCTTTGCTCATGCTAGCCATCCGTCTCTCTCTTGCAGATGAAGATGTGTGTGTGTTCAAGTGCTCAGTGTCCCGAGAGACAGAGTGCAGCCGTGTGGGCAGGCAGTCCTTCATCATCACACTGGGCTGCAACAGCGTCCTCATCCAGTTCGCCACACCCCACGGTATGTGTTTGGTTCCATGGTGGAGCCTGGGAGATGGGGAGATGGTCAGTTAATAGAAGTGTTTGCTACACAAGCGTAAGGACCTGAGCTCAGTCAGTCCTTAGCACCACATGAAAAGTCAGCCTTGGCAGCATGAGCTTGTAATCTCAGATGGAGAGAGAGAGAGAGACAGGTATATCCCTGCAGCTCACACTGGCCAGCCAGCCTTAACCTCATCAGAGTTCCAGGCTAGAGACTGCCTCAGAAAAAAAGGTGATTGATTCCTAAGAAGTGACACACAAACCCGACCACTTGCCTCCACATACACAGGCACCACCACCACATGCACACATACTGTGCACTTGCATATGCTGAATGCCTTGGCATACACTTGTAGCGCTTGTAGTTCCAGCTGCTGAGGAGGCTGAGGCAGAAGGAAGGATTCCTGCTTAAAGACAGAGTATAAGTTATAGCCGTAGCCAGGTATGGGGTATGGTGGCACATGCTCATTGTCTCAGCTTCCCAGAAGGCTAGAACATGGGGGTCATTTGAGCACAAGAGTGTGAAACTAGCCTGAGCAGCCAGCGTAGCAAGATCCTTGCTCCAAAAAAAGAAGAAGGAAAAAAACCAGCCCCATGAGGAGATATGTCCTCGGTAAGAATGTATTCTTGGTGTTAAACAGATACCCTGACCTGGCACCTCAGTGGCTGCTGTGGATCCTCTGGGTCTCAATTCTTTGTCCTTTCCTCCAAAAGGGTCATCCTGACTCTCTTGTTATACCTAAGCCTCTCAGAGAGCTAGTCGGGTTAAGCCTGAGGCCAGCCTTCTCAGCTGGGGCTGGGATCCCAGGGCAGGGGTGAGATGAGGCCTAGAGGTGGGCAGAGCCTTCACTCTCTTAAAGAAGCTCCTGGGCGCTCTGAGCAGGCCTGTTGTTGGACATCCTAAGGACACTAAGGTTGTTGAGGAGGGCTTGTGGAAACCCGGGTGAACAAAGCTGGGACCTTGGGGGTTTTTGAAGCAGTACCAGGCCTGTGGATGTCCTGTGACAGGACTTGGTCAGTGGAGTGCTTGGGTGAGTCTGGTGACTGGTACAGGGGAGAGGGGCTGCTGGTTCCCAGAGCCCTGCACGTCTCCCCAGGAGGTTACCTGTGCCTCTAGTGGAGCTGTTCCTTGTCACCTGCACAAGCATCCTCAGGCCTCCTCTCCTTTCCCTCCCCTCCCATCTCCTTCCCTTCTTGGTGATCCTAACGCAGAGGAAAAAGGAGAGGCAGAAGTATCAGTGCAAGGCCTGCCTCTTCTATGTTGCAAATCTGAGAAGCCTGGGCCACAGGAGACATTGTCCCCAAAAAATTGAAAAAATTTGTTTTAAATTTGAGGGACTAAGATGTAGCTCAGTGGGTGAGCCCTTGTATGACATGCTTGAAGTCATACCCCATCTACAGTCCCAGCACTCAGGAGGTGGAGGCAGGAGGACCAGGAGTTCAAGGCCAGCCTGGGCTAATTGTCTGGTTTTTTTTTTTTTTGTTTTTTGTTTTTTAAATCTTTTTGTTGACCCAGGGTTTTTTTATGTGTGGCTTGAGCTGAATAACCACTCCTAGTTCTCCATGCACAGGCGGCATAGCTCATGGAAGGGTGGAACATCTCGGGATGGGTTCCTGTGGAGGAGGGTCTGCTGAGTCCAGATTTGTGGTCGGTCCTTTCATTTTCGTGTGTGCGTGTGCGTGTATGTGTGTGCGTGTGTGCGTGCGTGAACGTAGGTGTGCTTGTGCTGGCTTGCATGTGGAGGTGAGAAGAGCTCCATCTATGTCTGCCATCGCCTTTTACCTTGAGATGTAATCTCTCAATGTTCACCACTGAGCACCCCAAGATAGCTGACCCACAAGTTTCTGGGGATTTTTTAATCTCTACATTAAGAGGGAGAGACATAATGCTACTACATCAGGTTTTTATGTGGCTTTGGGGGATCTGAACTCAGGTCTTCATGCTTACATGGCAAGCACTTTATCCACTGAACAGTCTTCCCAGTCCCCAAATTCATCCTTAAAAAAGAAGTGTTAGGGACTGGAGAGATGGTTTAGCAACTGAAGATCTGCTGTGCAGTCTGAAGACCTGAGTTCAGTCTCTAGAAACCACACCAAGATCGGAAAGGAGAGAACCCACTCCCCAGAGTCCCTCTGACCTCCACATTCATGCCATGGCACGTGCTTCCAACACATAATATACACAGTAAGAAGAAGTAAACAGTTTGGTTTTGGGGTTTTGTTTTGGTTGATTTTTGGAGACAGGTTTTTTCTGTGTAACTTTGGCTGTCCTGAAACTTGCTATGTAGACCAGGCTGGCCTCGAACTCACAGAGATCTGCCTCCTGAGTGATGAGATTAAAGGGGTGTGCTACCACCCAGCTAAGATATGTTGGAAATACTACCACCAGGAATTACCATCCCCATTAGATTATTAGTCTGGAGACAGGGGTAGCAGAGATGGCCCAGCAGGTAAGAAAGAGTACTGGCTGTGTTCCCCCTACACACACACAGCAGCTCAGAACTGTCTGCAGCTCCAGTTGAGGAGATCTGAAACCTCCTTCTAGCTTGTGTGTGCACCAGGCATGCAAGTGGTGCAAATACATGTATGCAGGCAAAACACCCATACACATAGAATAAATTGCTAGGGAGGGATGTTTGGAGAGATGGCTCAGTGGTTAAGAGCTCTTCCTGAGGACGCAAGTTCAATTCCCATTGCCCACATAGAAACTCACAACTGTCTGATATTCCATTCCCAGGGGATCCAAAGCCCTCTCAGGGATTCCTCAGGTATAGACATACATACAGGCAAAATACCCATAGGTATGTATATAAATGAATGAATGAATGAATGAATGAATGGATAAATAACAAATCCTAGAGGTGATGTGGCCTAGGGTTAGTTCAATCTCAGGGAGTTCTAGTTGGATTTTTCATTGGGCCACCAGCTCACAAATAGTGACATGGAGACTTAATATTAATTATGAAAGCTCAGCCTTACTTTAGGCTTGTCCCACTGGCTCTTAAAACTTAAATTACCCATGTATTTTAATCTACCTTCTGTCGTGTGGCTTGTTAACCTCATCCCTCTGCACTGCCTGTGCTGCTTCCTCCGAGTCTGGCTGGCACTCCACCTTCTTCCCGAGTTCTCTTTCTGCCTGGAAGTCCTACCACCTGCCTAGCTATTGGCCATTCAGCTTTTTTTATTTACTTACTTATTTGTTTGTTGTTTGTTTGTTTTGGTTTTTCAAGACAGGATTTCTTTGTGTAGCCTTGGCTGTTCTGGAACTAGCTTCATAAACTCCTCGAACTCACAGAGATCTTTCTGCCTCTGCCTCCTGAGTGCTGGAATTAAAGGCGTGTACCACCACTGCCCAGCCTCCTGGCTGGCTTTTAATTAGTTAGTATTAGTTAATTTGCATGTATCTGTATATATGATGTGTGTGTGTAAATGTATGTTTGTGTGTATAGGAGCACATGCGTTAAGGTGCGTGTGCATGCATGTGCATAGGAATATGGAGGCCAGAAGCTCTTCACCTCATTTACTGAGAAAGGGCCTCTCACTTGAACCCAGAGCTCATCAGCTGTGCTAACTGGGGAGGCTAACCAGTGTGCTCCAAGGATCCCATCTTCACCCCTCATCACTGGACTAGAAATCTGGACTCCAGTCCTGACACTTGTCTAGCAAGGATTGTATCCATTGAACCAGTTCTCTAACACTATTCTTTTTAAAGTCTGTAACTTGGTGGCCATTTTTCTAGGTTCCTTGGTAAAGTAAGTTTTTTCTTAATGTATTTTTATTCTTTGAGAATTTCACACATTCATACAATGTATTTTTTTTTTTTTTTCCGAGACAGGGTTTCTCTTGTGTAGCTTTGCGCCTTTCCTGGAACTCACTTGGTAGCCCAGGCTGGCCTCGAACTCACAGAGATCCGCCTGGCTCTGCCTCCCGAGTGCTGGGATTAAAGGCGTGCGCCACCACCGCCCGGCCCATACAATGTATTTTTACACATTCACCCCTAATTCCTCCGATTCAAGCCCTATCCTGTCTCCTCCTCCTTTAATTTTTTCTTTAATATGTATAATCCACCCAGTCCAATTTGTGTTGTCCATATACTTGCTGGGGGAGGCCACACACACACCCTTAGAGAAAACGAACTCTCCTCCCCTAGCAGCTCTCAGTTGTTCATAGGTCCTCATCTAGGGGTGGGCCGCTGATCCCCTCTGCTCCCCACCTTCTGAGTGACTTCTGTGTGAATCACTTCAAAGAACTTCATAGCACTGTGTCCCAGGGAAGGGTGCTGACACCCTCTCCACATGCTTTTCTGGGTCCACAGGACTCGCCTGCTCTCTTCAACATTGAGATGTTGTCCTTGTGTCCAGTGCCATCCCCAGAGGCTACTGTGAGGTGCTTCCCACACTGGCAGGCTGTTGTCTGGGAGGAATGCCTGGCCTGTTCTCACCACATGCACCCGCACTCATGCCCTCCTGTCAGTTAGAGCAGCAGGCTTGGCTCTTCTTTTCCTTTCCTTCTCAATTGGAACATTGTATTGGGGAAAAGGAAGACACCAGTTCCCATGTGTCCAAGTAGACAAGTTGGAAAAGGCAGACAGGAAGAGCAAATGCCCAGGCCCTCAGACTCTCCCAGAGGGCCATAGCACTGGCCTCCCAGTGATCTGGCTCCCCCTTTCCAGATTTCTGTTCTTTCTACAACATCCTGAAAACCTGCCGGGGACACACACTGGAGCGCTCTGTGTTTAGCGAGCGGACAGAGGAATCCTCAGCTGTGCAGTACTTCCAGGTGAGTTAGCACCTATCCTGGGCCAGACAGCCCCTTAGTGTTACCCTCCCTGCCTTCCCACAGGAGGTCACGTGGCACAGAGTAGGCCCACACAGGTGCTCATCCTGGCTCTGTCCCTTACTAGCTGTGTAGCCTCAGCAAGTGTTCACCACTTGCTGCTAGGCCTCAGTTTCCTCATCTGTGATGCCCAAGTCCCCAGGTGTTTAGAGTAGTGACTGAACTATAGCAATGTCACAAACCCTTGGTGAGTGTAAGGCACTGTGTCAGCAGTCTTCCATGCCCGCAGCCTTGGACTTTCCCAACAACTGTTATTGTCCCCATTTACAGATGAGAAAACTGAGGCTCAGAGAGGTTAAGTGACTTTGCTCCAAGTCACACAGCTCTTATGCAACAGAGCCACGATGGGAAAGCAGGTCTGCCTGATGCCCAAGCCTGTGGCCCTGCCAGGTGCCACGCTGCCTCCTGATCGCCTGTTGTCTTACAGAGAGACACCGCACATCACCTGCCTGGCGCTCTGAGCTCTAGGGTTTTGTTCCATCCATTCCTCTTCTTTTTTGGGACCCTAAGATGGGAAAGTTGGCCCCTAGATGTTACAACCCAATCCATGACAAATTTTGTGATTTCTTGGGTGACCTCCTGGTCCAGGTGGCATCTGTGTCTGTCAGCCATGACAACAGTGGAAGAGTCCCTCTTGGGGACTGCTCCTCAGATCCCTGCTCCCACTTCTGAAGCAGCTGGCTCTTGTCAGTTGGGTTCAGGCTGGAGGAGGGTACATGGCCTCCCAAGGGAGGTTGATGCTGTCAGGCCCTCCCTCTGTCTTAGGGCAGCCATGGCTGTGGCAGTCTGTTGTGCCACGTGCCACGTGCCCTTGGTGTGTCTCTGTTCCAGTTTTATGGCTACCTGTCCCAGCAGCAGAATATGATGCAGGACTATGTGCGAACAGGCACCTACCAACGTGCGATCCTGCAGAACCACACTGACTTCAAGGACAAGGTGAGCCATCAGGACAGAAAGCATCCTCAACAGAGGCTGCTGGTCCCCGAGAGGCTGGGCCAGGGGCCTCCTTTGCCGCCTCCAGGTCTGCTGCCTCCTTTCTTTCTATCTGTTGTTGTTCTGAGTCAGCCCTCCATTTTCTTTTAGTTAAAATTATGTTCATTCTTTGATTTCCTATAGAGAACACTTTGCCTCTTCTAACATACATGTCTTTGGTCATACTGTTTTCTGCCCCAGCTGTATTGGGTGGGGTGTAGTGAACAAACGTTAAGTTTTACATGGAACCTAGCTCTAATGCCAGCACTCAGGAAATGTTGCCAGGAGGGTCACCAACTATGGAATCGGGAATACTTACCTAGCATGAAGAAGACTGCCTTCCATTCTAGTGTTGCAGAAAAATAAAACAGCTTTCCATATGGAAGTTGATGTTTGCATGTGTGTGTTATAAAGTAGTGAGTAAGCTGGGTGTGGCGGCAGAGGCAGGCATATCTCTAAATTGGAAATCATCCAGGGCCATACCATGAGTCCCTTTCTCAAGGAAAGGGGGGGGGGGTGAGAATAATGAAGGCACACCTCTTTCCTAGTCACACAGATAGATGTAGAGCAATTGAGCTCTGCAGTAGTAGTGGACCCCAACTGAACCTTCTCTCATCCATTTCAGTTCTAATTTCATCTACCAGGAACAAGGCAGAACCCACAGGCTGGGGACTCCAATGATTCAGAGCCCCACCCCTCAACTTTAAATATCAAGGTCCAGCCCCAACTGCCTTTCCCAGGTCTTTTGACAGATGGCTCTGAGTTGGGGTGCCCACAACAGCTGTTTACCCAAGCAGCTCTTAGAGCTCAGGGAAGCATGGTTGCCAGCTTATCAGAGGATTCCAAAGGATGGGATGAAGATACTGGAACAATACTAGAGGGGGAGGCCTCACTGCTTTCTGGAGCTTCTAGCTCCCACTCATCCCCACAGACTGAACTCAGAACCCAGGCTTTTCTGGCACTATTACTGATGGTGTGCTAATTGGCTTGTGAAAAAATCCAGCAAGACCTGTCCACATGTTCTTGGCCTTTTTAGCTAGCATCCCTCCTCCAAGCACAGGGTAGGTAGGATAGGACCCTTTTGAAGAATCTTTGCTTGTGTGTGTGGGTGGGGGGGGGGTTGTAAGACAATACCTACTGTGTTGTCCAAGCTACATTTAGGCTCAGTCTTCCTACCTTAGCCTCTGGCAGCCTGCCTCACCATGCCTGGACACCCCTCCCCACAACACCCCCACTCCCACTCCCTATACTTTTGCTGCTGTTCAGTCCAGGTTGGTGATGTGTACCTAGAGTCCCAACACTTGAGAGGCTGGAACAGCAGAGGTCAGGAGGACAGGGCCATTCTGGTCTTCCCAGTAGTGTAAGGTAGTCAGTCAACTCTTTATGATCTAGGCTTTCTGTTGGATGATTTGGCTCAGCTGTGGGGGTAGATAGGCATGTGTCCGGCCAGCCACGCAAGGCTGAGATATTTGATAGGTCAGGCATAGTGAATGCAGTTTTGCCTCATATATGATCTCATTGTGAAGGAAGGCACATCTCCATGGTCTTTTTTTTTCCTCCTTTCTCCTTTCTCTATCTTTTTTATGTTGGAGAGAGGTGACTTGAGACAGACATGGTTGTCTGAGGTATCACAGGCTTGCCTTGAACTCACTATTTTCACTTGTCAAGTGCTTGAATTGCATCCTCAAGCCTTATGCTAGCTCTGTCTCAGCTTCTCGGCAGGTGGGTGGGCGAGGACGATGAGTTTCTGGCACCAGGACATTTCCTCCAACACCTCTCTGGTTTTCACTTCTGTTCTTCCCAGATCAGCAGTGTTTGAATCTTCAGATAGGGTCTCACTATGTAGTCTAGGCTGGCCTTGAATTCATGGTCCTCCTGCCCCCTTCTTGTCATTGTTGGGATTTATAGGCATTTGCCACTGTGCAAGATTGCTTTTTGTTTTGTTTTATTATGTGTGGGCATTTGTTGTGTATCACATGCGTGCAGTGCCTGGGGAGGCCAGAAGAGGGCATCAGATCTCCTGGAACTGGAGTTACAGGTCATTGTGAACTGCAATGTGGGTGCCAAGAATTGAGCCTGGGTCCTCTGGAAGAGTAACCATCTCTCCAGCCCCCTGAAAACAATTCTTTTGTTGACACATAGTAGTTCTGCTATTGTTTATGTTGTTTATGATGGGCATAGTGTGTGGTGGTTGGCACATCTGTAGCCTCATACACATATCATTTTCTCAGATTGTTCTCGACGTGGGCTGTGGCTCTGGGATCCTGTCATTTTTTGCTGCTCAAGCAGGAGCCAGGAAAATTTACGCAGTGGAGGCCAGCACCATGGCTCAGCATGCTGAGGTCAGTGTCCTCATCTCTGTACCCACCGAGAGCCCCCAGGGGACCTGGAGACATCACTGCTGTTCTTCGTCTCTGGAACCATGTGGTTACAGGCAGGAGAGGGGAAGCCCACTGGGCCTGTGGTAGCAAAGCCACAGTGACTAAGGAGGTATCTACAAGGGTGTGTTCTCCTGCCTCAGGGGCAGCGTGGCAGACACAGCTCCCTGTTGGGAATTCTGAGTCATGTACCTGAACTGCCCTGAGTGCTAGCCTGCCTGAGCCCCATACATCCTCTGCAGATGACAACAGGATTTCGTTTTACCATATCCTTGCCCGCCCCCCCCCCCCCCACTTTTCTCATGGAAAACTTAATTTTCAAGTTCAGGATTTAAAAAACTATAGAGGGGTAAATACTGTGCTTTCCTCTCGTATCCCTGGCTTCCTACTACTTAGGCCCTTTACCAGACAAAGAGAGTCCCCTAGGTTCTTCCAGACTGTTGTATGGATACATTCATAAGCTTGGCTCCCCCTCCCACAGCCTATATCTCATACAAACAGGGCACTGCCAGCTAACTTCTGGATGTTCCCTAGCTGCAGATCTGGGACTGTGACTTTCATAGGGCTTCTGTGCAGCACTTTCATAGGGCTTCCATGTGAGTTCAGTCTCTCCTGCCTCTTCCTTCTCGTAACATGTGAGTCCCTTGACACACCTCCCTCTGTCAGGCCCTCACTGTGTGTGTGAAGGACAACTTGCCAGGACTAGGCTCTCGCTCTGGGGTGAGCACTTCCCCGAGCAGCAGGTACATTGGTGTCTGAGAGCTGGGCCACAGGAACTCTTTCCCCATCATTAGGATGTCCACAGGGAAAGCAGAGGTATGAGCAGAGACCATTCATGAGCCATTTATGGGGTTGAGGAGGATCTATACCAAGCAAGTACAGGAAGCCTTCTCCCACCTCCTACAGGTCCTGGTGAAGAGTAACAACCTGACGGACCGCATCGTGGTCATCCCTGGCAAGGTAGAGGAGGTCTCATTGCCTGAGCAAGTGGACATTATCATCTCAGAGCCTATGGGCTACATGCTCTTCAATGAACGCATGCTCGAGAGCTACCTCCATGCCAAAAAGTACCTGAAGCCCAGTGGTGAGTGTCCCATGCTCAGGAGCACTGAGCCTTTCAACCACAGCAGTTGGCCCCTGGGCAAGCCCACTGCTACCAGCAGCCTGTAGGTAGCTACTTGTCCTCTTGTCTATCAGTGATCTACATACAGGGAGTTGGGGGTTTCTTTCCTCCTACCCTAACCGAACCTGCTGGCTATGGCTTCTGGATCCACAGACCCGCCCCTAATAGGACAGAGATGGAAGTCCAGGGATGGGCTGAACTCAGTTCTGTCACTGGTGGTCTCCTAAGGGTTGTTTATCTCCAAACTGGAAACCTTGTCCAGGGCTATGTGGCCAGCCTACTCCCCTAAGAGCTAAGAAGTAGGTAGGTGGGAATGAGCACATGCCTAAGGTTGCAGGTAATCTCTGTGTGTAGTGATGTATGGAAATATATACAGGTGTGTGGATGAGGATGTACAGGTGTGTGATGTTCACATGAAGGTGTATGCACAGGTTTTTGGATGTGTGTTCTTGGGTGAAAGTGTGGATGGTGAGGGTCTATGGGTGGTGTAGATATGTGTGCATATTTGAGGGTGTGGCGTGTCTGATGTTTTATAGGTGTTTAAGGATGTGTGTGTTTACATGTTAAAGTATGGGGGTGGTAGATGTGTGTGTGAAGGTGTGAGATCTGAGGGTAAATAGGCAGGTAGATGTGCACTGAAGGTATGGTGTGTGTGAAGGCATATGGGTGGGTGTACACCTCTGTGTAGGTATATGTACATGTATAAGGGCCTGTGGATATATTTCGTTTCCTGTCCATGTTCCTGGCTGACTGTCCATACCATACCTCTGGTTGAGTTCCTGCACCAAGTGGCAGTTTGTACTGGGATCTCTACTCTGCTCTGAGCACAGTAGTGCATGCAGTCCATTTCTCTGATGAGTTCGGGGGTGTCTGTATCTGAATAGTTCTTTAAAGTCATAGGTGTATATGCATTTGTGGGAGCTCAGGGACCCTGGTCTAGAAGTAGCCTCAAGTAGAGATTAGCAACCAGGCAGGTGCTGCTGATAGCCTTGGTGAATGTTGATTCCATGACTCCTCTGCCTAGGAGGATTGGCTCAGTTCCTGTAGGCAGGGTATGGCCACAGTTCTCCATGTGTGTAAGAATAGGACTCTAGGCTGTCCAGCAGCTGCCCTGGGTCTCCCTTCCCTCCCCTCTAGCTCTATTAGTGGCTAAGCCTGTGGGGTGAAAACAGCTGGCCCTTTTGTGAGGCCAGGCAGGGGTTAGGCTAGAGACTCCTGTCAGTGGTTTTCAACCACTCAGAAGCCCCTTTGGGGATTAAAGGAGCCAGAAATGGGTTCCTTACATGATACCCACTTGCCTCTATCACCCCATGGCCACAGTTAAGCATTCGAACCTAGTGTGGATTGTGAGGGAGGCCCACATCTGCAGGCCAAGTGTTCATCCTGTGCAGTCTTGACTTTCCTCATACCTGCTTCTCCCTGCTACCAGCCTAGCCCCATTTTGCTTATTCATGAGTCTCAGAGGAGGACCCTCTACTTATGTTTCAGTCCCATGCCAAGCCTGGTATTTGGGCAGTCGTTACTGAATGGTGTAGCTTAACCCCCCAAACACTCTGTCTGGAGCGGCCCAGGCACACTGGACACCAAGAGGCTCTAGTACGACCTTTCTTGCTTCCCAGTGCTAATGTTGGGACATAAGGACAGGCCTATTTACTTCTTGGGATGGGGGAGGGCCAGTGAGATGAGAGCAAGTGTGCTGATGAACATAGAAGCTGGTAGGAGACAACTGACCCTAGTCAACTGATCCAAGGGCCTTGGCTGTACATAGGGAGATTTTTTTTTTAATGACTTATTTATTTATTATGTACACAGTGTTCCACCTGCATATGTGCCTGCAGGCCAGAAGAGGGCACCAGATCTTATTATAGATGGTCATGAGCCACCATATGGTTGCTGAGAACTGAACTCAGGACCTCTGGAAGAGCAGCCAGTGCTCTTAACCTCTGAGCCATCTCTCCAGCCCTGCATAAGGAGATTTTGAACTGATTTGTAGATCATTGTTGAAAAATCAAATCACCAAAGAAAAAAGCCTCTGAGGTGGTGCCATACGCCTTTAATCCCAGCACTTGAGAGGCAGAGGCAGGTGGGTCTCTGCAAGTTAAGGCCAGCCTGGTCTACAGAGTGAGTTCCAGGACAGCCAGGGCTACCCAGAGAAACTTTTGTCTCAAAAAAGAAAAAAAAGAAAAAGGCCACTGTTCTCAGGATTAATCTGGATATGGTGGCACACTCTTAAGATCCCGGCATCTGGGAGCCTGATGCAGAAAGACCCTGTGTCAGAAAGACAGACAAGCCAGGGTGATGGTGTACACCTGTAATTCCAGCACTTGGTGAAGGCTTAGGCAGGAGTTGAAGGCTGTCTGGGTTAAATGTGAGCTTATTCTCCTTTCTTCCCACCCCACCCCTCTCCTGCCCCCACCTGAAAAAAACTAAAGCCAAAAAAAAAAATTGATGTCTGAGAGTTAAACTCAGGGTCACCAGTTCCACCCCCAGCACCACAAAACGAAGCAGTAAGCTACTTCAGTTTTGATTCTAGCTACGGTACAGTTCACACATTTCTAGAGGCCACGGGCCAAAGGTGCTGCATGCTGTGGGATGGATGGATGGATGGATGGATGGATGGATGGATGGATGGATGGATGGATGACAGATGGAAGGAAGGAAGGTAGGTAGGTAGGTAGGTCGGTTGAGCTGTGATTGGGGATCTCAGGGTACTCTGGAAGCTCTACCCAGCCTTGCAGGATGTGCTGCCCTGACAACAGCACTCCTCCCTGCCCCCTCCCCCACTCCCAGGAAACATGTTCCCCACCATTGGTGACGTCCACCTCGCACCCTTCACCGATGAACAGCTCTACATGGAGCAGTTCACCAAAGCCAACTTCTGGTGAGTGCGCCCTGGGTGTCCCGGCCAGACCATGGGGCCTGCCTGCTTGGGGATGGACCCAATCCTCAGGTGGGCCCTTGCCTCTCCTCTTTTTCCTCTTCCCCTCAGTAGGATCTGAAGGACATGGGCTAGATGAGAGCCAGCTAGGAAAGAAAGCAGGTGACTCCACCTGCCTCTCTTGCTACTGGTGACCTCAGGGTGGGGTTGGGGATTTCCACAGGTACCAGCCATCCTTCCACGGAGTGGACCTGTCGGCCCTCCGAGGCGCCGCTGTGGATGAGTACTTCCGGCAACCTGTGGTGGTGAGTAGTGTGTACAGGGCACTGCTGGACTGATGAGGTCAGGGCTTCACCAAGGCCTCACCCAAGCTCTGGAATCTAGAAACGCCTGCTTCTCTCACCCTCACTCCCTCTGCAGAGCACATGCACCAACCAGCAGGGTGGATCTGTAGAAACTCGTTTGATTGAATACTACATAAAGCCATGGTTCGGGAATCAAGAACTAAAGAGGTGGGCTGGAGAGCTGGCTCAGCAGTTAGGAGCACTACCTGTTCTTCCAGAGGACTCGGGTTCAATTCCCGGGCCCCCACATGGCAGCTCACAACTGTAACCCCAGTTCCAGGGACCCTGACACACTCATACATATGAGTATATACAGGCAAAACACCAGTGTATATTAAATAAATAAATCTTAAAAAAAAAAAAAGAATCTCAATAGGCATTATGGTCCATGCCTATAACCCCTGCATTCATGGCAATCAGGAGATCCAAGCTGGCCTGGGATCTTTCTCATAAAAACATGGTAAAAGGTAAAAGTAACAGGAATGGAGAGATGACTCAGCAGTTACAAGCACCCAGTGTTCTTGCAGAGGATCTGAGTTTGGTTCCCAGCACCCTATCAGATGGCTCACAGTGGCCTGTAACTTCAGGTCCAGGGGCCTCTGAGGGCACCTGCACTCAAGTGAACATACATAGAAAGAGGGGCAGAGAGAGACAGAGAGAACAAATGCAATTAAGGAAAGAAAAATTGGAGAGATGTCTCAGTGGTTAAGGGTACTGGCTACTCTTCTAGAAGACACCAGAGGACCTGGGTTCAATTCCCAGCATCCACATGGCAGTTTGCAGCCATCCATAATGGGGCATCAGACACTGTGGTGTATAAACTTAGATCCAGATAAAAGATCCACACACAAGCTGGCCGGTGGTGGCGCACACCTTTAATCCCAGCACTCAGGAGGCAGAGGCAGGTGGATCTCTGTGAGTTCGAGGCCAGCCTGGACTACACAGAGAAACCCTGTCTCGAAGGGAAAAAAAAAAGTCCACTCATGTAAAGTAACTATATATTATATATATAATTTATTAAATATATTAAATTATATATTTATATATATTAAATATTTAATATATATTAAATTATATATATTTATATAATATATATATATATTTTTTTTTTTGCATGGGTAGGTGCTTTGCCTGCACTTATGTCTGTGCGCTACATGTGTGCAGTGCCCACAGACGCCAGGAGAGGGTGTTGGGTCCCCTGGGACTGGAGTTCCAGGGGTTGTGAGTTGCCTTGTGGGTGCTGGGAATTGAACCTAAGTCCTCTGAGAGCAGCCAGTGCTCTTAACCTCTGAGCCATCTCTCCAGACCCATAAATTAGTTTTGTTTATTTTCAAAGAAGAGTACAGAGTACTGGTGGCTCTTGCAGTGGACCCTGGCAGCTCCAGTTCTAGGGATCGGATGCTCTCTTGGCTTCCACAGGCATTGCATGTACATGGTGTACTTCCATACGAGAAAACACACCGAAAATAAAAATGAGTAAATTGGGGGCTGGAGAGATGACTTAGCACTTAAGAGCACTTGTAACTCTTGCAGACGGCCAGGTTCAATTCCCAGAACCGACGTGGTGGCTTACACCCAAACTCCAGTTCTAGGGAATCCAGTGCCAGGTGCATTTACATATGTCTAATAGAAATAAAATTTCAAAGACATCAAATAAGTAAATCTTTCTCAAAAAAAATTTTAAAATAATTAAATTTTATTTATTTGAGACAGGCTCTCAGTATGTACACTGCCTGGCCTGGAACTCAGAGCTCTGCCTGAATCAAGAAAAAAGTCTTAAGCAGGGCAGTGGTGACGCACGTCTTTAATTTCCGCACTTGGGAGGCAGACACAGGTGGATTTCTGTGAGTTCGAGGCCAGCCCAGTCTACGGAGTGAATTCCAGGACAGCGAAAGCTACACAGAGAAACTATCCAAAAAATCCAAAAGAAAAAAAAAAAAAAAAAGGAAAGGGGGGAGAAAAAAGTCTAATTCTGAAATGTGTGCTTACAGATGCATATTTATTAAGCTTTTCCTCAAAGTATAGCATAATTGGTATATTACTGTATCTCCATTTCTCTGTCATCAAAGAACATGCACTGAATATTTGCAGACCTTGGACAGTTGAGACTTGCTCAAAGTCTAGTGTGCAGTGCTCGGCTAATGCTTTGTGTATGCTTGGAAGAAATGAATGTTAGCAGGGTACGGTAGTGCAGACTTTAGAAGGCAGAGGCAAAGTCTAATTACCTTCTTTATGACAGGGTGTCACTCTGAAGAACTCAAATTGTCCTTGACATTACAAAGGTCCTTTCAAGCACTGGGATTAAATTGTGTACTGGGCCTGACACCCCCACACACACACACACACACACACACACACCTTGTTTACTAAATACTTAGGCTGTTTTTTTTTTTTCTCATGATTTTGATTGGGATATTTTTCCTAATTTTTTTCTATTTCAGCCTTATAGTTTTGGTTCTATATATTTTGAAAGTGTATTATTAAGTGCATATAGGTCTAGAATTATTATAACATCCTATTGGATTAGTCCTTTTGTCATTATGAAATCATTATATTACCATTTGCTTTAAAGTTTTAGTCTGTTTTTACCCAATAATAGTGCAAGGACATTTTCTTCAGTTGTGTCTTTTTTTTTTTTTTTTTTTTTTCCTTTGGTTTTTGAAGATGGTTTCTTGGTGTAGCTTTGGCGCCTTTCCTGGAACTCACTCTGTAGACCAGGATGGCCTCGAACTCAGATCCATGTACTTCTTTAAGTGCTAGGATTAAAGGTGTGTGCCACCACCACCCAGAGTTTCTACTTTTGATGAACATGAAATGTTTCATCTTTTAATTCCAGTGCTTAGCCTGCTTACACTTACTATAATTAATTACTGGTCTGTAGAAGATATTCAGTCTCCCCAATCCTTAATGTCTTTTTCTTTGACTAGTCTGGGAGACTCTGAGACAGTGTGTCGTCTCTCTTAGTGAGATTTCTGTCTCCCGTCTCTTTCTCCTCTGGAATCTAGTTGTATGTACAGTAGTCAGTCACTTCAGCAAGATGATTCTTTGTCCTTTAGAGACTATCACACTTCACAGTGCACACTGGCCTTACAGGTGTGTCACCACATCTGGCAGATGAATCTGAAACTCTTTTCAAGTGCTCAGTCTTCCAGTTCAGTTCCCTTCTCTTCAATGTCTTACTTGCTCTTTGGCTTTCTCTTCTGTTTCTTTAGATAGCAGTCTGACTAACTTACGTTGACCTGGAACTCACTGTTGTAGCCCAGGCTGGTTTAACCTTCCAATCTTATCACCTCAGCCTCCCATTGCTGAATGTACAGGCATGTGCTACTGAGGCTGAACTCACCCTTTTTGTTTTTGTTAGTTTGACACAGGGTCTCACTGTGTATAGCCCTGACTGGCCTCAAACTCCAGTCTCTGCCTTCTTAGTGCTGGGATTAAAGGTGTGGCGCACCACACTCTGAATTCATCTTTTAAATTTTTGTATGTTGCTTGGCAACATATATGTTGGTTCTCTCCACTTTTACACTGGGCTCCAGGGATTGAACTCAAATAGCCAGGCCTGCACAGCAAGTGACTTCACCTGCTGAACCAGCTGGGTAATTCTCTTTTTGTTTTTTGAAACAGTCTCACTATGTGGCCCTGTTGGCTTGGAACTCACTATATAAAGACAAGGCTGGCTTCAAACTCAGAAATCCCCATGCGTCTGCCCCCAGAGAGCTGGGATTAAAGGCATGAGCCACCAGGCCAGGCTCCTGTTTTTGTTTTCTACTTGAGATCTCCGTATGTTGCTTAGCTTAGGCCCAAGTGAGAAGGTACCACCACTTGCTGAGTAGCTGGGAATATAGGGGTTGCAGTCATATTGTCATCCTAAGGTTGTTAAGGCTTAGCTCAGTGTGGAGTGCTTGTCTCATGTGCATGAGGCACATGATTCAAACCCCCCCCCCCAATAGGGTTTCTCTGTGTAGACCAGGCTGGCCTGGAACTCACAACAGAGATCTGCCTGCCTCTGTGTCCACAGTGCTGGGATTAAAGGTGTGCGCCACCACCCAGCTCCAGGCTTCAATCTCTTTAACAGCAAAAATGAGAAAGAAAAAAAGCACAGCCAAGTTCATGCTGTACACACTGGAGTCCCCACTCCTCAGGAGACTGAGGCAGAATGATCAGGAATACAAAGTCAGCATGGGAGGATGGCTCAGCTGGAAAATTGCTTGTTGCTGTGCAAACCTGAGGACTGAATTCATGAGTTCACCCCAGAACCTTTTTATGTGTATGAATGTTCTGCCTGCATGAGTGTCTGTATGCCACTGTTAGGCCAAGAGCCCAGGAAGATCAAAAGAGAACTGGAGTTATAGAGACTGCCGTGTGGGTGCTGGGAATCGAGCCTGGGTCTTCTGGAAGAGAATAGCCAGTGCTTTTTTTTTTTCTTTCCAGTACTCTGGAAGAGAGTAACCACTCAGCCATCTCTCCAGCACACCAGCCAGCCTCTTGAGCCTCCCTTTCATTCTTTGTGTGCTCTGATGTCAATGGTGGACCAATCATGGTTTAATTAAACAGTGACACCACCGCGACCCCCAAAATAGAAGGACATGATGGCACGTGTGGTGGATAACCTTGGGTGTCTTCACCTTGAAACAGGGTCTTTCATTGGCCTGGGTGCACCCAGGACTTCTATGTTATTCATGTGCTATTTCACTGTGAACTCTGAATTTGTTTGTTTGTTTGTTTGTTTAAGAATATTATATAGGCTGGGTGGCAGATGATGATTTTAATCCAAGTGGATCTCTGAGTTCCAGCCAAACCTGGTCTTTATAGGAGACCCTGTCTCAAGAAAATTAAAAACAAAAACAAAAAGCCTAGTGTGGTGGCATAGGCTTGTAATCCCAGCACTTGGGAGGCAGAGGCAGATGGATCTCTGTGAGTCCGAGGCCAGCCTGGTCTACAAAGCAAGTTCCAGGATGGCCAGAGCTGTTACACAGAGAAACGCTGTCTTTTAAAAAAAGAAAGAATGAAAGAAAGAAATTGAAACAATGAGCCACTAACTGTATTACTTGTCCCTGTATATGTGTTTCTATAGGTTAAACTTAAGTGCCAGGGCTGGGGGGTTTGGGCTTTTATTTTTGTTTTTTTGAAACAAGGTTTCTCTATGTAGCTCTGGCTGTCCTGGAATTAACTCACTCTGTAGACCAGGCTGGCCTCAATCAGAGATGTGCTTGCCTCTGCCTCCCAAATGCTAGGATTAAAGGTGTGATCCACCACCGCCCAGCTTTCATTTTGAGACAGGGTCTCACTATGTAGCTCTGACTGGCTTGGAACTCACTTATGTAGACCAGGCTGGCTTTGAACTTAATAAAACATTTTGAGGGGAGTAGTCTGATTGCTGTCTCTGGTGTCATGCCTAGCAAGTCTGAGAAGGGCAAGCTGGATTTAGCCAGATAGCAGAAGTTAGTGCCATGGCCAGGCCTGGAGGACAAGGGGAGGCATTGAGGCTTTCCCCTTCTTCCATGGCATTGCAGCACAAGCTGGGTCACACCTGTCATCTTGCAGGACACATTTGATATCCGGATCCTGATGGCCAAATCTGTCAAGTACACAGTGAACTTCTTAGAAGCCAAAGAAGGCGATTTGCACAGGTACCCTTCGTCCCCTGGGCACCCATGTCCACCACTGCCCGCCCCCACCAGCCGCCATGCTCCCACCCTGCATTCCTCACAGTCACGTACTCACCACCCCCTAGGCACTCATGGCCAGCTGCTCTTCCCCCAGCTACCCCTCCTGCTCTCCTCAGTTAGGTTGGGCTTCTACAGCAAGCCCATGCCCTTTGCCTTGCAGGATAGAAATCCCATTCAAATTCCACATGCTGCATTCAGGGCTGGTCCATGGCTTGGCGTTCTGGTTCGATGTTGCTTTTATTGGCTCCATGTAAGTATGGCACTGCGGGGACTCTTTGCAGCTATGGCCCCAGGCCTGGCTGTGTCATGACTCCTCAGGTGGTTTTTCCTATCCAGAACCCAGGGGGAGCCATGGGGGAGGCGTGTGCTTGTCATTTCCTCAGCAGCTACCCTGAGTGCCTGTCCCTTACGTGTGTTTGTCTCAGTGCGTGGGTGTCAGGGTGAGTAGGGACCCCATGGCCACGGATTGGCTGTGCACATGCTTGCTTGTGCCTGCCTGGAGTCCAGCCAGTCTTAGCCCTGAGACCCCAGGGGAGCACTCAGGGAAGGCCCTTGGGGTGATACCCAAGTGTGTGGGTAGTGGCACAAGTGGTGGTGCCACCCAGTGAAGTACACCCATCTCTTCTCGACAGAATGACCGTGTGGCTATCCACAGCCCCAACAGAGCCCCTGACCCACTGGTACCAGGTCCGGTGCCTCTTCCAGTCACCGTTGTTTGCCAAGGCCGGGGACACGCTCTCAGGGACATGTCTGCTTATTGCCAACAAAAGGTGCACCCTGCCACCCATCCAGGGCTGGATAGGGCAGTGGCACAGGGGTCCACCAGCCCAGCTGCCTCACAGCCACTTTCTCTATCCCCCAGACAGAGCTATGACATCAGTATTGTGGCCCAGGTAGACCAGACGGGCTCCAAATCCAGTAACCTGCTGGACCTGAAGAACCCCTTTTTCAGGTAGCAGGGTTCTAGTGGGGGGAAGAGGGAACCAGGAGCCCCACAGCTCTACCTACGGTGAATCTCTGCCACAGGTACACGGGCACGACCCCATCACCCCCACCTGGCTCACACTACACATCTCCCTCCGAGAATATGTGGAACACAGGAAGCACCTACAATCTCAGCAGCGGGGTAGCTGTGGCCGGTGAGTCTGAATGCTATTTCCAGACAGCTGGAGGCCCGTGGTGGCAGCCGAGACCCCACATCCCCAGAGCTTGCCTTGCTCCACCCCTGACACTCCACTTTCTGGTCAGGAATGCCTACTGCCTATGACCTGAGCAGTGTTATTGCCGGCGGCTCTAGTGTGGGTCACAACAACCTGATTCCCTTAGGTGAGTGTCTCCTAAGATCTATGGCATGGCAGGGGAGGACTGGGATGTGCCAGTGGCCAGTTCAATAGCCAGTGCTTGGTCCTCTGCCACCACTGTCGCTGTCGTGGTCACCTCTTCCTCTTCCTGGGGACTCTAGCCCTGTGTGCCTCTCCACCTTGGTCTGTCACCACTCCATCTGCCCTTCCCACACCAACCATAAGAGTGGAGTGGGCAGGCTGGGGGCGGTGACGTCTCCCTTCCTCCTTCTTTCCTCCCTGTCGCTGCGCAGCCAACACAGGGATTGTCAATCACACCCACTCCCGGATGGGCTCCATAATGAGCACGGGCATTGTCCAAGGTAACAGGGTAGCGGGGCCGTGGGCGGGGGGCCTCCCGCCTGGCCTGCGCACACGCTCAAGCTACCAGTGGGGGCCAGGCAGGCTTAGGGGTCATGCTGGCTCCTCAGTGCCCATGACCTGCCCCACAGGCTCCTCAGGTGCCCAAGGAGGCAGCGGTGGCTCCAGTGCCCACTATGCAGTCAACAACCAGTTCACCATGGGTGGCCCCGCCATCTCCATGGCCTCACCCATGTCCATCCCAACCAACACCATGCACTACGGGAGCTAGGTGCCTCCAGCCGCAACACCACTGCGCACTGACAGCACCAGGAAACCAAATGAAGTCCGCACCCAGTGCAGCTGGTGGCTGTTCCCCTTGTTCTGGAGAAGCGTGAACACCCGGTCACAGCCCTCTTTGCTATGGGAACTTGGACACTTTTGTACACGATGTCGTCGCTGCCCTCAAGTACCCCCAGCCCACCCTTTGGCCCCGAGCGCGTGTCGCTGCCATATTTTACATGAGATCCTGTCGGGGCAGCCCTCATCCAGTTCTGCCCTCTCCACTGACCTGGCTTTGACATCTGCTGGAAGAGGCAAGCCCCCTCCCACCCCACCTCACACACACAGCTGCGCCTGCGCCTGACCAGGCAGGAGGAGGTCAGCAGCTGCTACCACAAGACCTGGCAGCCCCCATCTCCCAACCCGTCCTTGCGCCTGCCCCTCACCTGGGGTGGCGGCACAGCCAGCTGGACCTCACGTTCAACTACCAGGCCACATGGTCACCATGGGCGTGACATGCTGCTTTTTTTAATTTTATTTTTTTACGAAAAGAACCAGTGTCAACCCACAGACCCTCTGAGAAACCCGGCTGGCCGGGCCCAGCCAGCAGCCCCTGTCCCTAGGCCCAGAGGCTCTAGGTGAGGGGTGGCCCTGTCGAGCCTTCAGGGCGGGCGTAACCCCCTCTCACCAAAGGGTTCACCTCACACTTGAATGTACAAACACCCAGCTGTCCAAAGGCCTCTAGCCCCTGCTTCCTGCTACTGTCCTGAGTCCCGAAGGTCCCCTCCACCAAAAGCTGAAACAGGCAGCCCAGAGGGAAAGTCACCCAAGACCACTGGGGCAGACGAAAACCTCAAGGATCTGTCACAGAAGGAAGGAGGGCATCCTCTCCTGATAGCTAACATAGGCCTGTGTGCTGCACTCCACATCCATGCTCCACCTCTTCCTCTCAAGACAGCTTCCCTGGGAAGGGGCCTAGTAGGGCCTCTCCCTCCAGACAGAAAAAGAAGAAAAGCAAACAAGTAAGGAAGGGCAGTTTCCCCCCTGCCCCTTGCCCTAGAGTCCCCACCTCAGTGGCCAGAGCCCAGGCTGGGCCCATGCCCACCACAGGTACTCCTGACAACGGCTGGACCTGCCCTGTGCCACCCCCTGACCTGTCAGGGAAACAGAGGGCCCACAGGCAGTCTGGGAAACCGGGCGCTTCTGTCCATCAGTAATACTCCCTGCTCGGCTGCCCCTCCCCACCTTTATATAAATTCTCTGGATCACCTTTGCATAGAAAATAAAAGTGTTTGCTTTGTAAGAAAAGCCTGCAAAGTAGCAGGGTTGTCTCCAGGGTCCAAGAATCCTCCAATCTTCACAGGGAGGGCAGGACAGGTAATAGCCCCTTGAGTTTGGCCTGGAAAAGAGAGACTCCTAGGAGTGACCCCAGGGAAAGAAAGAAGGTGAGCCCTTATCCACAACAGAAACTGTCCCTCACCTGCAGACCTGGCCTTCCTAGAAGGTTGTCATGGACCGGGCTGAGGTGGGCAGCAGGACACTGGAAGACAGAGGTGTGGCTTGGGGTGCTGGTGTCCCATGTTCCAGAGGCAGTGGCTGGAAGAAGTACAGCTGCAGCGAGAATTGAGGGTGAATGTGCAGCTGGGTGGCAGCAAGCCGTACCCCACAGCCCTGCTGAGGACCACATGGACCCTACCTTACAACCTAGAGCCAAGAGGGCGTGAAGCAGTACCACCACGGACAGCAGTGCTGCAGCCACCAGCCTCGTATCCTCGCGGACAACAGGCCACAGGGTGAACACCAGCCCAGCAGCTGACAGAGCCAGGGCCAATGCTCCAAAGAGCCACTGCAGCCACTCCACTGGGATAAGCCACAGGACCTAGTGTGACAAGTGTGGCTGGTCACCATACAGGGTGGGCCATGCAGCGCCCACCAGTCCCCAGAGCCAAACCACACTCACCACGGTGGGGATGAAGACAAAGAGTGAGTAGCCATAGACACAAACAGTCTCCAGGAAGGTGTACAGCCCCATGCGCTCCCTTGTGCCCTGGCGCCACCGGAGGAAGCCCCACAGTGCCAGCGGCACTAGCCACGCATAGCAGTAGATGGTGATGCCTGCTACTGTCACTAGGAATGCAATGTGGGCAGTCACTGCATGCCCTGGGGCCCTAGCAGCCAGGAGCTGAGCCCACCCGCCTGCTTACCCTTGTGGAACTGGGGGCTGTAGTGGATGGAGGGGTCCCGCCTCTGTGCAAGCACCAAAGTGAGGTTGCCAGTAACCGCCAGGACAAAGGCCAAAGTGGCACAGATCCAGAAGGGACCTGCAAAGGAGGACATGGAGTCCCAGGTCTATCAGTCCCAGGAAAGGTGGCTATGTCCTGGTTCAAGTGTGGTAAGACCCCAGACCCCATTTGACTCTCCAGATCACTGGTGACAGGAGCTGCCTCTGGGCTCAATCCTATCTTTCTGGACATACCTTCCAAAGTGCCTCAAGCACTTGGCTTTTTCCTCTTCTCTGACAACATTCTTTGTAGGTAGAATAGGATTGGTACTATTCCACTGTGGGCAGGGTCTTGTCCAAACCTGAGGCTTCGTGAATGCCACTTGTAGCTGTCCACTTCCAAATCGCTCCAGGGCACTGAACTGCACACTTCACACGGGTGTCCTGAGCCCTACACCCTTGATCTTCTCCTCATACCTGCCCAGCTTTTCCTGTGTGCCGATGGCAACTTGCTCTTGGTAGACTGGGTAGAAAGCCACCCTGGCCTTTCCTACTCCTCTTGGCTGTGGGAAATACTCTAGAATCAACCATTCTGCACTCAGCCTCCACTGTAATGTCTGTCCCCTGCCTGCTCTTGATGGCTTCTACCCTTCATTTCAACAGTGCCAGAGGAGAGCCTAAAAATTCTTCACCAAGATCCCTTCTCACCACCATGTGGGACCAGTATACTCACCCTCTACCCATGACCTCCCACTGTTCCTTACACTCCAGTGACCTATGCAACTCAGCTAAGTTTCCACCATGGGGCCCAGAAACTTTCTGGGTCCTCTTCTAAGCCTCTCCCCACCAATGTCAAAAAACTTACTTGCCTACTCAGAGGCGTTCCTGCCTTCCTTAAACCAAGTTAGAAGTTAGCCCTAAGTTAGAAGGTAATAATCTTCTGTGTCCTGTCTTGGGGTTTCCCTTAACTAAACACAAATTTTACTCTTACTTACTGCCCCACTCAGGGCCTGGCACAGTTCCATGTTTGTTGAATGAATACTCCATTGAGTCAAACATACAGCCTTATTTACCATATAAGTCAGGCCGATTTCTAAGATGGTACCGCACAAAGTTGTGGCTAGGGTGAGGCAGCAGCGAGCCTTTGATCCGGTCCAAGACCTGGAGAGCAAAGCCAGGGTCCAGAATGAGAACCCTAGCATTCTGAGAGGCATGACCCCTCTAGACTTCTAACTTGCCTACATCCTAACTGAACAAGCTCAGCTGTCCGCTCCAGGCTGTTCATGGGGTGTCTCTATGGCTTGTGGTCTTGGCCCCTAGCTCCTGCTGAACATGTCACCACTCTGAATGTGGGCTTTTAGTCCTGCCACCTTTCTCTCAACTTCTCTTTTTATTTTATTTTATGTGCACTGGTGTTTTGCCATGGGTGTCAGATCCCCTGGAACTGGAGTTAGACAGTTGGAGCTGCCATATGGGTGCTGGGAATTGAACCTGGGTCCTCTGGAAGAAAATCCAGTGCTCTTAACCACTGAGCCATCATCTCTTCAGTCCCTCTCTCAACTTCTTGCAGCCTCTCCTCCCAGCCACAGTAAGGACAGTCCCTAAGTTCTAGATGTTCTCCCTCCATCTCCAGGCTGTGCCCTCTCAGTAGATCTGGTTTATCAGAGGCTGGCCTGTGTTCCACATTCATATCAGTCTACTTATTCCTCGTCTGTTCTAAAGTCTTCATGACTTCCCATCACCTCGGGCCAAAACCCAAACTTCAGCTCATTAGAGGGGCCTGCATTCAGGCCTAGCGGTGTCAGTTGTGGCCCTAGCTACACAGGAGGCCTGACTGGGAAAGATGCCAAGACCCTGGCTTTGTAACCTAGTTTTGCTTTCCAGCCCTTCCACAACACACATTCTATCCAAATTCAGTGCCCCAAATAGAGTGGCTGAACCCCAAGCAACTCCAAGCCCCTTCCACCAAGCCCCAGGCCTTACCTGGGAGGTGTCCACATCAAAGAAGCCCTGATAATAGTCAAACGTCCAGAACCTTGGCTGTGGCTTTTCCTCCTGTAGAAGCTACAAGACAAGACTCTCAGAACCTGCCTGCTTAGCCAGGGTAAGGGCAGAGGCAGGGCGTGGGGGCCCGGAGACTCACCGATGTCTTGTCACCCTCTTCCTCCACCTCTTCGGCTCCATAACCAATGCCTGATCCCACAAGCACAGCCACATGTTCCCGGGAGGTCAGCGCATCACTTTGACTTGTAGTGGCTGCACCTGGGGTCTCTGCCAGAAGGTTTGTGGCTTCCTCAAACTCTACGAAGAGGCAATATGGGCAAAGGTGTTTGGAGTCTGGAAAGTCCTTTGGCCCACTGCTCACCAGCCTGGGCTGCGGGGCCTCACTGCCCTCCCCTAAGGACCTAACTTAGGTCCTGGGCAGACTCAGGCTCTGGTGTGCCTGTGTCCATGGTGATGGCAGGGATTGAGTCCGCAATGAACCCCAGGCTCATCCTGGGGTCTGGGTCCCAGCTGCCCGTGGTTCTAGCCTAGGACAGTAGGAGCTCAGGCCACTTCCGGGCCCCACTCACCATGGAAGGCCAGTTCGTCAGCCGCTGCCATGATTCTTTAGCGGTGTCACCGCATCGCGCTCTGTGAACAGAAATGCATCAGTCCCCAGCCCTCCTCAGGACTGACGCTTCCGCCGCGAGTCCTGCCTGGAGCCTAACCCACCGAGGGAGCCCCGCTCCACGCCAGGGCCCTGCAGGTGCACCCCGCCCTCCTCACCTGAGTACCTACGCTGGCGTGGACCGTGCTCCGTGCGCGTGCGCGCGGCCAGCCTACCCGTCAGAGCCCAGCCTCCACGCAACGGCAACATCCGGCGCTAGCCCGGATTTTAGTGGGGGGGGGACTGAGAAACTACTTCCGGTGTCTTGCGCCTGCGCAGGAGCCACTCTCCAGCCCTTTTCTTTCCGTCACTATGCATTTCCACTCGGCCAACGGACCGCCGGAAGAGGATGGCGACAGCGGCTCCAAAGAGATTCTGGTCCGGAGGGCGCAGTGAAGCAGGACAAGAGGCGAGTGGCACCGCGACGGTGGCGGCAAGGCCAGGGTTGTGGGCACGACTGGGTGAGTAGGGGCCAGAGGCGGCAGGGTGGGGGGCCCGAGTGTCCGGACACTGTGGTCACGCAGCGCTTCTTCCCCTCAGGCACCTGGGCCCGCGCGCTGCTTCGGGATTACGCCGAGGCGTGCGGAGACGCGGCGACCGCAGCGCGTGCCCGGCCGGGCCGCGCCGCCGTCTACGTGGGGCTGCTGGGCGGCGCCGCGGCGTGCTGCGCCCTAGCGCCCAGCGAGGCGACCTTCGAGGAGGCCTTGCTCGACGCGTCGGGGTCCCTCTTGCTGCTGGCGCCGGCGACGCGCAACCGCCACTCGGAAGCGTTCTTGCAGCGCCTGCTGTGGCTGAGGGGCCGCGGGCGATTGCGCCACGTGAACCTGGGGCTCTGCTCGCTGGTATACGAGGCGCCCTTCGATGCCCAGGCCAGTCTCTACCAGGCCCGCTGCCGCTACCTGCAGCCACGCTGGATCGACTTCCCCGGCCGCGTCCTCGACGTGGGGTTCATGGGCCGTTGGTGGATCCTGGAGAACCGCATGCATGATTGCGACATCAACGATGACGAGTTTCTCCACCTGCCCGCGCACCTCCGCGTCGTCGGCCGCCACCAGCTGCATTCCGAGGCCAACGAGAGGCTGTTCGAGGAGAAGTACAAGCCCGTCGTGCTCACCGATGACCAAGTGGACCAGGCGCTGTGGGAAGAGCAGGTGTTGCAAAAGGAGAAAAAGGATAGACTGGCGCTTAGCGAGGCCGATTCACTGGTGCAGTCCGAGGTTTCCAGATGAAACCCAGGGAGCCCCCGGTTTACAGGCTCAGGCAAAAAACTGTTGGCCAGGTGCAGTGGATGAGAAATCCATTCAGTGTGGTTTTGTAGGAAGCCCTTCTCGCTCTGTCTGTCCCAATAGCTGAAGCTAATTGAAAGCCTTTCTGGTCTTGGAGGTGGAGAAAAGCTGAAGGACTGGTCTTAACCATGGAGCATTTGACCGTGTTATGCTTATAACCATCAGAACCACGAGTAAGGAGCCTGCACTGTGTGTGTAGCCTGTTGTAGCTGGGGGTGTACTTCAGTGCAGTGGTAGAGCACTTGCCTAGCATGTGTGGGTTCCTGGGTTCCATTCCCAGCACTGCAAAACAACACAAATGAACTTCTGGGTTTGGATTATTTATTTGGTTGGTTTTTGAGACTAGTACTCCCATATAGCCCAAACTGGCCCTGAATCCTCCTGCCTCAGCTCCAGTCCACCACGGTGTACATAGCCCATGTGTCAGCCCTATTCATATGGCTACAAAGACGTCTTGATTGCCAGTGACTCCCAAGATCCTAAGACCAGTCACATATTCACATTTTTTGAGTGTTTGTATGAACTTTTAAGGAAGATCTGGCTGTGTTGCCCAGGTTAGTTTAGAATTTATGGGCAAAAGTGGTCCTTCCAGGGGCTGGATAGTTCAGTATTTAAGAGTACTGATGCTCCTCCCTTGATTCAAGAACCTTGATTCAATTCTCAGCATCCACATAGGGGCTCACAATCGTCTATAACTCCAATTCAGGGAATCTGACCTTTCTCTTCTGGAGTCCTCAGGTACTAGGCAGGCACGTGATGCACAGACATGCATGCAGACAAAACACTCATGCACATAACGTTTAAAAAACGATCTCCTAAATAGCCTTCCAAGGTTGGGCTATAATCATGTGCCAGTGCCCAACCTCAGATTTTTTTTATTTCAGTTGGAACTGAAATGTGCTTGTTTGGGTTTTTTGTTTGTTGTGGGTTTTGGTTCAGTTTGTTTTGATACAGGGTCTGGAACTGGCTATGAAGAACAGTCTGGTCTTCAACTCACAGATATCTGTCTGCCTCTGAAATTTAATTTTTTTCTGGGGGAGGGGGTTGTTTCTGAGAAGTGATCTCACAGCCCAGCCCAGCCTCAATCACTAGGTAGTAAAGGGTGACTGAGTGATTCTCTTGCTTGCACTTCCCGAATGGAGGGTGAAATGTTTCTGTTGTGTGGTTTATTAAAGTTGAGTACTTTTGTTACGTGCTAGACATTAAACCCAGGGTCTGGTACATACTAGGCAAGCACTGTACTTTATTTTGGTTCGAGGGTAATTCTTCCCCAGAATAGTATGGAATGTAAGGCAAGTGCTCCACTGGTGATCCACATGCTGGGACTTCCTTGCTGGAAGATATTAAACACTGCTGTCACTTGGCATAAATAAGCCCTGTCTGAAAGGCCTGGAGAAAAGGCTGAGTGGGTAAGAGTGTTTACTATTGTTGCAGAGGACCTGGGTTTAATTCCAGTATTCACATCTTGGCTCATTAGTTCCAGTTTCAGGGGAGCAATGGTTGGTTTTGATTTTTTTGAGACAAAGTTTCACTGTATTAACAGTGGCTGTCCAGGAACTCTGTAGACCGGGTTGGTCTTGAACTCACAGAAATCCACCTGCCTCTGCCTCCAGAGTGCTGGGACTAAAGGCATGTACCACCACCGCCCGACTGAAGTTTATGTATGCACAAGCAAAACGAAGTTGCTGGGACGTGGTGACATGCCTTAATCCCAGCACTCAGGAGGCAGAGGCAGGCATATCTCAGTTCCATGATAGCCAGAGCTACGTATAAACAAACAACAAAAAAGAAAACAGCCCCAGAAGTTGTCCTCTGACCTCCACAAACATGCCATAGTGCATGTGTGTGCTGTGCCTGTCCTCACACATCGTACACATTTTTTTTTCCCAGACATGCTTTCTTTGTGTAGTCTTAGCTGTCCTGGAAGTGGCTGTGTAGAGCAGGCTATCCTCAAACTCATAGAGATCAGCCTGCCTCTGCTTCCCAAGTGCTGGGATTAAAGGCGTGCACCACCACCACAGCCCAGCCATACACAATGGTTTTTCTTTTTTTTAAAAAAAAAAAAAAAAAAAAAAGGTTTATTTATTATGTATACAGTGTTCTGCCTGCAGGCCAAAAGAGGGCACCAGATCTCATTACAGATGGTTGTGAGCCACCTTGTGGTTGCTGGGAATCGAACTCAGGACCTCTGGAAGAGCAGCTGGTGCTCTTAACCGCTGAACCATCTCTCCAGCTCCCCACACAATGGTTTTTCGAGGCAGGGTTTCTCTGTGTAGCTTTGGAGCCTGTCCTGGATCTCCCTCTGTAGACCAGGCTGGCCTCGAACTCACAGAGATCCTCCTGGCTCTGCCTCCCAAGTGCTGGGATTAAAGGCGTGCGCCACCACTGCCTGGCCACAATTGGTCTTTCATAACAAGGTTTCTCTGTGTGACAGCTCTGGCTGTCCTAGAACTCACTGTACCAAGTGCTGGGATTAAAGGCATGGGCTACCACCACCCAGCAATACACAATTTAAGGTTTATTTCATGTTTATGAGTGTTTTGTTTGCATTTGTGCATATGTACCACATAAGCACAGTGCTCAGAGAGGTCAGAAGAAGGCATCATATTCCCCTAGGTCTAGAGTTACAGGTGGTGGTGGCTGCTGTGTGGGTGCTATGAATTGAACCCAGATCCTCTTCAAAAGCAGTAAGTATTTTTCCACTGAGCCATCTCGCCAGCTTTGTGTAATTTTTTAAAGCCAGCCAACCCAATGATTCAGCAGGTAAAAGTGCTTACCACTCAAGCCTGATAACCTGAGTTTGATCCCCAGAACAGTTGTCCTCTGACCTTTGTGGCATACATGTTCCAGTACTGTTACACAACATACACAGCACACGTGATTAAAAAAAAAAACTTTAGACAAAATCTGTAGCCAAGTTTAATGGAGAACTTGGTATGTAGCCTGGGATGGCCTCGAACTTATTCTGTCCGTACCTCCCGAGTGCTGGGATGACAGGCATGTGGTGATGTGCACAGTTTTCCACCCTTTTTTTTCTTAGATTAGCTGTGATGGCTCCTCTTGACTTTCAACTTGACTACATCTGGAATTAACTAAAACCCAAGGGGCTGGAAGGTCTGTGAAGAATTTGAAGTGGGAAATCCACCCTTATTCTGGGCCACACGTGCTGGCAGCCTCTATAAAAGCCATTGAAGAAGGAAGATTTTGCTCCTTGCCTGCTTGCCTTTGCTCTCATTGGCAGGTCCATTTCTTCCATAGCATTAGAGCCTGCTTTGGGATTCCAGCATATATGAAGACCAGCTGAGACATCCAGCCTCATGAACTGAACAATTACTGAATTCTTGGACCTTCTATTTGTAGATGGCTATTGTTAGAATAGTTGGACTACAGCTTTATAAGCCATTCTAATCCCCTTTATATATTTATATAATATATATATTATATGTATATGATGGTAACTATATATATGTATGTATATAGTTTTGTTTTTCGAGACAGGGTTTCTCTGTGTAGTTTTGGTGCCTGTCCTGGATCTTGCTCTGTAGACCAGGCTGGCCTCGAACTCATAGAAATCTGCCTGGCTCTGCCTCCCCAGTGCTAGGATTAAAGGCGTATGCCACCACTGCCACCTGGCTTGAAATATATACTTATATAAAGGGGATTTATTAGACTGGCTTATAAGTTCTGTTTTAGAGGACCTTAACTAATATTAGTCAACTTTGGGAAGGGATTTAAGACCCACTGACAGAGCTGAGCGGTGGTGGTGCATGGTCCTGGTCTACAGAGTGAGTTCCAGGACAGGCTCCAAAGGTACACAGAGAACCCTGTATTGGGAAAAAAAAAAAAAAGACCCACTGACAGCAAGATGACAAGTGTCTCATGGAAGTATTTATTATTTTATGTATGTGTTTGTTTTGCCTGTGTGTATGTCTGTGCACCATGTGTGCCTGGTGTTCATGGAGGTCAGAAGAGGGCATTGGATCTTCTGCAACTGGAGTTACAGCTGTGAGCTACCATGTGGGTGCCTGGAGTAGAACTTGGGTTCCCTGCAAGATCAACAAATGCTCTTAACTGCTGAGCCAATCTTCAGCCCCCTTTGTTCATTTTTAGAGCTTTATTGTTTGTTAGTGCACATGTGGAAGTCATTTCTCTCTGTGTGTGTCTGCATTAATTCCAGGTATTGAACTCCGGTGGTCAGGCTTGCCCAACAAGCACGTTTGCCCACTGAGCCATCTCCATGGGCCTGGTCAGCAGTAGTAAAGAGGGACTTGGGAAATGGTGTGCTGGCTGGTGTTTTGTCAGCTGACACAAGCGAGGGTAGGGTCATTTGGAAGAGGGACTCTCAGATGAGAAAATGCCTCCACAGACTGGCCTGTCAGAAGCCTATAGTGTTTTCTCATTAGTGATCGATATGGGAAGGCCCCGCCCATTGTGGGTGGGGCCACCCCAGCCTGGTGGTCCTGGCTGCTGTAAGAAATCAGGCCGAACAAGCCAGGGAGCAAGCAAGAAAGCAGTGTCCTCCATGGCTTCTGCTTCAGCTCCTCATGCCAGGTCCCTGCCCTGCTTTAGTTACAGCCCTGACTTCTTTGACAATGAACTGTACCTTGGAACTGTACACTGAAATAAACTCTTTCCTCCCCAAGTTGCCTTTGGTCATGGTGTTTTATCACAGCAATGGAAACCTAAACTAAAACTGATGACTCCATGGGTAAGAGCAGATTGCTATTTAAGCAAGAGGGCCTGAGTTCAAATCCCTGTCGCCCCTGTTGTTCCCAGTAACCCCAGTGCTGTGCCAGGGAAGTGCAAGGCAGACAGGCTTGCTCAGGCTTGCTCCAGATTCAGTGAGACTATACCTCAAGAGGATGAGGGAGAGCCATACAAGAGGACACCTGATGTCCTCGGACTTCGATGGGTGCTCATACCACACACAGACACACGAGGACTATTAAAGAGGATTGCACACACCAGCAATACTTGTGGCCATCGTTAGACGCCACTTGGTACTTCTAACCAGGGTGTGTCTCATGTAATCTCCACCCCTCAGATCTGAATGGGGCTGGGAAATGGAGAGCAGGAGGTAGCATAAATTCAACATTGAAAGCTGTTAGCAGCTAACCGTGGAGGGGGCCAACCTAAAGGCCTCGATGCTGATCTGGTCAACCATTGACCAATCTCCAGAGGGAGTACTGATCCCTGTCTCTGTTGTGGTTACGCAGAATCTATATAGCCTTGGCGCCTAAACTCATTATGTTTCCAGGCTAGCCTGAAACTCATTAAAGATTCTCTTGCCTCCGCCTCTCAAATGCTAAGATTAAAGGTGTTGAGCTGGGGCTAGAGAGTTGGCTCAGTGGCTGAGAGCGTGTGTTTAAGCTACCATTTGTGTGCTAGGTATGTACATGCACAGACATACATGCAGGCAAAACACATGCATAAAAATTTTAAACGTTTAAATCGTAGTAAAGCAATGTGCTCCCGAATTCAGCTTTGTATTGAGATGGTCTTGTGTAGCCTAGGCTAATCCCCAATTTATCTATGACCTTCAATTTCTGACCCGACTGCCTTCCTCTCTAGGGTGCCAGGATTTCAGCTGTGCACCACCGTGCCCATTTACACAGTACTGGCAATCCAGTTCTGTGCTTTGTGTATGCCGAGCACTTTCTACAAACAGATACTGAATTCTAAACTAGTCTGTCTTGACATATTTTATTGCATTTATCTATTATACAGGTGTATATTTGTGTGTATGAGTACATTAGCACATGGGTATCATGAGGCACATGAGAGGGTCCTAGGGGTTGAACCCGGGCCAAGCACCTTTACACAATGAGCCATTTAACTGCTTCCCCCTCTTTTAAAGATTTTTAATTTTTTGAGCATTTTGCCTGCATGTATGTATGTGCACCATGCATGTAGATGTTGTCCAAGGAGGTCAGAAGAAGGCATTGGGTCCCCAGGAGTCACAGACAATTGTTAGCTGCCATGTGAATGCTGGGAACCAAACCCAGGTCCTTTGCAAGATCAGCAAGTGCTCCTAACTGCACAGCAGTCCCTCCATCCAACCTAAATAGTCTTTAAAAAAAAAAAAAAAAAAAAAAAATTCTTACTAGTGTATGAATGACCTGTCTTCAGGAACACCAGAAGAGGGCACCAGATCTCATTACAGATGGTTGTGAGCCACCATGTGGTTCCTGGGAATTGAACTCAGGACCTCTGGAATTGCAGCCAGTGCTCTTAACCTTTGAGTCATCTCTCCAGCCCCATCGGCACTCCCTCCCCAACCCCCACCCGGAATAAAATTAACCTTAATCTCTGCTTTCTGGGCCAGTCCAGGATTGGCTGCCAACATGTTCCTGCTATTCCTATACAGCCGGGCAGAGGGCGCCACAGACTCAATTCACAATTCAGCTACTTTGTCCAGGCCTGGCTGACCTCATGGGAATGGCTAGCAAAGCCCCATGTGGCTTCTGTTGTGTGAAGCACAGCAGATGTGAGCTGCTTTATCTACTGACTGGCATTACTGGTATATGGTGGCAGAGGTCGGTGCCATGGGAAGGGCCACAACCATTCCTAGGGTTGGCAAAAGAAGCCAGCCATCTGCTCAGTCCACCTTCCTGTGGACTGCGGCCTCAACTCCAAGAAGACACCTCTTGGTGATGCATAGGCCCTGGAGGGTAGGACAGTCCTTAGATTCCATCTCTGAGGCATCTCCTTGGCCAGGTGGCCTTGCACACACCAATGCGGCTTAGCCCAGCCAGGTCTGGTCTTCCGTACCTGCTCTCCATTAAAGGCATGTGCTTTGTGAGCCAACCCCTGAAGCTCTCCATGTATGAGGTCTTTGTGTGATTATGAGATTATTATAGCTCTTAGCCAGCCACCTGTCCCCGTCTAGGTTTGATCGCCTGACAGCCACAGCTAACCCTCTGTATTTGCAGGTTCTGTACCCAGAGAGTCCAACCACCAGAGATGGAAAACATCCCACGGGCATAGCTGAAGTTCACCTGCCGTTCAGGGAGTCCCCGGCTCCGTCCGTCCGGCCTGAGCACTGGTAAATGGGCCTGGTCGTGTACAACCTGTAATGGCGCACTTTTCTCTGAAAGCTCAGTAAGACTATACCTCAAGGTCATCGTCTGCTTTGTAGTGATAGTTCAAGGCCAGCCTGGGCTAAATGAGATCCTATCTCAAAAAAAAAAAAGAACAAGAAGGAGATCAAGAAAAAGTTTCACAGAACTGATGATGTACTGACTCTGTCCTGTCGTGGTCTTCTAAATAATAAAGTACAAAGCCAGGCATGGTGGCTTTCACCTGTTATCCCAGCCCCGAAGAGGCTGAGGCAGGAGGATCATGATGAGCTTGAGATCAGCCTGAACTATGAAACAAGACCCCATGAGATGATGATAATGAAGGCGGTGGGAGCACTTGGGAGCACTTGCCTAGCATGCACAAGGCCCAAGCTTCCGTTCTGGTTCCAGAAGCAATGAGGAAATCAGTGAAGTGGGCCCCTCCTCTTGAAGTTTGGCCCCGACTGGATTTGCCTGTGTGTCATTTCCTTTGTGGTTTCTTCCCTCGTGGCTCCCGTCAAGTCTCATTAGAGCATGCTTTGACTGTGCCTGGGAAACAGTAAATAGCTGGTGGCCCAGTAGATAATTTCATCAAGACTGGGAAAAGAGCTGGCCAGTGGTGGCGCACACCTTTAGTACCAGGCAGATCTCTGTGAGTTCAAGACCAGCCAGGTCTATATGATGAGTTCCAGGCTAGCCAGAGCTACATAGGGAGACCCTGTCTTTAAAAGAAAAAAAAAAAAATGCTTGCCACCAAACATGACAACCTGAATTCAATTCCTGGAGCACTCTCAAAAGTGGAAGGAGAGGGATCTGGAGAGATGGCTTAGGGGTTAAGAGCACTGGTTGCTCTTCCAGAGGTCCTGGGTACATGGCAGCTCACAACTGTCTGTGACTCAGGTCTCGGGATCTAACATGCACATGATGTGCAGACATAGGCAGAATACCCATTCACATAAAATAAAAATAAAGGTTAAAAAAAAATTTTAGAAAAGTGGAGAGGCAGTGGGCCATGGTGTTGCACACCTTTAATCCCAGCACTCGGGAGGCAGGGGCAGGTGAATTTCTGTGAGTTCGAGGCCAGCCTGGTCTACAAAGTGAGTCCCAGGACAGGCTCCAAAACCTACACAGAGAAACCCTGTCTCAAAACCCCCCTCTCCCCCCCCAAAAAAAAAAAAGAAAAAGAGAACTGTAGGGCCTGTAGGGCATTTTCTTAATTAGTGATTGATGGTGGGTGCTGTCACTCCTGGGCTGGGGGCCCTGGGTTCTATAAGGAAGCAGGCTGAGCCAGGTGGTGGTGTTAGTGCACACCTCTAATCCCAGCACTCAGGAGGCAGGGCCAGGTGGATTTCTGTGAGTTCGAGGCCAGCCTGGCTACAGTGCAAGATCCAGGAAAGGCACAAAGCTACACAGAGAAACCCTGTCTCGAAAAACCAAAAAAAAAAAAAAAAAAAAAAAAAAAAAAAAAAAAAAAAAAAACATGAAACAAAGAAAAAAAAAAAAAAAAAAAAAAAAAAAAAAAGAAAGTCTCGAAAAACCAAAAAAAGAAAAAAAGCAGGCTGAACAAACCACAGAGAACAAGCCAGTAAGCAGCACCCCAGCACCCCTCCCTGGCCTCTGCATCAGATCCTGCCTTCAGGTTCCTGCCCTGTTTGAGTTCCTGTCCTGGCTTTCTTCAATGATGGACTACCGTATGGAAGTGTAAGCCAAATAAACCCTTTCCTCCCCAACTTGCTTTTGGTCACGGTGTTTCATTGAAGTATTGGTAATCCTGAGACACCTGGTTTACACAAGCCTTCAGAATGTCTCCAGAGCACCGGGAGATGATGCTGATCCGGGTGTGGCGGCACACAAGCCCAGCACTCAGAAGCCGAGAGGAGACAATCTGGAGTTTGTCCCCCGAGATGCTAAAATTCTGCCTCAAAAGGAAATAAAGCAGGGCGGGGACGCTCAGGGGTGAAATGCTTCCTGCACACAGGTGAGGGACTGCGTCCGCATCCCAGCGCGAGGCAGACAGTCAGGTGCCGGGGCATCTGTAGTCTCAGGGATGGGCGAGCAGACACTGGCAGTTCCCTGGGCCTCAAAGGACACATAAATACAAATAAACCAAAGGCATGCTGAGCATGTTAAATTATTTTGTTAATTTCTGAAAGTACTCTTTTAAGTTTTTATTCGTTTATTATTTTATGTGTACAATTTTTTCCTGCATATATGTCTGTACCATGTGCATTCCTGGTGCTGAAAGAGGTCAGCAGAGGAAGCTGCCATGTGGGGACTGGGAATCCAGGATCTCTGGAAAGCAGCCAGTGCTCTTAACTTCTGATCCACCACTCCAGCTCCTTAATGTTAAATTTCATTTACTTCCACCTTATTCCTTTTTCTTATTTGTGTGCGTATGTGTGTTTTTTAAGACAGGGTCTCTTTACATAGCCCTAGCTATCTTAGAACTCACTCTGTAGACCAGGCTGGCCTCGAACTCACAGAGATCCGCCTGCCTCTGCCTCCCGACTGCTGGGATCAAAGGCGTGTCCCACCGTGCCGGCAGCATATTTCCACCTTATCCTCTGGGCTGGCCAGGAAGCAAGCCCTAGGACCCTCCTGTGTGGGCCTCCCCAGTGCCGGGACCGCCAGCCTGTGTCCCTGCATCCTCAGCTTCTCATGCGGGCCTCGCACTGTGCAGCAAACACTCTGCTCTCTGCTCAGACCCACATCTTCATTTCTTCTCATGGAAATGCATCCCACTGCCTGCATGTTCCGTGGCTTGCCTTCCGCGCACCTGCAGAAAGACGTTCGGTCACTCCCCAGCAGGAGTGGTGGGTGGCCTTGCTGTGGTGGCTGCGTGGGGCACAGCCACATGCACTTGTTCTGAGCAGTGAACACCAGAGGGCGCCAGAGCCTCTGCTCCCTGGAAGACAAGCTAAGCGGGGAGGCGTTTCCTAGGGTGAGGGAGTTAGTTAAGGTAGACTAGCTGCTTTAATATATATATAAATATATATATATATTTATATTTATATTTATATATTTATATATATATAAAACTGAGTGGGGATGCAGCTCCATGTTCACCTAGCATACATTCACCTCCAGCACTTCGAATGCTAGGCATGTGGTGGCCCGTACCTGTAATCTCAGTGTCCAGGAGGTAGAGGCAGGAGGATCATTTCAAGACTACATAGTACGTTCAAGGCAAGCACCAGATGCTGAGAGCCTGTCTTGAAAAAAAACAAAAAGACAAGAAAAAAACCTGCAAAATGAACATCCAGCCACACATTAGTTAAAGAGAAACCAGGCGTGAGGTGCAGCCTTTAATCCCTGCACTGGAGAAACAGAAGTGTTGTTCTGGGTCCTCGGTGCCTGTTTCAGTTCCTGCCCTTGCTTCACTCCATGATGGTGTGTAACTTGTAAACTGAAATAAGCCCTTTCCTTCCCAAGTCACTTTCTCTGTGTTGTTCTTTTTTTTTTATTTGTTTTTTTTTATTTTACAACACCATTCAGTTCAATATAATAACCACAGATTCCCCTGTTCTCCCCCTCTCACCCCCTCCCCCTTTAATTTGTTTTTTAATTACACTCATGATATTCATTAATTACACTCATGATATTAATTGCATTTGTGGTATTCATTGATTACATTCGCAGTATTCATTCAATAATTATATTTATGACATTCATTAATTACATTAGTTGTATTGATTTATTACATTCATGATATTATGTCCTGATACTGTCCATTTGTGGGGCTTTTCCATCACACAAAACAGAGATTCTGTACTTAGGAAATCATTGCTCTATATTCCTTTCTTCTCTGTCTTGAGATAACGTCTAATCTTTCTGTCTCAATGAATTTGTATATTCTATATATTTTATGTAATACAATTCTATAGTATTTGTCCCTTCTTTGAATTTAAAAACATTTTATGTACAACTGCAGGAGAAATAATACACAGATAGCTTGAACATAAAAATGGTGATATATACTTTTAATATCAGCACTCAGGAAGCAGAAGCAGGCAGATCCCTGTGAGTTTGGGGCCAGTCTGGTCTAAATATTAAGTTCCAGACTAGCCAGGGCTACATAGACACTGTATCAAAATAATAATTAGTAACAATAATAAATAATAAATTGCTGGGTGGTGATGGTACAGATCTTTAATCCCAGCACTTGGGAGGCAGAGCCAGGCAGATCTCTGAGTTCAAGGCCAGCGTGGGCTACAGAGCAAGATGCAGGACAAGCACCAAAAACTACACAGAGAAACCCTGTCTCAAAAAACAATCAATCAATCAATCAATAGGTGATAAATCATACAACAGGAGTAGAGAAAGTCAGCAAGATGGACATATTCTAGGAGCAGTAGGTGGAAAGACTGGCACCCCACGCTGGGGTGGGATGGGGTTGCAAGAAAAGGAGCATGCTCTAGAAGGGAGGCCGAGCTCTTGGATGTAGGAGGTGATTGTTGCTATGCAAACTGAGAAAGGGCCCGAGTCTGGAGCCTGGGGCTGTGTGTGATTGTGAGTGTGTGGTGTATGTGGTGTATGTCCACTGGTAGAGACCAGAGGAGGACATCAGTGTTTCGGCTCTGTCGCTCTCCACCTTATGTCTAGAAACAGGATCTTTCTGATCCTGGATCTAGGCTGGCAGCCACAAGTCCCTGAAATCCTCCTGTGAGCTGCCCGCAGCAATGTCAAGGGCGCAGGCTCCTGTGTGGCGACATCAACATCCAGGTTCTGTGTGGTGCTCAGGGCTTCATGCTTGTACAAGTCCGCTATCCACTGAGCTATCTGCACAGCTCCTTCTCTGTGCCTGTCACTTTTCATGCATCCTTGTCTTGTGTAGGGTTTCTGTTGCTGTGAAGAGACACCATGACCACAGCAACTCTTGTTTTTTGCTTTCTCTCTCTCTCTCTCTCTCTCTCTCTCTCTCTCTCTTTCCTTTTTCCAGAGCTGAGGACCAAACCCAGGGCCTTGCACTTGCTAGGCAAGTGCTCTACCACTGAGCTAAATCCCCAACCTACTTGTTTTTGTTTTTCAAGACAAGGTTTCTCTGTGTAGCCCTAGCTGTCCTGGAACTCAGTCTGTAGACCAGGCTGACCTCGAACTCACAAAAATCCACCTGGCTCTGCCTCCCAAGTGCTGGGATTAAAGGTGTGCGCCACCACCGCCCCGGCTAAGTGACAAATCTTTACAGTGTACAAAAGGATTATCTTACAGCACACTTCCTCCAACAAGGCCACACCCACTCCAAATAAGCCACACCTCCTAATAGTGCAACTCCCTGTGGGGAAGTTATGGGGGATTCTGGGGCCAATTACATTCAAACTATTACATTGTTCCAGTTCCTTGTTCGTGTACACCAGAATGTGTCAGTCAAGACAGGTGCCCTCTAGACTTGTGTCTGCCTCCCTAACAGTGGAAAGTTGCACATGTCTTAGGGTTTCTATTGCTGTGACAAACACCATGACAAAAAACAAGTTGAGGAGGAAAGTTTATTCAGTTCACACATCCACATGGTAATCCATCATTGAAGCAATCCAAACAGCAACTCAAACAGGGCAGGAACCTGGAGGCAGGCGCTGATGCAGAGGCCACAGAGGGATGCTGCTTACATGGTTTGCTCAGCCTGTTTTCTTATAGAACCCAGGTCCACTAGCACAAGGAATGGAACCACCTATAATGGGCTGGGCCCTCCCACATCAATCAATAATTAAGAAAATGCCTAGCCGGGCGGTGGTGGCACACCCCTTTAATCCCAGCACTTGGGAGGCAGAGGCAGGTAGATCTCTAAAAGTTTGAGGCCAGCCTGGTCTACAGAATGAGTTCCAGGATAGCCAGAGGGCTACACAGAAGAAACCCTGTCTCAAAAAACCAAAACCAAACCAAACCAAACCAAACAAACAAACAAACAAACAAAACAAAACAAAAAAAAAAAAAAAAAAAAAGGAAGAAAAAGCCTTACAGCCAGGTCTTATGAAGGTGTGTTAGTTAGGCAGAGCCAGGTGGATCTTTGTGACAAAACACCATGACCACAAAAGCAAGTTGGAGAGGAAAGGGTTTGTTAGGCTCACTCTCCAGCATTGCCGTTCATTGCTGAAGGAAGACAGGCAGGGCAGGATCCTGGAGGCAGGGGCAGATGTAGAGGACATGGAGGAGGCTGCTTACTGATTTGCTCCCCATGGCTTGCTCAGCCTTTCTTATAGAACCCAGGACTGCTAACCCAAGGATGGCACCAGCCACCATGGGCTGGGCCTTCTCCCATTGATTACTATTTGAGAAAATGCCTTACAGCTGGCTGTCAAGGAGGCATTTCCTCAGCTGAAGCTCCTTCCTCTCATGACTCTGTAGCTTGTGTCCAATTGACACACAAAACCACGCAGTACAGGAGGCATTTTCTCAATTGAGGAGCCTTTCAGATAACTCTGTGTGTCAGTTGACATGACTAGCTAGCACAGACAGGAAACTGAGAAAAAAAAGCAGATGATTAGAGACAAGATAACTTCCAAAACCTCCCCCAGTGACCAGCTTCCTTCAGCTGGGTCTCACCTCCTACAGTTTTCACAACCTCCTAATACTATGCCACCAGGTGGGGACAAAAATGTTCAACCAGAAGACTATAGTGGAAATTTCTATCTTTTTTTAAAGACTGATTGATTTATTTAATATATGAGTGCTCTATCTGCATGTATGCCTTTATGCCAGAAGAGGGCATCAGTTCCCACTATAAGGTGGTTACTGGGAATTGAACAAGCCAGCTTGGTCTACGGAATGAGTTCCAGCACAGCCAAAGCTATGCAGAGAAAACCTGCCTTGAAAAAGCAACCAAAAAAAAAAAAAAAGATTTCTTTATGTGTTTTTGTATATGGGTGTTCTGTTGGCATATTCATCTGCCCACCAGAAGAGGGTGTCAGATCCCATGGGACTACAGTTATAGAAGCTTGTGGGCGTCCTTGTGGGTTCTGCTATTGAACCCAGGACCTCTGGAGGAGCAGCCATGGCTCTTAACCACTCAGCCAGCTCTCCTGCCCCAATGGCTTTAGTGAGCCATGGGTTCCGGCTGTGTTAGCTCAAGGCTGTGTAACCTGTTTAACTAAGCCTCACAGGACCCACCCACAAGCCTTCATACTGGTGCTTCCCTGCGATGCCAGAGGCTGTGGCTACCTGAATCGGGCTTAATCCCCAGAACTGAAGACACCAGGCATGGTGGTATACATCTATGATCTCATCACTCACCAGGATCAGAAGTTCAAGGTCATTTTCAGCTAGCAGTTCAAAGTCATTTTGGTCTGTGGTGATACTCCCTTTGTGTTCTAACAAAGTTTACCTGCAGATGAGAGCTAACCATTAGTTAACTATAGAGGCCAGTGATGGCACACACCTTTAATCCCAGAACTCAGGAGGAGGAAGCAGGAAAATCAGGAGTTCAAGGCCACCCTGGGCTACACAAGATTGAACCAGTCTAAAAGAAACAGAACCAACCAAGGCTGAGCGGTGATGGCACACACCTTTAATCCCAGCACTCAGGAGGCAGAGCCAGGTGGATCTTTGTGAGTTCGAGGCCAGCCTGGACTACCAAGTGAGTTCCAGGAAAGGCACAAAGCTACACAGAGAAACCCTGTCTCGAAAAAACAAAAACAAACAAACAACAACAACAACAAAAACGGAACCAGGTGGTGGTGATGGCTCATGCCTTTGATCCCAGCACTTGGGATCCCATGCCGTTGATCCTAGCACTTGGGAGGTACACACCTTTAATCCCAGCATTAGGGAGGTGGAGACAGGAAAATAGGGCAGGAGGGGAAACAGGAGCTCACCCATTTTCCGACTAAGGAGTTGGAGATGTAAGAGGTGACTTTGGCTGTTCCTTCACTTCTCTGACCTTTCAGCATTTACGCTGATATCTGACTCTGGGTTTTTATTATTAAAACCAATTAGAATTCATGCTACACTGGGCTGTATAAGACTCCATCTCAAACAACCAAACAAAAATGGGTAAGGGCAGAATGTCCCGGTGGATAAAGGCACTTGCCACCAAGCCTGACGACCTGATTGTGATTCCTGGATGGTGGAATACAGTGGAAGGAAAAAAATGGACTTCCCTGATCTCCTCATGCATGCTGAACATGCATTTTCCTCCCCAAACCAGAATGAGGCTATAAGAAGAAAGAGAATGTACAAAGAGAGGCAGAAGGACCTGAAGAGAGACTAAAGGTGGGTGGTATTGCTAGCAGGTTCCACCTCCCCCATGCCTTACTCCAGGGCTGGCTTACCACAGAGTGGGAATCCATAAAAGCTTCTGTTTGGTAGTGGTAGGACTTGGCAGTTTCATTCCAGCACTCAGGAGGTGAGACAGGGTCACGAATTTGAGGTCAGCCTGGACATAGTAAGAAGCCTTTCTCTAAAATCAAGAAGATTTTGTTGATTTTGAAATCACAAAGTCCTTGTGCTGGTTGACAGATCATTCTATGGCCATCCCATAAACGGGTGAAGTGACGGGTGGTGAGACAGTGCCATCTTATTTGAAGCACGGGTCTCACACCTGTCATCCTGGGACTTCAGAAGAGGAGGAAAGAGGATCAGGAGTTCAAGGCCATCCTCAGTTACTGAAGAATCCCAGCCCAGCCAGGAGTGGGGGGGCATGCCTTTAATCCCAGCACTCAGGAGGCAGACACAGGTGGATCTCTGAGTCTGAGGCCAGCCTGGGCTACATGAGACTACCTTCAAAATTAAGTAAATATGTACAGGAAGATGGCTCAGCAGCAGATAAACTCATTTTCTACCAAGCCTGAACCTGGGACCCGCATGGTAGAAGGAGAAAACTGGCTTCTGAAAGTTTTCCTCTGAGCTCCACATGGGCACCATGGCCCTCCCATTCACATGTGTGCGCATGCACACACACATAATAAAGTATTTTTTAATAAATTCCAAGGTGAGCTGGGCGTAGTGGTACACAACTTTGATCTCAGCACTTAGGAGGCAGAGGTAGGCTGATCTCTCTGAGTTTGAGGCCAGCCTGGTCTACATGGAGAATTCTAGGCCAGCCAGGGCTGCATAATGTCTCAAAAAACCTGGCCCATTCTGCTCTTTCAGCAGAGTTCAGTTCCCAGCATGTAGTTCTAGCTCCAGGCACCTGATTCCCTTTTCTGGCCTCACTGGCATCTATACATATATCACACACACACACACACACACACACACACACACACACACACACACACAATCGAAATAACCATTTGAAATAATAATAATACAAATAAAAACCTAAAGTGACAGATTTGCTCATTAGCCTGGTGTAAACACCACAATGCAAACACGTATTCAAAGATTATATTGTACCCCATTCATGTGTGTAATTATTATGTTTCAATAAAAAATAAGCTGTTGAAAGTACTTGTTGCTCTTGTAGAAGACCAGGGTTCAATTCCCAGCACCCACATCAGATGGCTGAAAATAGCCTTAATTCCAGCTGCAGTAGGCTCAACTTCCCTAGCCTCTTTGGGCACCTGTACACACACACACACACACACACACACACACACACACACAACACAACACAACACACACACACACACACACACACACACACACACACACCACCACGCACGCACACACACACACACACACACACACACACACACACACACACACACACACACAAAGATAATAAAAATAATTCATGTACCCTGGCTGGTCTAGAACTTGCTATGTAGACTAAGCTGGTATCAAACTCACAGAGATATCTGCCTGCCTCTGCCTCTAGAGTGGTGGAATTAAAGGTGTGCATCTTTAATAAAATTTTGCTTGTTTGTTTTTAATTTTTTAAGATTTATTTCTTTCATATATATGGTGCTCTATCTGCATGTACACCTTCAAGCCAGAAGAGGGCTCGAGATCCCATTACAGATGGCTGTGAGCCACCATGTAGTTCCTGGGAATTGAACTCAGGACCTCTAGAAAAGCTGCCAATGTTCTTAACTCCAGCACTCCTTCCTTTTTTCTTTTCTTTTTTTTCTTTTTTTTTTTTTTTTTTTTTTTTAGGCAGGGTTTCTCTGTGTAACACCATGGCTGTCCTGGAACTTGCTCTGTAAACCAGGCTCTCCTCGAACTCACAGAGATCTATCTGCCTCTGCCTCCTGAGTGCTGGGACTAAAGGTGTGCGCCACCACCACTGGCTAATATAAATTATTTTTCAAAAACCCCATTTTACCAGGAGTGGTGGCTTATGCCTTTAATCCTATCCCAGCACTTGAGAGGCAGAGGCAGGTGGATCTCTTCTCTATGAGTTCAAGGCCAGCCTGGTCTACAAAGCAAGTTCTAGGACAGCCAGGGCTGTTACACAGAGAAACCCTGTCTTGAAAAACCAAAAGTAGAAAAAAAAAAAGAAAGAAAGAAAGAAAAGAAAGAAAAGAAAAGAAACCGTGAAGGAATGTTGCTCACTGGCTCATGCTCAGCTAACTTTCTTCTGCAGCCTAGGCCTACCTGCCTAGGGATTCTGCTGCCCACAGTGGGTTGACCCTCCCATATCAACCATCACTCAAGGTAATCACTCACACACATGGTCTCTGTCCAGTGTGACAGAGACAGTTCTTCAACTGAGATTTCCTTTTCCCTGGTGACTCCTAGCTTGTGTCAAATCGACAATAAAAACTAAACAGATTGCCTGGGCAGTGGTGGCGCACGCCTTTAATCCCAGCACTCAGGAGGGAAAGGCAGGTGGATCTCTGTGAGTTCAAGGCTCTGCTGGTCTACAGAGTGAGTTCCAGGACAGCCAGGGCTACACAGAGAGACCTGTCTCCCAGCTTCTTCCCCCAAAGGAAACAACTAACCAGGACTGGACTGAGGTCCAGATCCCAGTTGTGTACTCCCTCAACAGTAAGATTTAGAGAGCCGCCAGGTGGCCTGCTCCTGAGGATTCCTAGTAAAGGTGACGTGGGGTCCAGTAGACTTGTGAGTTAGCAATGAGGTCTCAGGTTACCCGGTTCCAGTCTGGCTTCTGCCTATATGTGGAGTCTTGCCTGTGATCTTTCTCGTGGGTGCCCATCTGGGAATGGAAAAGGCCCAGTTGCTGATGCAGGTTAAGAGCTTGGCGGAGTTGCTCACTCAGTAGCCAGGCACCCAGGACCCTCTTCATGCCCTGGCCCCCATTTTTCTTTCTTTTTACCTTTTGAAGCATTCTCATATAGTCTAGGCTGACCTCAGATCCACTCTGTAGTGGAGGGTGACTGCATTACTGATCTTCATGGCTGCAAATTCTCATTTCTGAGCCAAAAGGCATGTACCACGGTGTCTAGTTTACTCAGTGTTAGTGATGGAACCCAGGGCTTCATGAATGCTAGGCAAGCTCTACAAGCAAGAATACACTCCCAGGCCATAGGTGACACTTAAAAAGGTCTAGTATGGTGGGAGTGCTGGCCTTTAATCTCAGCACTCTGGAGACAAGGCAGGTCTCTGAGTCCGAGGACAGCCTGATCTACATAACAAGTCACAGGCCAGCCAAGGTTACACAGAGAGACTCTGTCTCCAAACAAACAAACAAACAAAAATCTGAACAAACTCTAGTATGTGAATTGGACATGGGGTCATCTGTAATCCTAGTACTCGGGAGAAGGAGGCAGGAGAACCCTGAGTTGAAGGCCAGTTCTGTCTTCATAGATAGACCCTGTCAAAAAATAAAGCAAGCCTTATGGAGGACCAGGGTTCAGTTCCCAGTGTCTCTATGGCAGGTCATATCATCTGGGTACTACCCATGCATGTGGTACACATACATACAGGAAAAACACTAATACAGTTGTTGGGTTTGGTTTTTTTTCTTTCCCCAGAGAGGCTTAGAGAGATGGCTCAGTAGTTAAGAGTATACTGGTCTTGCAGAGGATCTGACTTTTCACACACATACAGATAATAAAACTAAAAATTAGGGGCTAGAGAGATGGCTCAGCTGTTAAGAGCACTGGCTGCTCTCCCAGAGGACCCAGGTTCAATTCCCAGCGCCCACATGGCAGCTTACAACTGTCTGTAACTCCAGTTCCAGGGGATTCAACACCCTCATCCAGGCAAAACACCAGTGCACATAAAAATAAAAAATAAAAATTAATGACTGAGCCGGGCGGTGGTGGCGCACGCCTTTGATCCCAGCACTCGGGAGGCAGAGCCAGGCAGATCTCTGTGAGTTCGAGGCCAGCCTGGGCTACCAAGTGAGCTCCAGGAAAGGCACAAAGCTACGCAGAGAAACCATGTCTTGAAAAACAAACAAACAAACAAACAAAAAAAAAACAAAAAAAAATTAATGACTGGCAGTGGTGGCACACCTCTTTAATCCCAGCACTTGGGAGGCAGAGGCAGGCGGATCTCTGTGAGTTTGAGGCCAGCCTGGTCTACAGAGAGAGTTCCAGGACAGCCAGGGCTACACAAAGAAACCAGATCTTGAAAGACTGGAAAAAAAAACTTGTGTCTTTCATCTGTATGATAAGTGTATGTGTATATGCCTAAGGAGGCCAGAGGAAGAAGGTATCAGTTTACAGGCATTGAGAGCCACTTGAGGTGTTGGTTGTGAACAGAATCTGGGTCCTCTGCAAGAGCAAGTGCTGTTAACTGCTGAGGCATCCCACCCAGCCACCAAAATACTTGTCTATTTTTGAGAAGAGTCTCATTAAGTAACCCTATAGTGACTTGGAACTCACTATGTGGACAAAGTTGGTCACAAAGTCACAGATTGGCCTGCTGAGATTAAGGGCAAATGCCACCAAGCCCCATTTTAAAATAAATCCTTTTTAAAATAATTTATTTTTATTTCATGTGCACTTGTTTGTCTGTATTATCTGTATGAAGGTGTCAGATCCCCTGGAACTGGAGTTACAGGCAGTTATAATCTGCCATGTGGGTGCTGGGAATTGAACCCGGGTTCTCTGAAGGCTCATTGCTGAGCTATGTTTCCAGACCCTTAAAATAATTCTTAAAAACAGAAATAAGCCGGGCAGTGGTGGTGGCACACACCTTTAATCCCAGCACTTGGGAGGCAGAGACAGGTGGATCTCTGTGAGTTCGAGGCCAGCCTGTGCTACAGAGTGAGATCCAGGAAAGGCACAAAGCTACACAGAGAAACCCTGTCTCTAAGAAAAAACAAACAAAAAAACAAAGAAATAAAATTCTATGAGGCTGCCAGTCTTGGTAGCTTGATCTGTAATCCTAGCAACCGTGGAGGGGTCCCAAAACAGCTTGACCACACAGCAACCATGACAGGCTTAGGGGCCTAGACACAGCTTCTGTGACAGGCTTACTGGCAGGCAACAACCAGATCCAGGAAAAGCCTTAAACTGATACCACCCAGGGATCTATCCAGGGGTGAGGAAGTACCTGACACCCCAAACATTCCAGCCATCAGATAAGGTGGCCAGATGTCCTTGAGTCTAGCACACACCTATTTTTGTTTTACAGATACCCCAAGACAACTGTCAGCCAATCAGGGTCCTGGACCTTGGAAATCCCCTCACCCCAACCTCTGCTATGATAAAAACTCTGCCCCACCTGAGCTTAGGGCTCTCTGCTCTCACCACTGCATCGGACAGACAGACCAAGCTCAGAGCTTGAATAAAGGCTCTTTGCTTTTACATGTGGGATTCGGTCTCTATGGTGGTTTTTGGGGGTCCCCGTGATCTGGGCATAACAGTATTTGTAGGAAGCAGTGTCAGGGGAATCATTGCCAGTGATTTTTTTTTCTTTTTTAAAATTATTTATTTATTGTGTGTACAGTATTCTGCCAGCATGTATACCTGCGTGACAGAAGAGGGCACCAGATCTCATTACAGATGGTTGGGAGTCACCATGTGGTTGCTGGGAATTGAACACAGGATGTCTGGAAGAACAGCCAGGGCTTTTAACCTCTTAGCCATCTCTCCAGCCCGCCAGTGATTTTCTGACAGGAAACATTGTTTGTTCTTTATGACAAAAAACAAAAGAAAACAAAATAGCATTTTGTTTGATTGTTTGTATCCCTGGCTGTCCTGGAATTCGTTATGTAGGAGACCAAGTTGGGCCAGGTGGTGGTGGTGCACACCTTTAATCCGAGCACTGGGGAGGCAGAGGAAGGAGGATCTTTGAGTTCAAGTCCAGCCTGGTGTACAGAGCAAGTTCCAGGACAATCAGGGCTACACAGAGAAATCCTGTTTTGAAAAACTAAACAAAAAAAGTTGGCATCAAATTCACAGAGCTCCATCTGTCTCTGCCTTCTGAATACTGAGATTAAAGGCGTGGGATTCCATGCCTGACCACCAATATTTTTCAAACTCAACCAGAGGCTTGGGATCTCTACACTTGCACCAGGTTCTACCCTCATTCCTTCATATCTAGGCTTTTGGCTTTCTTAAAAACTTGAAGGAAAATTGTGACTCTGGCTGTCTCTACCTCACACCCTGCGCATATTTCACTTACTCATCCTGCTACCCACAGATCTGAACCAGAGGGCGGCTAGGAGCTGATGGCAGCTCAATAAATATTTGGAAAGCTAATTACTGGGCCTCAGCAGGTTCTGCAGGAAATGTGGCCAGGGCACAGCCTTGCAAAGCAGGCAGAGCCGCGCCAGCGCAGGATGCAAGAGTTTCCCAGGCCTGCCCTTGGCCTCGCGTAGGCTCTGTCCCGTCCTGAGGCAGTCTGACCGTTTATTGGCTTCACTTTCCACCCTGGGTGCTCTTTTCCGAGCCTATGGGCTTCGCTTTCATCATTACTATCTCCCATCAGGACCACAAAGTCCCCTCCCCCAGCCCCGAAGCCTCCCCGCAGTGGCGCCCTCCCTGCGCATGCTCCCCGGATTGTGTGTGTGTGTGTGGGGGGGGGGGGGGGGGGCGGTGCATGGCTTGGATGCAGCGGTGCGCATGTGCAAGGCCGCCCAGCGCCCCACAGGGGCGGGGCATCAGGAGCTCGTGCGGCCTGCGGACCCGCCCACCGTCTCGCGGCCTCAGGGACCCGTGCGCGTGCGCACAGCGGGCTCCTGCGCGTGCGCACAGGGAGCGGAAGGGTGGGCTGGCGCGCGCACGAGGCCGGGCGGGCAGCGGAAGCGGGCGCTGGGCACGGGGGCGGGCGGGCGGCGGGCGCGCGTGTGGCGGGCGCGCGGGCTGCGCGTGTGTTGGGGGGGCGGCCAGCCGAAGCTGAGCGGGCGCGCGCGCGAGGCTTTTCCCCGGGCTTCGCCGCGGCGGCGGCGGCTTCTTTGTTTCGAGAGGAGAAGCGAGACGCCCACTCTGTCCCCGACCCCTCGTGGAGGGTTGGGGGCGGCGCCAGGAAGGCTGCGGCGCCGGTACCTCTGGGTAAGGAACGGAGACTCCCGGGTGGGACGAGGCGCCCGGCCGGGGCTGGGCCAGGACGGTTTGAATGAAGCCGAGGCGCCGGGAGGGGGAGGGGGCAGCCGGGCGACCCGAGCGGGGTCGGGGTACGGCGGCGCCCGAGGGTCAAGAAGCCCAGCGCGCGGCTCAGGCCGCAGTGCAGCGAGACAGCGGCCGCCGCCAGCCTCCGTGGCTGGCGAGGCGGGGGGCCCTGGGCCTCGTGGAGGCCGCGCGCGCGTTCTCGTGAGATCTTGGGACAAAGCTCCCTCCCGTTGGCGTTTCAGAGATCCAGATCCCCCACTCTGGTTTCTGTGACCCCAACTTTCAACAATGGCCGGGTGTCGTGGGCTCTTCTGGCCTCTTTGTAATGGGTGCGATCCTACTGCGCTGTGGTCGGGCGTCGGAGCAACGTTTTACCGCAGATATTGATGATGTTCAGTGTAGCTTGGACGCAGTCGTGAACCCTCTTCGCTCCCAAGACATCACCTTTTTTTTTTTTTTTTGGATAAATTTCATTATTGCAGATTTTGAAGGAAATGTAAACAATTCCTTCCATTCCTTGCAGGTAGTGACTTTGAAACATTTGCCTAAAAAGTGAAAGATGGCAGGGAGCGTTTGCTCACGGCGGCATTGTTTTTCTTTCGAGTCCCTTGGCCTTCCCAGTTTTCCAGATAGGGCTTTTTATTTTAAAACATCGAAGCGAATGTTTCGTGCGAAGGCATCGGCCTGATCCCTTCCCCACTTCCAGCGACTCCGGCTGCTTCTAGGGGATTGGAAACAAGTTTAGTTTGAATTGACAGACTGGCTTTGAGTTTGATGCCCTGCGCTGGCTGTCACTTAGCTCTGTGGCCTTAGGCAAAGTCGCTTAATGTCTCCGAAGTCCTTGGTTTCCTCCTTTGTACAAGGGAACTGCTTTCGCAGATAGGGTTGGGAAAAACTGGGCAAATAGTTCCTGCATCATCTTTATTATTGTGATTTTGGAGACAGGATCTCATATCACCAAGGCTGACCTCCAACTTCTTATGCAGCCCAGGCTGGCCTTGAATTCCTCATCTTCCTGCCTCCACTTCTCAAGAGCTGGAATAGGGGTCTCCAGCCAGACTTCCTGCACTGTTACTGACTGGTCCACCCGATAGTTGAATCCCTACTGTGTGTCACATGTCTTACAGGGGAATAGGCTGCAAACGTATTCATTTACGAAGTGTTTGTTTTGTTTTGGTTTCGCTGTGTAGCCCTGGCTGTCCTGGAACTCGGTGTATCTGGCTGGCCTCAAACTCGCACATATCTGCCTGCCTCTGCCTCCTGAATGCTGAAATGAAAGGCATGCATCACCACACCCTGTGGGCCCACTCGTGTGGTTTTTTGTTTTGTTTGTTTGTTTTTGGAGACAGGGTTTCAACAGTCCTGGCTGGCCTTAAACTTGCTCTGTAGACCCACTGGCCTCTGCCTCCTGACTGCTGGAATTAAAGGCCTGTACCACCGCCACTCGGCTCGTGATTTTTTTTTTTTTAAATTAAACGTTTCAATTCCTTATTAGTGTGTGGAGGTGAGAGGACAGCGTGTTGGTGTCGTGTCTCCCCTTCATCATATGGATTCCTGGCATTGAACTCAGGTCGTCCGTTTACTGTTGAGCCGTGTTTCCTACCCCAATCCTCTAAGTGTGTTTGATTTTTGTGGTATTGGGGATCAGACTTGACCCTGTACGTGTTAGGCAAGTGTTATACCACCACTGAACCACTTAGCCAGCAAGCATTGTTTTTATGAATGTGGATGGCATTTTTTGTTTTTTTGTTAATGGGTGTTGTTGGGCCTGGAACCCAGAGTTTTGTGCATGTTAGACATGAGGTATATCCCCAACCCCTTGGTCTGCCATTTAATCCTCACAACCTACCCTGTAGAGGGACAGAGTGGTTGCACAAGGGAGCAGTGGTAGGCATAAGTCAGGGAGGTTGCATGGAAGAGGAACCTTCCCTGAAAATTGGGGAGGGTGTGTCCCCTCCACGCCGACCTGCTGGGGTTGGAGTGGTGCCAGCGGACTGTTGCTCTGTCCGCCTGCAGCATTGCAAGTTGGAAGCAGAGAGTAGCCGAGGAAAGCAGGGTCCTTGGGAGGGAGGAACTGCGGGGTGAGGTGATTGGTAACAAGATCCAAAGCAGTAATCATGTGTTACTGCTGTTGGACTTTCTGAGGACTCTGAACTTTCCAGAAGGGTGCTTTCCTAGCCCCAGAAGTCACTGCTTCAAAAGTGATGAGAAGTCGCTCAAGTCTGGGGTCCTGATTTGGTGGTTTGTTTGTAGGGAGTGAAGGGTGTTGCTTCTTTTCTTGAACTTAAAGAATTGTTTTGTAGGCTGGAGAGTTGATTCAGTGGCTACGTACTTGTTGCTTAGGACCTAGGTTCAATTCCCAGCACCCATGTGGAAGGTCACTACCTCCTTAGGCACCAAGCTCGAATGTGGTGATACATGCAGGCAAAACACTCACACACATAAAATAAAAAAATCTAAAAAAACAGTTTGTTTAATTTTGTGTGATATGTGTAGAGGTTGGGACAACTTTGAGGAGCCTATTTTCTCCTACCATGTGGGTCCTGGGGATTGAATTCCAGCAAGCATTATTTTCCGCTAGCCTGAACATGAAAACAGGTTATAATTTAAAAGTCCAAGGTTATTTTAAACAGTAAAATATTTTCTCTGTAGAAAATATTAAAAAATGATAACATTTCCCAATAAGCCCTTTTAAGCCAAATGATAGCTGAATTATACATATAAATATTGATTAGATTCTGGGATACAGAAGAAACCTATCTTCATCTGTTCAGAGAGCTATGTTTTACTTAAGTTGTGTAAGTGAAATTCCTATTCATCTTCCCCTTCACCGTTTGATTTACGGCAGACATTTTTCTATAGGCTAATCCATAATCTAAGACAATTTTAGCCTCCCTTCCTGAAAGTATGGCCAGCATTTTTTCTGTCTTTTTAATTTGTTTGTTTGTTTTTTAAAAGTGTTTGTTTGTTTATTTATTTATTTATTTATTTATTTATTTATTTATTTATTATGTAGACAATGTTCTGCCTGCATATATGTCTACAGGCCAGAATAGGGCACCAGGTCTCATTACAGATGGTTGTGAGCCACCATGTGGTTGCTGGGGATTGAACTCAGGACCTCTGGAAGAACAGCCAGTGCTCTTAACCTCTGAGCCTTCTCTCCAGCCCCATGTTTTTGTTTTTTTTGAGACAGGGTTTCTCTGTGTTGTTTTGGAGCCTGTCCTGGATATTGCTCTGTAGACCAGGCTGGCCTCGAACTCACAGAGATTCACGTGGCTCTGCCTCCTGAGTGCTGGGGTTAAGGACATGTCCCACCACACCTGTGACTTCAAACTCTTGATGTCCTCCTTCAGCATATAGGGGGCTAAGATGTATCATCTATTTAATTACATTCTTTTTTCAGAGACAGGGTTTCTCTGTGTAGCTTTGGAGCCTGTCCTGGATCTCGCTCTGTAGACCAGGCTGGTGTCGAACTCAGAGAGATCTGCCTGGCTCTGCCTCCGAGTGCTGGATTAAAGGTGTGCCCACCACCACCTGGCAACATTCTTAAAACTTTGTTATTTTTTATGTATATGAGTATTTTGCCTGAATGTATGTCTGTGTATCACGTGCATGCCTGGTGCCTGCCAGGTCAGGAGAGGTTTTTGGAGTCAACAAGTGGTTGTGAGCTGCCATGTGGGTGCTGGGAGTTGAAACTTGGGTCTTCTGCAAAAACAAGTGCTCTTAACCACCAAGGCAACTTTTTTTTGTTGTTGTTTTGTTTTGTTTTGTTTTTTGAGACAGGGTTTCTCTGTGTAGTTTTTGGTGCCTGTTCTGGATCTCTCTCTGTAGACCAGGCTGGTGTCGAACTCAGAGAGATCTGCCTGGCTCTGCCTCCTGAGTGCTGGGATTAAAGGCGAGTGCCACCACCGCCCGGTGTGAGCGTCTTTTTAGCACCTCTCTGTGAGGGTGTTTGGTGTTCATGTGGTGCGTGTGAGGTGAGTTCTGTACGATGCTAGGAGTGGTTGCTTATGCGTTTGGGTGTGGGCAGCCTTAGTCAACTGTGTAATGATTGTACAGTCATCCAGTATCCCTGAACCTGTATGTTTGCCCTATTGGACACACTCTGTATATTTTCTTTGATAGGCAGAAAACAGGCTGATCTGAGTTCAAAGCCAGCCAAGGATACATAGTGAGACCCAGTCTCAAAAAAGAAAGGAAGAAAAGGGAGGCAGGGTGGGGGAAGGTGGGGGGTGGGGGGGTGACTAATGCGTGTATCATTAGGAAAGTAATAAATATTCATCATTATGTCCCCAAATTATTTGGTGTGTAGCCTAGTGCTGCAGGAAATGTTTTATATGTTTTTGAATGCAGGGTGGGTAGCTCTATGCCATCATTGGATCTATGGTGGAGGGTGTTGCTGTGGCCACTAAGCTTTTTTTGTCTGAGAGCAGCACCCAGCTGATGCACCCATGTTCATCTGCAAATTATTTGCCTATTTTCACCACTCTTAGTGGCCCCTCAAAACATTGAGAGGCAACCCTAGATTACTTCATGCAGTAACTTTTGTTGGATGTGGGATGGCAGAGGGAGTCAATATTCTGGGTGGGTGTGTGGTGAGGTCATCTTCCAGTGAAGGCACCAATGTGCAAAGGACCAGTCTTCACCCAGGGCTCTGATGACAGCGCTTGGGGTGGCTTCTGGTTATGACAGTCAGAAATGAGATGTCAGTACCTAGTACCTGAAATACAGTAAATCCTCAGGTGTGTCAGCTGATTTTGGTTCCAGTCACTGGGCCTACCACGGCATAGACTGTTGTCCCCTTAACAACCTATAATAAGATTGGGTATGGTGTTGCACACCTTTAATCCCAGCACTAGGGAGGAGGAGGCAGGGGATATCTTTGAGTCTAGCCTGGTCTACATATTGAGTTTCAGGACTACATAGAGACTCTCTTAAAAAACAAAAAAAAAAAGCACAAAACAAAAACAGAAAAACTGGACAGACTATCATGAATGGTGCCCATTGGTTGGAGTAGTACAAGAAGTAACAGTCACTCATTTGCCATTCACCAAGCTGGCTGTGGTAGTTTATGCTTGTAATCTGAGATTTAGAGGCAAGAGGATTGCAGAGAGCATGGGTTATCCTTGGCTACATAACGAGTACCAGTCAGCAGGAGCTACAAGCAAAACCCTGTCTTAAAGAACAAATAAGGGGCCAGGCATGGTGGTGCATGCCTTTAATCCCAGCCCTTGAGAGGCAGAGGCAGGTAGATCTCTAAGAGTTTGAGGCCAGCCTGGTCTACAGACTGAGTTCCAGGACTGCCAGAGCTATACAGAGAAACCCTGTCTTGAAAACAAATAAAACAACGGCATCAAAAACAAATAAGGGAGGGGAAAAAAAGAATCCTAGTAAATAGGTCTGCATGGTGTGTCCACAGCAGGCCTTCCAGGGAGTAGTGGGGAGTAGGCAGGGGCTCTGCTTCTCATTGAACACCCAGCTTCTTATTTCCAAAGCGGGCAGTAGTGATACCTGACTGTAGAATTGTTACAGGGACTAAACACCAACAAAATTACAACTGTAAAACCTAGAGTTGTGCTCTCGGGAGGCAGAGCCAGGAGGATCTCTGTGAGTTCGAGGCCAGCCTGGGCTACCAAGTGAGTTCAGGACAGGCACAAAGCTACACAGAGAAACCCTGTCTGGAAAAACCAAACCAACAACAACAACTTAGAGTTGTGCTAAGCAGTAGGGTACAGGCTGGGGACATAGTGCAGTGGCAGAGGCTTCCCTAGCCCTAGAAGCCCCGGGATCTAGTGTCTGGAGGTTGTGAGCCGCTTGATACGGGTGCTGGGCTTGAACTCGGAGCCCTCTGCAAGAGCAGGAAGTGCTCTTAACCTTTGAACCATTTCTCCAGCCCACAGCTGAACACTTAAAATACTTACTGTCTATTTGTAGTTCTATCAAGAACTGTGTTTTTATAGCTCATTTTTTGGTTGTCAGTGTTTTCTGGGGCGTTGTTTTTTTTTTTTTTTTTTTTTTTTTTTTTTTTTTTTTTTTTTTTTTTTTTTTTTTTCACGACAAGGTTTCTCTGTAGTTTTGGAGCCTGTCCTGGAAGTGTCGTTAATTTTTATAAGTTTATTTTGTGTGTGCACATGCAAAAGGAGAGGAGGGCATCACTCTGCCTTTCCACTGTGGGAAACAAGACCATCACTCTGTCAAACTCAAGAAATTACTGGAAGTGAAACATTTCGTAATATAGTGTTTTGTTTTGTTTTTTTTCTTTCAGAAAGGGATGCCAGCATAGAGAATAGGCAAAAATGTCTGGCATGTTGATTTGGTGCAAGATGGTTTTGTTTGGACTTACTTAGATCAGACTGGCCTTAAGCTCACAGAGTTTCACCTGCCTCTGCCTCCTGAGTATAACATAACACCCAGCTCTCATCAAGACTTGTTTGTTTGTGTAATTTGTTTTTTTTTTTTTTTTTTTTTTTTTTTTTTTTTTTTTTTTGAGACAAGGTTTGTCTCTGCAGTCCTGGCTGCCTTGGAACTCACTTTGTAGACCAGGCTGACCTGAACTCACAGAGATCCAGTTGCCTCTGCCTTCCTAGTGATGGGATAAAAGGGGTGAGCCACTACCACCTGGCAGATTTGAGTGTTTTATCTGCATGTATGTCTGTATACCAGAAAAGGGCATCAGATCCCATGGTACTGCAGTTACAGACAGTTGTGAGTTGCCATGTGGGTGCTGGGAATTGACCTCTGGAAGAGCTGTTAGTGTACTTAACTGCTGAGCCAGCTCTCCAGCAACTACTAGGGATTTGAATATGTTTCATTCTTGCATAGCAAGTACTTCTAACCCAAGTCATCTCCTTGACTCCTAATTTGTATAGTTATTTCTGTTTCTAGATATCATCCCATGCCTGAAGTGGAGCTGGCAAAGATGCTCTCTCACTCTGTAGGCTGGTGGGCTGCTCTGCCTAGATCATGTATTTTTTTTGCCTCTTGTTCTGTTATCCAGCTAGTTGGAATCAACTCCTATTTTGCCTTTATAATAAAAAATTAATACTTGTAATTCTGCCATTCAGCTTTGTGAAGGAGAGAATGTGTTTGGTGATGTAACTTTACTTGCTGACTTTAAGACAGTCTTTTGTAGCCCACGCTGACCACAAACTCAGTGGGTCTGAAGGTGAGCTTGAACTGCTGCCAAATATTCCCATCTCTGTTTACTATTTAAAAATCTTTAATTTCAGGCTGGAGAGATGGCTCAATGGCTCTGCTCTTCCAGAGGTCCTGAGTTCAATTTCTGACAACCACATGATGGCTCACAACCATCTGTAATCAGATCTGGCACCCCCTTCTGGCATGTAGGCATACATGCAGACAGAACACTATACATAATAATAAGTAAATCTTTAAAAAAAAAAATAACTTCTTTCTTTTTTCACATACATCTATTTATTTTGTATTTGTTTATGCAATAGTCAGGTTAGGAGGTCAGAGGTCAACTTTCAGGAACAGGTTCTCTCTTTAATCAAGTGAGTTCTGAGGTTCAAATTTAGGTCATTGGGCTAAGTGGCAAGTGTCCTGACTTAGTGTTTCTATTGCTGCAATGAAACATTGTGACTAAAAGCAAGTTGGGGAGGTAAGGGTTTATTTGGCTTACACTTCCATATCTCTGTTCATCATCAAAGGAAGTCAGGACAGGATCTCAAACAGGACACAAACCTAGAAGCATGAGCTGATGCAGAGGCCTTGGAGGGGTGCTACTTACTGGCTTGCTTCTCATGGCTTGTTCAGCCTGCTTATAGAACCCAGGACCACAATCTATGGGCTGCCCCCCCCCCCCCCACCCCCCAATCAATCACTAAGAAAATGCCTTACAGCCAGGTCTTATGAAGGCATTTTCTCAATTCAGGTTCCTTCCTTTCAGATAACTCTTTTTTTTTTTCAATTAATTTTTTTTGTTGGTGTTTTGCCATGAGTGTTATCCCCTAGAATGGGAGTTACAGACACTTTTGATCTGCTATGTGGGTGCTGGGATTTGAACCTGGGTCCTCTGGAAGAACAGTCAGTTCTCTTAACCTCTGAGCCATCTCTCCAGCCCCAGATAACTCTTACTATGTGTCTAGTTGACATGAGACCAGCCAGCACATGCCCTTAACCTCAGAGCCATCTTGCTTGTTCCTATTTATTTATTCTGATTTTTCTTTTCTTTTTTAAAGATTTATTTATTTATTATGTATACAGTGTTCTGCCTACATGCATGCTTGCAGGCCAGAAGAGGGCGCCAGTTCTCATTACAGATGGTTGTGAGCCACCATGTGGTTGCTGGGAATTGAACTCAGGACCTCTGGAAGAACAACCAGTGCTCTTAACCGCTGAGCCAAAAAAATCTCTCCAGCCCCCTTATTCTGATTTTTTCAATGCAGGGTTTCTCTGTGTAGCCCTGGTTGTCCTGGAACTCACTTTGAAGACCAGCCTGGCCCGAACTCACTGAGATCTGCCTGCCTCTGTCACCCAAGTGCTGGGACTAAAGGTGTGCCCGCCACCATCGCCTGCCTCCTAATTATTTTTTAAGATAGGCTCTTGCATGGCGTAGATTGGCCTGGAGCTTGCTATGTAGTTGAAAGTGACCTTTAACTTTTTTCTTTTTTCATAGGATCTTGCCTTGTATTCCAGGCCGGTCTCAAACTCAGCAGTTTTCCTGGCTCAGCCTCCTCAGGATAGGGTTTACAGGTTTGGGTACCACATTTGTCTTAAGCATTGGGATTTCATTTTTCTGACTTCTCTTAAGTTGTACATCCCTCTGTGGTCTAGTGACTAGGATTCTGAGCTTTCATAAGCTGTAGCATTGAAAAACACTTGAGAGTTTAGTGGGGTTTGTTTTGTTTTGTTTTGAACGAAGAATTTGGGACTGTGATCTGGCTTAGGGGTAGAGCACTTGCCTAGTATGTATCAAGCCCTAGGATCTATCTCACACACACATTCATGCACACATAAAATTTATAGGGAGGAGAGAGTCTGGAGGGATGGAGAGATGGTTAAGACTACTGGCTGCTCTTCCAGAGGACCCAGACTCCATTCCCAGCACACACATGGTGGTTCACAACAGTCTGTAACTTCAGTTCCAGGAGTTCTATGCCTCCTTCTGTCCTCTGGGCACTGCACATAGGAATTACACAGACATCCACGCAGACAAAACACCCATATATTAAAATAAAACAATAATTAACAAAAATGGAAAAAAAATGTGAAACTATTCTTTGATTTTTACCTGTTACTTAACAAAATGTCCCCAGAGTTCAATCACCCTTCTCATAAACACAAGCATAAATAAATAAATAAAGGTGTCAGATCCCCTGGAACTGGAGTCACAGACAGCTGCAAGCTACCATATGGGTGCTGAGAATTGAACCCATGTTCTCTGGAAGAGCAGCCAGTGCTCTCAACCCCTGATCCATCTCTGCAGCTTCCATGAATTAATTTTTAAGAAAGGGCTGGAGAGATGGCCCTGCAGGAGAGTGTGTGCCGCTCTTGTATAGTTGTGTGGTCGCTACACGAGTGTGTGGGTTCATGCAGATCTGTGGAATGAAGACACAGGCATCTTAAGAATGAATTGAGCCTATCATGGCTGCAGGGGGGTCCAGCCTCCAAGGACTGAAGCACTAACCCTTTGTCTAGGGCATATTTATTTACTCCATTTTACAGTTTAGAGAGTTAATCTCTGTACCTTTAAAGCAACCCAAAAGGAGCTCCCAGAGACCAAATGCCAGGTGCAAATTACTTGATTTATCAGGTACCACGGTTTTCCAGGTTTCCTGGACCAAATTTCGCATAGGCCTTTGATCCTTGGAGTACTCTGATCCTTGACTCTTAAACAAGATTCACATAGGGCAATAAGAGAAACAAAAGGTAAGAGGAACAAAAGGTATATGCTTCAACAAAGGAAGGATTAAGGCTAGGGGCTGCTCTCTGGACCAGGCCAGGAGCTCAGCAGGAATGTCACCACAGTAGAAGATCAGAGTTTGGTTCCCAGCACCCACATTGGGTGTCCCATAACCACCTGTAGCTCCAGCTCCAGGAGGATCTGTTTGTTATCTTTGACTTCCTTGGACTCTGGTGCTCATGTGCTTGTGGTTGCAGGTGCCTGTGGAGGCCAGAAGAGGACATGATCAGATCCTCTGCTTGGACCTGGAGTTAGAGGTAGCCTGAGCTCTCCTGCATGGGTGCTGGGGAGTGAACCGATATATGCTCTTCACTGCCGAATTCTCTTTAGACCAAATTGGATTGGTGATATGATTCAGTGGTGGAGTGATTGCTTAGCATATTTGATCCTGGGTTCAGTCAGTAGCACTATACACTTAAGCCAGAAGGGATGTTTAAAAGCTCTGAGTGTGCTGGGCGGTAGCAGCAGCAGCAGCAGCACACACACACCTTGAATCCCAGCACTCTGGAGGCAGAGGCAGGTGGATCTCTTTAGTTCCAGGCCATCTTGGTCTACAGAGCGAGATCCAGGACAGGTACCAAAACTACACAGAGAAACCCTGTCTCAAAAAAACAGAAACAAGGGCTGGAGAGATGGCTCAGAGGTTAAGAACGCTGGCTGTTCTTCCAGAGGTCCTGAGTTCAATTCCCAGGACCCACATGGTGACTCACAACCATCTGTATTGTAATGAGATCTGGCTCCCTCTTCTGGCCTGCAGGGACACATGCAAACAGAACACTGTATACGTAGTAAATAAATGAGTCTTAAAAAAAGACCAAAAACAAAAAAAAAAAACAAAAAAGCTCTGAGTGAAAGTGGCAGTATTATCTGGGATATGTCATGGTCCTGTCAGTCAAGTCCAAGAGATCTTGCTGATGTCATTTCTTAGAGGAAGTGTTAAAGCTCATTAAGGTAACTAGTGGTTTTTTTTTTCCCCTCGAGACAAGTTTTCTCTGTGTAGCTTTGGCGACTTTCCTTGAACTCACTCTAGCCCAGGCTAGCCTCAAACTCACAGAGATCCTCCTGCCTCTGCCTCCCGAGTGCTGGGATTAAAGGCGTGCTCCACTAGTAACTAGTGGTTTTGATGTTTCCTGTGTAACATCAAAGCTGCTCCTGTGAAGTGTTGTGTTTGTGGAGTTGGAAGGAAGGCATGTGAGTTAGGGGATGAGTGGCAGGGCCAAGTATCTGGCTTTGTCTGGGGGTTGACTTTCCCACAGCTGCATAAAAGGAGGGGACCCTCATTGGCTTCCCACCAGGAAGGCACTATGTGTAGAAATAAGCAAATGGATGTTAGCAGACACAGACCATCCCTGACCCTTCCTGTCCTTTGCACCCCAAACTGATTTCTAGAGCTTATGAAATAAACTCATTATGTGCCTGAGACTGACCTTGAACACCTGCCTTTGCTTCCTAGGTGCTAGGATGACAGGTGTGAGATTTTTGGGTAGGAGTAGGGACTATTTAGTTCTTATTATGTATTCTAGTTAGTCTGGTACTTGAAATGAAGCTCATGTTAGCCTTGATGTTGGGGTCCTGCCTCACCCTCCCAAGTACTAGGGTTATAGGTGTGTGCCTCTGTGCTCAGCTTTTGTTGCATGTGTTCACCATTCAATATATGGCAAAGTTGCTGAGGGTGTAGCTTGGTTTGTAGCATGCTTGCTTGGCATATATGAAGTCCTGGGGTCCATCTCAAGCACTCTATAAACAAGCATGGTAGTCCATGCCTGTGACCCCAGCACTTGGGAGGTGGAGGCAGGAGGATCAAAAGTACAAGGTGAAGCAGGGTGGTGTGGTGGTGATTGCCTTTAATCCCAGCACTCAGAAGTAAAGATTGGTGGAGATAGATAGGCTGGAGGCCAGCCTATCTACATAGTTCCCGGCCAGCTAGGGCTACCTAGTGAGACTGTTTCAGAAACACAGAAGCCTCAGATCCAGCAATAGGAAAACAAGCAGCAGGTGCCCATTTTTAACAGTGGTGGCTCCTTGTCAGTTTTAGCTGTTTGGCCCACTAGTTATGCCTCACTGGCTCAGGAAGCAGGTGGCTGCATGACAGTTGCTGCATCACCTGTGACAGTAGGAGGTGTCAGGGACATCTGATGTGTCTCTTGTCGGTCCTGAAAGTCTCAGGAGAGTTGTACTGTGGGCCTCTCACTGCCTTTGAGGTTGAACCTGGAATCCAATCGGCTAAGTGTGATGCTGATGGTAGTCATTGCTGTTCACCCCTCCCCCCCCAAAAAAAAACAACCAAAAACCCCAACATCAACAAAAGAGTATGTGTCACCATGCCTAGACTCACTTCATTTTTGTACTGACAAGGCCAGTTAAGGACCTGGTCTGTAGGTGGACATTTCTTTCCTGCCTGCTAGTTCCCAAGTAACCAACACGGAGTCTTTGTTTGTTTGTTTGTTTTTTGAGACAGGGTTTCTCAGTGTAGTTTTGGTGCCTGTCCTGGATCTCGCTCTGTAGAGCTGGCCTCGAACTCACAGAGATCCACCTGCCTCTGCCTCCTGAGTGCTGGGATTAAAGGCGTGCGCCACCAACGCTGCCGCCGCCGCCGCCACCTGGCAACAAAGAGTCTTAATTAACTATAAATGCTTGACCAATAGTTCAGGCTTGTGGCTAGCTAACTCTTACATTTAAATTAACCCATATTTCTTATCTACACTCTGCCATGTGGCTTGGTACCTTTTCTTAGTATGGCATGCTCATCTCTCTTCTCACTGCGTCTGCTGGCTACTCCTGATCCTGCCCTTCTTAATCCCAGCATCCTTTGTTTGGTTGTCCTGCCTATACTTCCTACCTGGCTACTGGCCAGTCAGTTCTTTATTAACCAAGGACAGTAATATATATTCACAGTGTACAGAAGTATTATTCCACAGCACTGGTCCTCAAGAGTCATGGTCCCTGAGAGGAACCCTTGGCTCCTCCAGCCTTCCTTTTACTAGTTGTTTTTTTTTTTTTTTTTTTTTTGGTTTTTTCGAGACAGGGTTTCTCTGTGTAGCTTTGCGCCTTTCCTGGAACTCACTTGGTAGCCCAGGCTGGCCTCGAACTCACAAAGATCCGCCTGCCTCTGCCTCCCGAGTGCTGGGATTAAAGGCGTGCGCCACCACCGCCTGGCTACTAGTTGTTTTATGTGAGGACAAGCCATAGGCCTTGATCGTGGCTTTGCTTGGAAGTATGGAGGGGATTTTCCTTCTGTGCTGACCTTCTTTGTGGAGCTGGTTAGAGCTCACTGATTTTGTGTGTGTTTATCTTTCTTTCTGTCTGTGTGTCTGTCTGTCTCTATTGACCTTCCTGAATAAGAGAACAGATGACTCCTCACAGTTAAAGGACATTTGAGAGATGTCCCAGTCTCCCGGGACCTATTTGATCTTGGATGCAAGGGGAGGATATTTTCCCTCTGACCACATTAGTGTAGTCTAAGTGTGGTTATTGATCACACCCAGAAGGTCAGATTCACCAGTCTGTTACTTTAATCTACCATGTGGTATTTAGATAAAACTGGGACAATACCCAAAACCACTTGCCCTGGATGGCCTGGAACTTGTTATGTAGACCAGAGATCCTTTGCCTCCCTATTGCTGGGGAGATGAACCTGCACAATCATGTCCTGCTTTCTGATCTGATTTCTCTTATATATAGTGTTTTCTTCAAAAGGAATGGAAGAAGGGTTTGGAACAGAGGTTTGGATAGGGCCTGCAAGGTGGGGCACTGTGAGCTGGATGGTTCTGACTGGCCTGTGGGCCCTTCTTTGCTGTTCTTGACCTACTGAACCTATGTCCCAGATCCCAGGATAACCAGGATTTCTTTCCAGCAGGAGACCACTGCCTGCTGCTCCTGTGAAGATGTCTACTCCAGACCCACCCCTGGGTGGGACTCCTCGGCCTGGCCCTTCCCCAGGTCCTGGCCCCTCACCTGGTGCAATGTTGGGCCCTAGCCCTGGCCCCTCACCAGGCTCTGCCCACAGCATGATGGGGCCCAGCCCAGGACCTCCTTCGGCTGGACACCCCATGCCCACCCAGGGGCCTGGAGGTTATCCTCAGGACAACATGCACCAAATGCACAAGGTAGGCATGCTATGCTCTCATTCTGTACTCCGTTCCTGAGACTTGCTTCAGCTTGGGTCCTCAGTGTTCCATACACGGCTGCAGGAGCCTCCCTAGACTAGAGAGGTCAGGTCTTTGTGAAGGTAATTTGGCTTGGTTCAGAGTCCCACGCTAGGTCTGCTCCTGTGAACAAAGGAATCAGACTGTTGTCCTGAGCCACGAGGCTGAGCAGCCACCCCACTCCTACATTTCCCAGTGAACAGTGAATTTCCTTGGGAACAGTGTGCCAAGGCTTTCTTTTGTTAATCAAGGAATTCCCAAATTCCTCCAAGGAGGCTTCTCTGGCTGCACTGCTGGCCTGCATACTTGAAGCAGTGCTGATTGCTCAATCTGTTCCTGAACTTACACTCTGGACTGCCATCTTCCCACTTCGTAAATTCGTCAGCGTTGCTTTTGCCAGCAAGGCTACCAGATAGCTCTCTTGTCCTGCAGTCTTGGTCCTCCTCTAGAGCTGGCTGAGAGTGATGTCGTCGTGGGTCTGGGCCAGTGGAGGCTGGGGTGTGAGAAGCTGTAGTCGGAGGCTGCAGTAGGCTTTACCAGAGTGGTATTGTCAGCTGCTCTGCCTCCCTGAAGGGTTGTCCTTGTGTTTGCTTATACACCTCTGCAAGCTCCCTGGTCTGGGCTGTGTTCCCCATCCTCAAGTGAGGAAGGCCCTCACTTGCCTGTCTCACCCCTGTCCGGATTGTCTTGTGTGCCAGCTGTGCTCTGCTTCCAAGATAACCCTTCTCTGGCTCCCTAGTCCTGTTCTGCCATCTCAGTACAGCATTTGCTCTGCCCTTGTCCTCCTGTGAAGGAAGCTGAGGGTCACATGCGCAAGCCCATCTTCTGGTTTATAGCCTCTTTGAGCATATCAGCCACATGCCCTCCACCTGTATCCCTTCTCCCACCATTGCTCACACGTCCTACTGCCCCTGAGGTGCCTGGTGGATATCTGCCATGTATCCAGGAACCTGCTAGGTACTGGGATCCTGGATGACAGCACCTCAGCTACAGAGCTTCTTCTGTACTGGGGACAAGGCTCTTGCTCAGCATGAACAGTCTTGGGAGCCTGCACACACCTGTGGCCCCACAGGAAGCTGCCCCTGCTCCCCATGCCCCTGTCCCAGCTGCTTTGTTAAGGCTGTATTGAGCCGTGTCTTTGGCACTGTGCTTCATCACATGTTATGCTTGTTAACTCGGCCTAATTCACAGAAGGCCCTTAAGCAGTGTCTCTCTCACCAGCCACTGTAGCCATTGCCCTGGAAGGCATGCCCACTCCCAAAGGCGCCATGCGCCAGCCTCCCCTCCACATGCAAGGATCCTGTTTTATTGTGCTCTGGCTCAGTGGCAGGACAGTGAGGTATCTGGTATCTTATTGTTGTCCAGTCTTTGTGTGCAGACTTTTTTTGCATGTCCCTTTGATATATAGTCTCCAAGAATGAGGACTTTAGCCCTAGGTTTGTGACCAGTCACCTTCGCACAGGGAGCAAGGGGCCAGGACGTTCCTGCTGGGAGCTGTGGTACGAGTCCTTTCCTTATGGGTTCTCACTAGCCCAAAAGACAGCTCTATACCTCTGCTGTCCATTGCCTAAGTAGTCACCTTCTCCAGCAGCTTGATTTTTGTGCCTCTGTCCTGACACCCAGAAGCTGTGGTGTCTGTGCCTCAGAACTAGCCTTCTGGCTGCCTTGGGTAGACCTCTGTATGATCTTCCTGGTGGTACTTTGTTCGACTGCCTCTTCTTGCTGTACTTGACTGACCTGTGTCCTTGCATATCTCATAGCCTATGGAGTCCATGCATGAGAAGGGAATGCCTGATGACCCACGATACAACCAGATGAAAGGGATGGGCATGCGGTCAGGGGCCCACACAGGTATGGGACCCCCACCTAGTCCCATGGACCAGCATTCCCAAGGTACGGTCTATCCTGGGTCACTTTATGCCTCATGTTGTTCATGCACCTGGAGCCCAAAGTCTACTTTCTTCGTGGGGGTTCTGAGTGCAGCTAGGACAGCTGACTGTGGAGAAGGCTTGCCTGGGGCCTCCTGATGAGGGGTGGCTGGTGTTCTGTACAGCCCTCTTGCCTTGGAGTAGTCCTGGAAAACTGAACTGGTGGGACAGAGATGCTGATCAGCATGGTGTTTGAGGTCAGGCTCAGCGTGGTGGGGCCTGAGGGCTAGAAACTGCAGGAGAGCCTCAGCACCTTGGCTTAGGCAAGTTGGGTTTTCTACATGAGGAGATTGATGTAGTAGATGACTTGTGGAGTCCTTCCTGTCATCAGGGGCAGCAAGCAAGGTGCTAGATCTTGGGACCTCCCAGGAATGACAGTGGGGAAGTGTACTTGACTGAAGGGCAAGTCTCACTTTTTGCATTGATCATCTGTACCCTCCTGAAACATCCAAGCTCCTGTCCACATGGGCTGTTGGGCTGGGGCTGTGTCTTAGTGCCTGCTCTCTCTCTGGGTGCTTCTTGTTTGACTTAGAGTGGTCACTATGTCTGGGGATGCTGGGTGGTGTGGGTGTAGCTTAGCAGTCATAGATATATGTGCTGCCAAGTGACCACTGAATTAGTCTTCTTTCCCTACAGGTTACCCCTCACCCCTGGGTGGCTCTGAACATGCCTCCAGTCCTGTCCCAGCCAGCGGCCCATCTTCAGGCCCCCAGATGTCCTCTGGGCCAGGGGGGGCCCATTAGATGGCTCTGACCCCCAGGCCTTGGGGCAGCAAAACCGAGGCCCAACTCCATTTAATCAGAACCAGCTGCATCAACTCAGAGCTCAGATAATGGCCTATAAGATGTTGGCCAGAGGCCAACCATTGCCTGACCACCTGCAGATGGCCGTGCAAGGCAAGCGTCCGATGCCTGGAATGCAGCAGCAGATGCCAACACTACCTCCACCCTCAGTATCTGCCACAGGACCTGGCCCTGGCTCTGGCCCTGGTCCTGGCCCAGGTCCAGGACCAGCCCCTCCAAATTACAGTAGGCCCCATGGTAAGGCCTACATCCCTGCCCCTGGGTCATAGTGGCAGGCAGCCCTGGCTCCCAGACGGTGGTTATGGATGGGGTTATGTTGATAAATGTTTTTTATCCTTTTCTTTAGTCTTACTTGTGGTGGGTGTATGTGTTCCTTGAGTTGACACGAGCAAAGGCCAGCAGGTTTGAACACAGTGACATTTATGGTGCTTTGTTTCCTTTGAATGTAGGTATGGGAGGGCCAAACATGCCTCCCCCAGGACCCTCAGGTGTGCCCCCCGGGATGCCTGGTCAGCCCCCTGGAGGGCCTCCCAAGCCGTGGCCTGAAGGTGAGTTTCTTTTCTCTTGGTGGCATGCCTTACCTCCTGTCATGAGTCTGAGCAGTGATGGACCCCAGAGATTGGGCTACATTTCTTTACCCCAGAAGAAGCCTCGGGCTTTTCTGTGAGGTTCAGCTGGGGTTAGCAGAGTACTTCCTATCCTTGTCCTGTGGGTGGGGATTGTTCTGCAGTCTCCTTACACTAGTCAGCAGAGGAGGAAGGCAGGGGATGTGTCTACTATGGGACTCCAGGAGAATGACTGGCTATAACTGTGACCACAGACAAGCTTGCTCAGGACAAGGTACTTCCAAGCTTACGGGACAAGGGTGTCCAGCATGGTTTCCTTCTCTCTAGAGAGCAATCCCAGTGGAGGTAGTACCTCTGCTGATTGTGTGTGGCCTTGGTCCTGCCATCTCTGAAGTGTCTCTGGAAAGTAGTTGGTTATTTCAAGTTCTAAGTTTGGGTTGGGACAGTGGACCCTGCCTGCTCTCTTGGGGTCTGAGGTGGACCATTGTATATTAAAACCTGGTTTGTTTGGATGTGGAATAGAGTCATTTTCTTCATCTGAGAGGGAAACTATCCAAGACCCTCAGTGGATACCTGACGTGCAAATAACAGCAAACCCCACATACACTGTGTTTTCTTTACACACTGTCTGTGAGGAAGTTTCTTTCATTCAGCAAACAAAGTAACAAGAGCTAAACAATAAAACACATCAGACATGATCGAGTAAGCAGGAATGTGCTCAGGACAGTGTGCACTGTACCTGCCTCTGATAGTGCTGCAAGGAAGCGGTGAATGATTCAGAGGTAGAATTTGGGTGTAGTTATTCAGAACAGCTTGCAGTTGAAACCTAGCAGTTGTTTATTCCATTTTTTTTCCATTTAATTTTTTTAGACTACCATTGACCAAGGGTAATAGAAATGGCAGAGATGAAGCTGCTAAAGGGAAGCAGTGAACTGCTTTAGAGGAAAGACAGGGACATTGTCCCTGTGAAGCCAAGCACAGAAAAACCAAACACTGCGTGGTTAGGTCTGAGGTTGTGGGAGCCCAGCAAGGAGACTGGCTCCCACATTTTATGACAGGGTACTCTGGAAGACAGAGGGATAAGAGATATTAGATAGAAGGATAGAGGGGAGAGAAACAGAAACAGGATAGCCTCGGGAGGGCCTGGATCAATATCCACCGGCCCCTCCTGTTTCTTCTAAAGGGCTCTTTATAGGAATGCCAAGGAGTAGATCAAAAGACCTCCCCTAGCTCAGCCAAGTGTAGACCCTTCCAGTCACTTAGTAATCATGCACATGGTCAAACAGCCCTCTAATGTAGCTCTGCTGGGTAAAGCAAGCTCAGCTCTCACTAGGAAACCTTTGTGGGCCTTCACATGAGGTGTGGGAGAACTGCGCTGGAGGATGGGAGTGTCTGTGTTCTGGTCTGGGTGAGAAGTGGGAGGGCTGGAAGGGCAATCCTGTGGCCCCAGAGTTCAAGGAGCATATCCCGCTTGCCTCTCCAGGACCCATGGCCAATGCTGCTGCCCCCACAAGCACCCCACAGAAGCTGATTCCCCCCCAACCAACAGGCCGCCCTTCACCTGCACCTCCTGCTGTCCCACCTGCTGCCTCACCTGTGATGCCACCACAAACACAGTCCCCAGGGCAGCCGGCCCAGCCTGCTCCATTGGTGCCCCTGCACCAGAAGCAGAGCCGCATCACCCCCATCCAGAAGCCCCGGGGCCTGGACCCTGTGGAGATCCTGCAGGAGCGAGAGTATAGGTGAGCACCCAAGTGCTACACTGCCAGTGCTGATTGCCAGGTGTCAGGGATGGTTTCACCTCTTTCTTAGGCTCGCTCCTGTCCCAGAGCCTTTGCGCATGAGACAGGGAGCCACAAGAGAAAGGGGCAACATTTGGGTCCTGTTCAGTGCTAAGACTCCATGAGAAAACTGCCCTGGTGCATAGTAGGTGCTCTGTAGATAAGCATGAGAAGATAGAGTAGGGGACTTTCCCCACCTAGGGTTACCGGGAGAGGGGTAGCATCTCCTTAACCTGTAGACACAACATTAATGCCCGTGGGCTAAGTAGATTCGCACAGTCCTGTGTCTCCTGCTGAGGCTGGATTGCCTGATGTCGCAGCTCTCATTGCCCACATGGGTTAGCACTTAGCTAAGTCACTGTCCTAGTTTGCTTTTCTATTGCTGGGACAAAACCTGACCACAGCAACCTAGAGAGGAGAGCGTTTATCTCCCCCAGACTTCCAGGTAACAGTCATCACTGGAGGAAGTAAGGGCAGGAACTCAAGCAGCACCTGAAGCAGAGATTGTGGAGGAGCACTGCTTGCTGGCTTCTTCTCCAGCTCATGCTCAGCTAGCTTTCTTACATAGCTCAGACCTACCTTTCTAAAGATGATTCTGCCCACAGCGTGCTGGCCCGTCTGATAAGGCAGTTTTCCAGTTGAGGTTTCTTCTTCCCAGGTGATTGAAGGTTGTGTCCACTTGGCAATAAAATTGATGAGGACAGTCACCATCAGGTCTTGGGCTTGCTGTGTAGTCCCAGCAGGCCTGCTCTTAAAAGCACTCTGAAGGCTGCTTGCCTCTGTTCTGTGTTGTAATGGAGTCCTTTTCTGAGGAGTCACCTCCCTACACCGGGCCTGGGTCTGCCTCCTTTGAGGGATAGATCCTTCACGGACTCGAGCTCTAAAGACCGGGAGACTTCTTGCAGACAATAGTCCTGTCTGCTCTCACCACTTGGCTCTCCTTTTCCTGTCTCTGCCCAGGCTGCAGGCGCGAATCGCACACCGAATTCAGGAACTTGAAAACCTCCCTGGGTCCCTGGCTGGGGACCTGCGAACCAAAGCAACCATCGAACTCAAGGCCCTTAGGTTGCTGAACTTCCAGCGGCAGGTGTGTCTGGTGGCCTCAACTCTGGGCTCATGAGGCCTTTTCTGACAGTGGGGATGCTGGGTTCTGAGAATGCTTTGAGGGAGGTTACCTGAGATACCTGTGGTTGGGACTGTCTGGATCCCAGGATAGTTAGTTCACCATCATGGCCCATACTGCAGCAAGACCTGTCGATGGATAGCCTGTGCACACACAGGTGTGGGCTCCTGAGGTTGCACTTGGCAGCTGGAAGGCCAGAGGCCTGATGAGTCTCTTCCTGAGGGTTCTGTGCTTTTACACATCCCTCCAGGACTGTATGTGTGGCTGTGGAAAAGTCCAGATCTTTCATGTTCTGCTCTTTGCTTGTCTCACCTTTGGTGCCTCCCAGGTGTCCTGTGCATTCCAGGCAGTTTGTTACACTAGCATCTGCCTGGCATGTGCTCATCCCTTGTGAGCATCACCACTGGTATCACAAACCCATCATGGCTGATGCCAGCATCTCCTTTTCTACCCTAAAGCTGCGCCAGGAGGTGGTGGTGTGCATGCGCAGAGACACAGCCCTAGAGACAGCCCTCAATGCCAAGGCCTATAAGCGCAGCAAACGGCAGTCGCTTCGGGAGGCCCGAATCACTGAGAAGCTGGAGAAGCAGCAGAAGATTGAGCAGGAGCGTAAGCGCCGCCAGAAGCACCAGGTATGTTTGCTATAGCACCTTGCAGGGTGCACTCTGCTGGTCAGTCTTCCTGTGGCTCAGCTAAGAGTAAGTACCTGGGCACAGCAGTATGCCAGTACACAGGCCAAACAGTAAGAGAAGATGAGCAATGATCACACTGGGCACGTAAGAGGTGGGAAAAGAGGACTAAGGACAGAAAAGGAGCCACCTCTGGCAAAAGGGGGTCATTGAGGTTTCCATGAGAGGAGACAGCAGAGAGACTTGAGCGGGGTTGCCAGACATAGGAGGGGCAGTGGCCCTGGGACTGGAATGGGCTTAAAGGATCAGGGTAGCTAGCAAAGTGAGTCATAGAATTCGCTAGAGAAAGTGAGTGAGGACCATGTGGGATATGGAGTGTTTGTGCTTTTGCTCTGAGCAAGGGGAAAACCACAGGAGACTGACTGACTTCGATTATTACAGAGTCCTTCAAGAAAATGAAAATCTACAGTCCAGTAGGCTTGCAGATGAATCCAGTCTGCTCATTTTTTTTTTTCTAAGATTTATTTATTATGTATACAGCATGTATGACTGCGAAGAGGGCACCAGACCTCACAGATGGTTGTGAGCCACCGTGTGGTTGCTGGGAATTGAACTCAGGACCTCTGGAAGAGCAGTCAGTGCCCCCACCCCCCCACCCAGGTGTCTCTGTGTAGCTTTGCGCCTTTCCTGGAACTTGCTTTTGTAGACCAGGCTGGCCTCGAACTCACAGAGATCCGCCTGCCTCTGCCTCCCCAGTGCTGGGATTAAAGGCTGCGCCACCACCGCCCAGCCAGTCAGTGCTCTTAACCTCTGAGCCATCTCTCCAGCCCTGCTCATTTGTTTTGTTGTGTATTTATTTTATACAGATAGGCTTAAAATAAAAAAGGTTTATTTTATGCATATTTATTGTACCTTCATATATGCCTGTTACATGCATGCCTGGTACCCAAGGAGGTCAGAAAGAGGAGAGCATCCTATCCCCTGGGATTGGAGTTACACGTGGTTTTTAGCCACCATGTGGGTTCTGGGAATCAAACCCAGGTCTTCTGCAAGAGCAACAAGTGCTCTTAACCACTGAGTCATCTTTTTCAGCCTTGTTTATTTAATTTGGAAACAGAGTCTTCCTGTGTAGCCCTGACTGTCGTTGGTACTCTGTGTGTAACCCAGACTGGCCTCAGACTCAGCAGTCCTCCTACCTCAGCTCCTGCATGGACCACCATGCTGAGCTGGGCTTGGTTGCTCATTCATAGTTTCTACATGTCTAAAACAAGGACTCTTCCGGGATGGTGACCATGGTGTAGCTTTATAATCTTTATACTCAGAAGCATCATAGATTTAAGGGCAACCTGAGCCCAAGGTATAGCTCATTGATAGAGTACTTGCCCAGCACATACCACACGGCCATAGGTTCAATTTCCAGTACCACACATAAGCAAATTTAAAGTCGGTGCTCAGTGTTAACCATGGTTAACGTTTTGGTATTTACCACTTCAGCTTCTGTGTGTGTGTTAATAAGAAGTTAAAATAACTGGGCTGTCGAGATGGCTCAGTGGGTAAAAGTTAACCTCCTACCTTCTCAGTGAAATTTAGATGCATTGATCTGTGCTTCCTCTGTGGAGTATTTCCCAGTTTCCTATGAATTTTGTCATTGCATCTCTCTTTGGGACACAGACTATAACTACTTGTGCTTTCTTGAGGCAGGTTCTTTTTCAGTCCAGGGTGGCTTGGAACTCAGTGATCCTTTTCCCTCTACCTCCCAAGCGCTGGTACTACAGGTGTGTACCCCACTACACTCAGCTGTGCAGCTAGTTTCTGGCATTTCCGAATTAATAGTTGCCCTGGCAGTCCTGGAGTCACTACTGTATCAGGATAAGTTCCTTGAAGGGGCACAACTGAGCAGAGGGTGGGAGCATATTTGGAACTTGCTTTACAGTGTCTCGTTGTCCCCGACAGAGGTTCACTTGGGCACATGCTCTTGATCCCATCACCCAGGAGGTAGAGGCAGGTTGTTCTCTGAGTTCTAGGCTAGTCTGGTCCACATAGTGAGTTCCAGGACAGCCAGGGCTATGTAGTGAGACCCTGTGTCTAACCCCTCCCTTTCAAAGGGGGTGTCCACTTGGTACACCCACCTATTGTGTCCAAGGGCCCCTGTCATTGCACAGGGGTCAGCATCAATTTTTGTCATGGCAGCCTTATTATGTGGACGGAACTCCCCTCCATTTTCTTTGAGTTGCTAGCGATGGAACCCCAGAGCTCCATGTATGTTAGAGAAGTGCTCTGCCACTGAGCCAGTTCTAGACACTCCTAGCTGTGGGTACAGTTGTGTCTTAGTGATCTGGAACTTAACCATCCCTCCACGATGTCTCTCTGCAGGAGTACCTCAACAGCATCCTGCAGCATGCCAAGGACTTCAGGGAGTATCACAGATCAGTCACAGGCAAACTCCAGAAACTGACCAAGGCTGTGGCCACCTACCATGCAAATACTGAACGGGAGCAGAAGAAAGAAAATGAGCGTATAGAGAAGGAGCGAATGCGGAGGCTTATGGTACACCCAGTTTTCTTGTTTCTGGTCACTTGTTGACCCTGGGTATAGCAAATTCTGGGTTATTCACCCAGGATTACACTTAGATGCTCTGTAGCTTGGCTTACAAGTAGAGCTGAAGGAAGAGCCACATGGACTTGGGAGGCAGAGGTCTGTGGCCTTCTGACTGTTAGGGCAGAGTAGCTCTGAGTTCTCTGGGCCCCATGAGAGCCATGGAAGGTACAATGAAATGAAGTCTCTCCACAAATGAGTCCAACTCATGTTTCATCATGGTGGAGCTGCTAATTGGACAGATTGTTAGCTGCTCTGGGGACACACAGGGGAGCAGAATAATTCCTGTCTTCATGGGGCTCATGTTTGCCCTGGAAGGAACAAAACAGACATAATAGTACTGGGTAGAGACAGTTGAGGCAGGGCTAGGGCTGGGCAGCTGTGAGACAGGCTTGGAGCAGTTGAGGGGAGGGTCCAGTGCATAGTGCAGAGTGCTGTGGAGAAGAAGAAGAGTCCAAGGAAGAGAGGAGAGGGTCAAGGAAGCAGGACACACACACCAAGTACAGCCAGTCACCACTGGGGCCCTAGAATCTCATGGGGAAGGAACAAGACACCGGCTCCAAGAGCTTGCAAAGTTGGGTCACGTGGGGCTTGCAGGCCATCAGGAAGGAAATAGATAATGGAAAGAGTACCCAGGGAAACTTTTCTGATGTATAGTAGTTTCTGTTTTATGTGAAACAGGGTGTCATTATAACCCTGGCTAGCCTCCTTTGCATAAAGCAGGCTGGACTTGCATAAAGCATAAAGATCCTCCTGCTGCTGCCTCCCAAGTGCTGGGATTACAAGTATGTTCCACCTCGTCCTGTTCCTGCTCTTGTTCTTTCATAAAAGGATATATAAAGGGCCAAGCTGAGATTTGTGGAGATGGGCCTAGATCAGGTTGAGAGAAAGTGGATTGAGATTTGTGGAGATGGGCCTAGATCAGGTTGAGAGAAGGTGGATTGAGATTTGTGGCCATAGGGCCCAGATCAGATAAGAAGGTTGGGATTTGTGGTGTGTTTTTCGGACAGGGAGTCTAAAACTCATTTATGCCCTCTGTGAATGGTTCATGGCAGGAGCTGTCTTGTCTGGCAGTTCCTTCCAAGTCCAGCATGGGGCTAGGGGGCAGGGTGCAGCAGCAGTCATGAATGAGCGTCTGCAGTCCTCAGGGGTGCACCCCTACAGGCCTGTGTTCCGTCCTCCTTGGTTTTACAGGCTGAAGATGAGGAGGGCTACCGCAAGCTCATCGACCAGAAGAAGGACAAACGCCTGGCCTACCTCCTGCAGCAGACAGACGAGTATGTGGCCAACCTCACAGAGCTGGTGCGGCAGCACAAAGCTGCTCAGGTCGCCAAGGAGAAGAAGAAGAAAAAGAAAAAGAAGGTTTGCTGGGCCTGACTGGAACAGGCACCCCTTGTAATTGGCCTGGCTCTATGCTTGGTGGCCTGGGCCTATGAGGTCAGGCTGACCTTGTCTCTTTATTTGCAGAAGGCAGAAAATGCTGAAGGACAGACACCTGCTATTGGACCAGATGGTGAGGTGAGAAGTTGGGCTTTCTTACAGAATTGCTAGCCAGCCCTGGGATATGCATCTCTTTGAAATCAGATTTTGATTTCTTCAGTGGGGTGCTGGTGGTGTGGATTTCCTCCTTCCTCCTTGTGAGGGTGGGTGCTCAGGCTTTCATATCAGGCACTTGACCCATCAGGTCATCTTGCTGGCCCAGGGCTGAACTTCTACTCTGGATTGTCTTGTTTCCACTTAGTCCTTTTTGTAATACTTCAAAGTTTTTTACGTCGGGTGGTGGTACCGCACACCTTTAATCCAGCACTTGGGAGGCAGAGGCAGTTGGATCTCTTGAGTTTGAGGCCACCTTGGTCTACAGAGTGAGTTCCAGGATAGCCAGGGCCACACAAGAAACCCTGTCTTGAAAAACAAAACAAGTCTTTTTTTTTTTTTTTTAGTTTATTATTGTTGTTGTTATTGTTACTATTTTGGTTTCTCAAGACAGGTTTCTCTGTGTAGCTTTGGAGCCTGTCCTGGAACTCACTCTGTAGACCAGGCGACCTCCATCTCACAGATTTTAGCCTGCCTCTCTCCAAGTGCTGGGATTAAAGGAGTGCGCCACCTGGCTCTTAGGCATATTTAAGCATAGCACAATTACAACTTATGCTGGTTATGATTAACTCAATCCTGTGTACACAAGAAATCATCCATAAGTCCCTTTGCGGAACAAAGGAAGCTAAATATAGATCAGATATGACTGCATCAAAACTAATTTTAAAGTCCATAAACATAAAGTTCTATAGATTGACTGAGAAAAACAAATTTATTATAAGGATCGGGGAATGGGAGGGCCTGATGCTGGAGAAATTTTTAGCCACTACAGCACAAAAAGGTCAGCAGGCTAGAAAGAATGTTTGTTCCAGCTCCTATGCTGGTAAGAAGATTTGTCATCCTTTCCTTGAAGGGACAACCCTATATGCTTCACATTCCAGGTTCTACTCCTGCAGTGGTTCTCAACCTTCTTTTTTATTTTTATTTTTTATTTTTTGGTTTTTTGAGACAGGGTTTCTCTGTAGTTTTGGAGCCTGTCGTGGATCTCACTCTGTAGACCAGGCTGACCTCAAACTCACAGAGATCCGCCTGGCTCTGCCTCCCGAGTGCTGGGATTAAAGGCATGTACGACTGCCGCCCAGCGGTTCTCAACCTTCTTAATGCTGCAACCCTTTAGTACAGTTCTTCATGTTGTGGTGACCCTCAACAATAAAATTATTTTCATTGCTACTTCATAACTGTAATTTGTGCTGTTATGTATCCTAATGTAAATATCTGTGTTTTCTGATGGGCTTAGACAACCCCCGTGAAAGGTTCATGCGACCTTTAAAGGAGACGTGATTCACAGGTTGAGAACTGCAGCCCTAGTGCATGTTTATGAGCACAAAGACCTTAGTGCCTCCTTCACTACTTTCCATTCCATGGGTGTTCAGGCAATTCTCTTTGAAGATATATTACAGGAATCTTTTAGACTGGTAGTGGTGGTTCAACAGGTGGATCTCTGTGAGTTCAAGGCCAGCCTGGTTTGCAGAGCTAGTTCCAGGACAGCCAGGGCTACACAAAGAAACACCAACCAAAAAAGAACCTTTTGTTTCACTGTGTTTGCGTGTTTGGACTAGTGATGTCAGGCTAACTTCAGGTCATTTGTTTCCTTCTGTCTATCTTTTGTGTTTGTTTTTTTTGTTTCTTGTTTTCTGAGACAGGGTTTTTCTGTGTAACAGTCCAGGCTGTCCTAGAACTCTCTCTGTAGACCAGGCTGGCTTCGAACTAACTCACAGACCTGTCTGCCTCTGTCTTTCGAGTGCTGGGATTAAAGGTGTGTGCCACTATTGTCTGGCGGACATTTATCTCTTGAAACTCTTAGAAATTTGTCTCACCGAACACTTCTGTATCATGTTCTTTTTTGGATTCTTTTTTTTTCTTCTATTTTATACATGTATGCCTGCGCGATTCTGTGTTTACAGGTGTGTGTACATGTGTAGACTAAAAGACAGCTTTGAGTCTCATTGTAAGAAGCTCTACCCATTTTCTTTGAGACAGGGTTTTTTATTGACCTAGAACTGAGCAGTTAGGATGGATTTGCTGGCCAGAAATCCCCTGAGGTCCTCCTGTGAGCCTCCCAGTGGTGGCATTGTAAGTGTGCCACCTTGATTGCTTTCTGCTGTGCATGCCAGGGCTCACTTGTGAGGCAAGCACTCTGCTGGCTTGCTTCCTCCCCGATCCCCTTGTTTTCTTCTGTTGAGGCTGGCTATGAAATCTCTGGCAAAAGATGACCTGGAACTTCTGATCTTGTCTTCCTCTCCAGAGTTATGGCATTGAGATATGGACCACTATATTACCCTTACCTCTTTTTTTTTTTTTTTTTTTTTTTTTTAAAATAATTAGTCTTTTCAAGACAAGGTCTGAGTAACACGGTCTGGCCTGGATGAAACTCATGTAGACTTAAGCTGGCCTCAAACTAACAGAAATCTGCTTGATTCCGCCTAGTGAGTGCTGGGATTAAAGGTGTGGGCCACCATGCATGGCCCATCTTTTTTTATTTTATTTTGTTTCTTTAGTTAGTATTTTTATTTCATGTGTATGAGTGTTTTACCTGTGTACCAAGTACATGTCTGATTCCCCAGAGGTCAAAAAAGATGTCATATTTTTGAGAACTGGAGTTATAGACTGGTGAGCTACCATGTGGGTGCTGGGAACTGAACCCAGGTCTTCTGCAAGAGCAACAGATGGTCTAAAGTGCTGAGCCATCTCTCTGGCCTCTGGCTTGCTCTCCCACTCTTCTTTTTTAAGGTAGGATCTTTCTATGTAGCCTGGGCTGTTCCTGAACTCTGTAGACCATACTGGCCTCAGATTCACAGAGATGCAACTGCCTCTGCCTCCCAAGTGCTGGAATTATTATGTGATAATAATAATGATCCCAGGATAATAATCCATGGGATCATTATGCCTGGCTTTTGTTTTTAATGTAGATTCTTGTTAGGTAGTCCAGGCTGATCTTGAACTTATTGTGTAGCCAATGCTGGCCCTGTACTCAGAACTCCTGCTTTTCTCAGTCTCCCTAATGCTGGGATGACAGGCACACCCCATGCCCAACTCCACTATGTGTGTTTAGCTCTTTTTTTTTTTTTTTACGATTTATTATGTATACAATGTTCTGCTTGCATGTGTCCCTGTAGGCCAGAAGAGGGAACCAGATCTCATTACAGATGGTTTTGAGCTACCTTGTGGTTGCTGGGAATTGAACTCAGGACCTTTGGAAGAACAGCCAGTGATCTTAACCTCTGAGCCATCTCTCCAGCCTGTGTTTAGCTCCCCCCCCCTTTTTTTTTTCTTGGTTTCTTGAGATAGGGTTTCTTTGTTTAGCCCTGGCTATCCTGGAACTTGCTCTGTAGACCAGGCTGGCCTCAAACTCAGAGATCCAACTGCCTCTGCCTCCTGACAGCCTGGTCTCTATAGAGTGAAGTTCCATGTCAGCTATGACTACACAGAGAAACCCTGTCTCAAAACAACAGAAGGTTAAAAGTGCTGAGGTCTGATACTTTCTCTACCCTAATATTTGAATTAGAGTACCCTAGGGTGAGTCTGAATCTCAGTTACCTCAATTGTTTTTTTTAACTTATTCTTTCATGTTTGGGTATTTTGCTTGCATGTATGTCTGTTTACTGCGTATGTGCCTGGTGCTCCCAGAAGTACCCCAGAAGAGGGCATCAGATCCTCTGGAACTTGAATTAACAGCAGCCATGTGGGTCCTCTATAAGAGCAATCGGTGCTCTCAGCTGCTGAACCATCTCTCCAGCCCCCCTGTCTCAATGTTTCACCCCATACTACTGACTAAAAAGCATAAGTGAGACTGCGAGCAGGCACCGAGTGACCCGGGCACCGTGAACTCTAACGAGGAAGCGCTACAGTAATCTCTGTGCTCTGGAGGCTCAGGCAGGAGGCTGAAACAGGCAGGTTTCCAGCCTGAGCTAGTAAGACCTGGTCTCAAACAAAAATAAACACTACAAACCCCCACGAAGTGGCTATGCGCTGTGATATACCAGTCCATATGCTTTTATAGTAATCTAAGAACATCTGTGCTGGCTAATGTTTTGTCAGTATGGCAGAAGCTAAGGTCATCTGAGAAGAGAACTCAGGGAGGAAGTCTTTCCTAAGATTGTCCAGTGGGCAAGCCTGTGGGCCATTATCATCAGTGATGACTGATATAGGAAAGCCAGCCCACTGTGGGTGGTGCCACCCCTGGGCAGGCTGAGCAAACAAGCCATGGGGAGCAAGCAGTAAGCAGCATTCCTCCACAGTCTTTGCACCACTTGCTTCACCCAAGTTTCCCCCTAAGTCCCTATCCTGATTCCCTCAGTGATGTGCAACCTGCGATAAACCTTTCCCCTCTCCAAGTAGCTTTTGGTTGTTAGCACAGCAATAGAAACCCTAAGACAACATCCCGAATAAAGTCCCTTGGAATGGCCATCTCTAGGAGAATAGCCACAGCAGAATGCTTCTTTGAGGCCAGCCTAAAGAAACAAGTATGCACTGCTCTGGCTTTGCCGAGTGCTTGATAGGAAGTGCTGGGATCAAGGGCATGTGCCATTACCACCTACTTTAACCTTTCTAAAGTCATCTGCGTCTCTCCTCTCCTCTTGTGTTCTGATACTATGTATTCACACTGGCTTCAATCTTTCCATCTCAATCTGGTGTCGGTCTCCCATCAGCTAGGATCATAGCCCTTCTAAGTGGCCTCTTTTGGATCCCAGGATGGGAGTTGGGGAGCCTTGGGTCATGACAGTCACTTTCTTTCAGCCTCTGGATGAGACGAGCCAGATGAGCGACCTTCCTGTGAAGGTGATCCATGTAGAGAGTGGCAAGATCCTCACAGGCACAGATGCCCCAAAAGCTGGGCAGCTGGAAGCCTGGCTTGAGATGAACCCAGGGTGAGTTGGATGCCTCCTTCATGGGACTTGGCAGCTGTGGTGATGAGTGCTGGCGTTTGGGGGCCGGGCCAGGTTCTAGGGAAAGGAAAGCTGCTCTGTGCAGGACACACATCTAATGACTGCTGTTTTCCAGGTATGAAGTGGCTCCCAGGTCAGACAGTGAAGAAAGCGGCTCCGAGGAGGAGGAGGAGGTAGGAAGCCACTTGATCTTCCCTGTTAGTGGGCCTTCCACTTTGTTTGTGCCGGTCACCCTGTGGGCTGTGCCCTTTGTGCCCTGTGTGCTGGCCGGGCATGGTGTGGCAAGGTCAGCTGGGACCCCGGGCTTGGCTGAAAGTGGTGCTTCAGAGCTTCACTGACTTGCAGACTGTTTCCATTTAGGGCCGATCCAGTGTCAGTCATCTCCTCGGTTGTACTGGCCTCATTTCAAGCGCTCAGCATCACTTCTCTGAACACTCTGCTGCTGCTTTTGTTCATTCATTATCAGTGCTGTGACTTAACAGTCATGTGTGCGTGAGTGCCCCATCTGTTCAGTAGCCACCCAGGATTCTCCCGTTCATGCCTCTTGATGGCTCCTCCTGCCCTTGCTCCCTGTGCTTTGTGTTTCCCTCTCCTCCCCACAGCATTAGGTGGATGGTATGCCATCTACTCCAGCTTTTCCCTGTTGAGTTGTGGGGTTAGAGGACTTGTGGTTCTATGTCCACTAGAGTCTTGAGGGCCACCTGTCTCCTTAAGAGTCTCTCCAGCTTTAGGTGTATATGTATATAACCTGTTTGTTTGTTTGTTTGTGATAGGGTTTTGCTATTCTGCACATTCTGGTTTGAAGCTCAGACATACATTCCTCCCGCCTTTCTGAATGCTAGAGTTATAGGTGTGCACTACGATGCCCAGCAGAGAACTTTGTTCTAATTTAAACTGCTTCATTGAACACATGGTACTGTGGATCAGCCCCTCACACCAGGGTTAGAATGTCTTGGTCAACCAGAAAGCAATCCTTGAGCTGTCTTTCTATGGTTGTCTTTCCTTCCCCTCTTGCCCCAGGAAGCCACAGAACTGGTTTTTTTGTTTTGTTTCGTTTTTTGTTTTTCTATTTCTTGTTTTATGAGCCTCCCTTTATAGCCCAGGCCAAGTTCAAACTAACTCTCCTCTAACTGCTGGTTACAGCAGTGCACCCTCACACCTAGCTCACCAATCTGCTTTCCATCTCTAGATTAGCCATTTGTGGACATGCTGCAAATGGAGTTGGAGCACCATTGTATAGCATGTTACTGAGGTTCATCCATGTGTGGTGTGTACCAAGAACTTGTTCTTTTTATTACTGCATTGTGTTCCATTGTATGAATAGACCACATTTTGTTTACCCATCCACTAATTGGTTGACACTTGTGTTTCCATTTTTGCTATGATGAATAATGTTGTGAACATTTGCAAACATGTTTTGTGTGGACATATGTTTTCATTTTTCTTGGGTAGATTCCTAGGCGTGGAATTGCTGGGTCACGTGGTAAGTTTATGTTTACTTTCTAAGAGACTGCCAACTGTTCTCCAAAGTGGCTGTACCATTTCACGGGTTCTGGTTTCTTCATGTCCTCACCAACACTTGGTATTGTCTGTTCTTTTGCTTATGGCCATCTTAGTGGGTGTGTGGTGGTATCTCATTTGGTTTTGATTTGCATTACCCTAGTAAGTAGTGATGTTAAGCATCTTCATATTCACATGTGCTCCATTCATCCATCTTCCTCAGTGGAAGTCTGTTGAAGTCTTGCCTGGTTTTAATTGACCTGCCATCCCAATATGCAATCAGTTCTTATTTATTCTACACACACGGTTCTGACCTAGTGTATAATTTGCAAATATCTTCTAGTATGCTTGGTTTCTCACTCTCTTTTTCTATGTGTGTGTGTGTGTGTGTGTGTGTGTGTGTGTGTGTGTGTGTGTGTGTGTGTGTGTGTGTTTTACTTGTGTCTGTATAGGCACACATATGCCACAGTGCCTGTGTAGAAGTCAAGACAACCTTGAGACTGGGGATTCTTGTTGCCTGCTGTGTACTCCTGGTGAGCTGGCCCACAAGCTTCCAGGGATTCCGTTGTCTCTTCCTCCCAACTCACCTTAGGAGCACTGGGATTAACAGATGTGCACAACTGCACCCGGCTCTGTGTAGATTCTGGGGATTGAATTTAGGTCTTCACACTTGTACACAAGTGCTTTACCCACCTGTCCCCCAGCCCCCAACACTGTGTTTAATGGGTTTTAACTGCTTTCATCATCCTGTAGGCTCAGAGGTGAGGATTCCTGAATTCCCGATTTGGATACTTTAGTGATTTGTCTCACTTTGTTGATTGATCTATGCTTAAATTATTGATGTGAGGCTGTTTTGGGATAGAAATAGTGTTTACAACCTATATGTTTAACACTGCATTCTTGGGTACATTTGATAAACTTTGGTCTTGAGTTTGGCTCTTACTTTGTATAACTCAGGCTGGCCTTGAACTGTTTGGCCAGGATGGCTTTAAACTCTAAATCCCCCTGCTTCAGCCTCCTAAGTATTGGTAATTATAGTTGCATGCCATAACACCTGGTTTCATAAATGTTCCCTTTCAACTCCCCCTACTCCAAAAACCTAAGGCTTTATGCACGCTATATAAGCATTGCTGTGTGTCTCATAAATTTTAATGAATTAAGGTTTTTTTGTTTTTTTTTTTTTAATGTTTTTGAGACAAGGTCTCTCTATATTATGTAGCTCTAGCTGTCCTGGAACTTGCTATATAGATTAGGCTGGTCTTGAACTCAGAGATCCACCTGCCTCTGCCTCCTCCTGTGTGCTTTTGTTTTTGATACTGGGGTTGAAAAAGGCCCCACATGTTCTAGGGAAGTACTCTCTACCACTGAACCCTAGCTCCAGCAATTATTTTATATGTATATAGTTTTGGCACTCAGGAAGTTTTATTTAAAACAAAAGTATACACACATACACGCAGTACACAAAGGGACATATATACCTATGGGTGTGTGTGTGTGTGTGTGTGTGTGTGTGTGTGTGTGTAGAATCCAGACCCAGAATCCCAGTATTTTATTTTTGTTGTCATCCAATCTGAACTTATTCTAAAATTTATTATCATATGTGGCCGAGGGTAGGTGTATGTCATATGCATGTGGACTCCAGGCATAAAACTTGGATTGTAGCTTTGTGTAACATTTACCAAACCAAATGCTATTGGTTATTAATTTGATTTCCTTCTAATTTTCCCTTTGTTAATTTTGACATTTTCTTTTATTTGTTGTTGTTATTATTATTAAGAAATTTTCTCTTCATTTTACATACCAACCACAGGTGCCCCTCTCCTCCCCCCACCCTTCTTTGTTCATGAGTGTGTGTGCAGGTGAGCACCTGAGGCAGCTTTGCTTTACATTCCAGGTTGCCTTGACTTGATGAGATCCTTCAGAGTGCTGGGCTTCAGGTGTGCATCCCCAGCACAGCTTTTCCTTCCTTCCCTCTCCCTTCCTTCCTTCCTTCCTTCCTTCCTTCCTTCCTTCCTTCCTTCCTTCCTTCCTTCCTTCCCTCCCTCCTTCCTCCCTCCCCCCCCCCCCCCCCCCCCCCCCCCCCCCCCCCCCCTCCCTTCCTCTCCCTCCCTCCCTCCCTTCCTTCTGTTTTAAAAATCTTTTTTTATTCTTCCTTTCCTGTGTACTATCTTTTTTTTTGCTGAGTTACCATTTCTATAAATTTTCATTTGAGCTATGCGTTTATTTAGTAATTTCTTTGTAATCATACAATTTCAGTAGGCGTCTACTTCATTGCACTGTTTGTTTAGGTTGGATTTTGAGATGGGGTCCTGATGGCTCAGCTCCAGAGGATGTGGCGCTCCTCCCACTGACTGTGAACCTGTTACCCTCCTGTCTCACTTCCCGAGTGCTGAGATTGAGCACAGTGCCCTTGAAATTAATGCTCTATGCACTCTCAGTCCTTTGAAAGGTAGTGTAGAAGAAATAGGTAAAAGTGTATTTACAGTCTTACATTCATCTGTATACTTACCTATTCTGATGCTATTTCCGGGCGGTTCTCCAAGTATTTATTTCACATGTGTGAGTGTATGCCTGTGTGTGTATGCAGAGGCCAGAAGAGTGTCAGAGTCCTTGGACTTGGAGTTGCAAGTGTTTGCATGGCAGCGCCTCATGAGTGTGCAGCAGGTACTCTTAACCTTTGAGCCATCTCTGTCTCTGTTGTCTCTTCAGGTACTGTTTTGCTCTATGGATTTAAATTATCTGCTAGCATGTTCTTTTGGTTTTGTATCTTGAAATTTTGTGTTAGTGGTTGTTTGGTTCTCTTTGCAAGTCCTGCTGGGATTGTGCCTTAGGGCCTTACACGTACAGGCAAGTGCTCTACTGCTGAATCACACCAAGGCCTGTCTGCCAGCAACAGGTGCTGTACAGGCCGTTCTTCTGGGTGTTTTGTCTTTTGGAAGGACAGTTTGGTTGACTGTATTGATACTGGGTGACAGCTCCTCCCCTTCCTCCTCCTTCAGCACTGGGAACATGTGATTCCACTCTTAGTCGGCCTTTTTGTTTCTGTGCATGTCTGTGTGCAGTCAGTCGTGAATGCATGTGCAAGAAGACGTCACATCCCCTAGAGCAGAGCTACTGGCAGCTGTGAGCTGCCTGACATGGGCACTGAGACCTCAGCTTGCTTCTTTTGCAAGAGCAGTATGTGCTCTCAACTTCTCAGACCTTTGTGCAGCCTCTTTTTTGGCCTCTGTTTCAGATGAGAATTCAGCCACCTGTTGCCTCAGTTCTCTTTTTTATTGCCTGAAAATAATTATTAGCCCCACCCCCACCCCAGCTGTTTGTCTGTTTTGCCTTATTGATTATCAGATTATCTCTTTGTCTTTGGATTTTTAGTGGCCTCCGTACAAAGCTGTCTTGATATTTATCCTTCTTGTTGTGTCCCTAGCTTGTCTGTGGATTATTTTGGTTTTGTCAGAGTGGAAAGTGGATCATCTTTTGATTCTGTGTTCATTGATTGAGCATGACCCACAATGGCTGAACTCTCCCACATCAGTCAGGAATAAAGAAAAACATCCCAGACATAGTGACAGACCAATCTGATACAACCTCAGTTGAGATTCCCTTCTCCCACGTGACTCTGTTTGGTGTCAGCTTGACAAAAGCTAACCAGAACAGTGGCGATATCTGTGGGAGTTGGTTCATTCTAGGAACTCTTGTTTTCTCCATGGTGGGTGCTGCCAGTTTTGGCTTGGCTCACTTTATTTTCCTAAGTCAATTCCTGGCTCCCTAAGTAAAGGCCTTATTTGCTACCACTTATGGTCCTGTAGTAATCTGGATGAAATTGTGTGCAAACAACTGAGCCAGTGAGCTGTCTCTGTCCTGGTATCGCCGTGTGCACGGGGATGTGCATTTCAGAGCAGGGTTGTTTTCATGTCTGCCCAGGGCCCTTTTGATCTCTGCGCATTGTGACCTTCACCAGTCACATGCACATCTTCACTGGTAGTAGCATATACAGCTCCCTGGCTGAGATTGCAACTTTTTGACCAGGGGCAGGCAGGGACACCATTGCTGACAAATGAGTAAAAATGTCCTCAAACTTGGAGTCACAACCTGGGCCCCAAGTTAGGTCTGGCCACCTGTCCTCAATACTCCAATTAAAAGTGGAAAGCAATGCCGGGCGGTGGTGGCGCACGCCTTTAATCTCAGCACTGGGGAAGCAGAGGCAGGCAGATCTCTGTGAGTTCGAGGCCAGCCTGGGCTACCAAGTAAGTTCCAGGAAAGGCGCAAAGCTACACAGAGAAACCCTGTCTCGAAAAACCAAAAAAAAATAATGGAAAGCAGAAAGATTTTTGTAGATGTAACCAACCGTCTTATTAAATAAACACAGAACCAATGCAAAGAAGAAAGCCAAGAAGTCAGAGCTAAGAGCTAAATCCTTACCCTTCCTCCTGCGGTGGTCCTACCTCTCTGAACCAGAGCTACTTCCTGTGTTAAAGTCTTTATATAGTTTCTGTTCTGCCTTCTCATTGGTTGTAAACCCAACCACATGACCACCTCGTCACGGCCTGTCTGTATAGACCTCCAGGTTTTCTATGATTGGTATTGAGATTAAAGACATGTGTATCCAATGCTGGCTGTATCCCTGAACACACAGAGACTTACCTAGCTCTGCCTACCAAGTGCTGGGATTACAAGTGTATGCCAAACTGCCCTGCTATGGCCTGCTAATAGCTCTGACCCCCGGGCAACTTTATTTATTAACATACAAATAACATTTTAATACAAATAAAATATCACCATAAGACTTAGTCAGTGTGGCCACATTGGGAAGAGGGACAAGAGAACCAGCATAGCCCTCAAACCCATCATCAGGGTCCTAAAGTGAGATCAGAGTTTAAATAGAGGATCAGGGTTGTGCATGTCCAGTCAGTACCTATCATGATATGGTGCCAAACCGTTATTGTTTGAGCTGCATTCTCATCCTGTAAGGTGATTTGACAAGTTGTTAGAACTGTGTGAAATCTCTTTCTGGGAGACCAGTTTCTCCTGTGACTGGTGATGTTTCCTTCCCCCAGCATGAGATTCCTGAGGAAATTCCCATTTCTTTAGAGTCTGTTGTTTAAATAGTCTGATACATTGAGAGATTTGCAAAGTATGTGATTGTTGTTTTGTTTTGTTTTGTGTGTGTGTATGTGTTTTTTTTTTCTTTTTCTTCTTTTTTTAATAGATTATCTTTATTTCTACCAGACTGGTTATAGAACCTGTCACCTTGTCCACCTCCATGGTTTCCTAGCACAGCAGACTTCATCATATTATTGGGAGTGGGTGGGCTAGATTGAAGATTAAGCTGCAACTCTCTGCCCTGTTTTCCCCAGAAGCTAGCAGCATTTCCAAGGTGAATGTTTCTTAGAATGTACTGTGCCCTGCCTAACTCTTGGAGCTTGAGTAGTCATTTTTTCAATCTTGTTCATTCAGTTCATGTCTCCAGGAAGGGAATATCCTGACCTCCTTCTCCTTTAGCTGTTTGTCCCACCCTATGTAATTCTAGCCTTGCTGTGACTCATTGGATAGCTGCTGCTTTTCCAAATTGGTTAGTGTGAGTGTCAGTCTTGTCTGTCCCCAGTGATCTGGAGTTGTGTGGCACAGGGAAAACTTTGTCAGAGTTTGATTAGAACCGTTTAACAGATAGTTATGAATAAAAAACATACATTTTGTATCATTGGGGTTGAACCTTGCCACATGCTAGGCAGGTACTTTAGCATTGAGCTATGGCCCTGGTTGTTTTATTTTAATTTAAAACAAGATTCGACTACATTGCCTTTATGACTCAAACTTAGAGTCTGTGTTCTTCAGGTTCCTGAGTAGCTGGGGTTAGAGGCCTGTGGCAGTTACATACAATGGCCAAATGACTCAAATAGAGTTGTGTTTTCAGTTCCTGAGTAGCTGGGGTTAGAGGCCTGTGGCAGTTACATACAGTATTTAAAAATATTTGTAGCAATTCTGTGATAGTTCAGAAGAATCTGCTATGGACCGGCATGGTTCATGTAGGAGAACAAGAATGGCTCGGTACTGGGTAGTGCATTACTGTGTATTTGTTGAGCATGATCTGCAGAGTTCCAGTGTTACCTGCTCAGTATGCAGGGAGGCCCTTTAAGGAAGTAACATTCAGTCAGCTCACAAGTATTGGAAAGATGCCTGTTGTCTTCAGATGAGTGAGAACCTGTCCATAAAACTGGAGGTAAAACACGGGTATATTTAGTGAGGTCAGCTATGAAATTGGAAAGCTGCTTGAGTTGGTAGAGAGTAAAGGTATGGTGTGATTCCAGGAGGGATGTGCAGCCTGATTTGGAGAGCAACAGGTGTAGAAGTGCCCCAAAATACCCTTGCAAAGAACCTGCAACCCACTAGGAAAACTCAAGACATGTACCCAGCTCTTCAGAGGGAAGGGCAGCAAGACACAGACACCACAGCATGGGGGAAGCAAGGCTATGAGAGCATCTCTTTCCCTAGGAGCCCTGCAGGATGCTAGGGAACCGAGCTAGGGACACTAGGTGACATGGCACCTCTCTTGGTAGGAGGAGGAGGAGGAGCAGCCTCAGCCCGCACAGCCCCCCACACTGCCTGTGGAGGAGAAGAAGAAGATTCCAGACCCAGACAGCGATGACGTCTCTGAGGTGGACGCGCGACACATTATTGAGTAAGGGGTCCCCATTTATCCTTATCTGCAAGCTCTACAAAGTGGCCAGAGTCCCAGTCTTTCCCTTTTCATTGTTTTTATTTTGTGTCAGGATTCTTACTGCATAGCCCAGATTGGCCTCAGACTTGATCATCCTCTCCCTAGGTGTCATCCCCCAGTCCTGGCAGCAGCCTCTGTAGGGCACATTGCTTTCCTACAGATTTCATCTGTATGTAGTAATTTGTTATAGGAAATGATCCCTTGGTCATCGTAAGCTTTCAGAGTACCGTTGGATGACAACACAGACCTGCCCATCTACTCCTGTTCCAGCAGCCGCATGCTGGCTCTTCCAGGGAGCCTGGTCCAGCCCTGTGTCATCATCTAGAGAGACTTGCTGCATTCTCTTTCCTTTTTGTTTGGTTTGCACACATATCCAGGCACTGTGGTATGCATCTCGTCTCACTAAGCATCTGTCTGGGGTATGGCCCCGTGTCTACAGATGTTAGACAGCAGCTACCTTCTCGTGTAACAGTGTGACGGCCACACAGTTTGCTCTCTGCTCTGGGCTCACCCCTGGTGCTGGGCATGCAGGTTTGCTCTTGGAAGCACAGTTAAAAATTAATGTACTGCCGGGCGGTGGCGGCGCACGCCTTTAATCCCAGCACTTGGGAGGCAGAGCCAGGCGGATCTCTGTGAGTTCGAGGCCAGCCTGGGCTACCAAGTGAGTCCCAGGAAAGGCGCAAAGCTACACAGAGAAACCCTGTCTCGAAAAAACAAAAAACAAAACAACAAAAAAACAAAAAATTAATGTACTGATTTGATCTCTGTGGTGAGAGGTTGATGGGGGACCATTATAGAGAAACAAGATAAAGATTGGATCACTCAGATCTGAAACGCTCCCAATTCCAAATGTTTCTGTTTTCACAGTACTGTTTTCTTTTCTGATTGGGAACTGTGAAATCATTAGCATCTATATAGATATTCCAGCAAGTGAAAAACTCCAAAATTTTTTTTTCCCCAAGACAGAGTTTCTCTGGGTAGCTCTGGAGCCTGTCCTGGAACTCGGTAGACCAGGCTGGCCTCCACCTCCGAAGTGCTGGGATTAAAGGCGTTCACCACCACACCCGGCAAAACTTCAAAATCTTAAACACGTGAGAAGTTCAGATAAGAAATGATCAACCAGATGGTGGCACATGCCTTTAATCCTAGCACTCCCAAGACTAGCCTGGTCTGCAGATTGAGTTCCAGGATAGCTAGAGCTACACAGAGAAATCCCATTTCAAAGAACAACAACAACAACAACAATAACAACAAACAAAACAAAACAAAACAAAAGAAGAAAGAAATGCTCAACTTTGGGGGCTAGAGAGCTAGTTCAGTTCAGTGGTTAAAAGTACTTGCTGCCTTTGCAGAGGCCCTGATTCGGTTCCCAACACCTACATGGTGACTTATAACTATCTGTAATTCCAGTTCCAGGGGACCCTCTGACTTCCATGGGTATCAGGCACACACATAGTGTATATACATACATACAGGCAAATATTCATACATATAAAATAGGTAAGTCTTTTTTTTAGAAAAAAGGAAACGTTGAAAGAAAGGAAAGCAATGTTCAACCTGTGCTTTAAAATCTACAGGAGAAATACATGAGAAGAACCTTCCCTCCAATGGTGCTAGGTACATCAATGGCTTCGTAGGGAAAGTTGATATACAGACAGCAAGCATGAGAACCAGATTGTGGATTCCTGGCACCTTCATTAATGCTGGGTGGGCATAGTGGTCTGCCTATAATTCTACTTCATGGAAGCCAAAGAGCCAGGATTCCCAGAGCACACTGGAGAGCTATACTAGCCATATTGGTGAGCTCTGGATTCAAAGTGAGAGATCTTGCCTCATTGAGTGGAGAGTAATTGAGGAAGACTTGGTCCTCCTTATACACAACACTCAAAAATAAGAAAATAAGAGCTTAACATGACTGTTTCCTAGGGTTTTTAGCCAGAGTTTCACTGTGTAACTCTGGTTAGCCTTGAACTCCGTATGTAGACTATGGAACATACAGATCCACCTGCCTCTTCCTCTAGATTGCCAGCCAGGATTGTAGGCTGGCGCCATGGTACCTGGCTGGCGCTATTTGCTAAAAGATAAGAATGAAGATGCACAGCACACAGTGAATGGATGGAAGTTGAATTGCACACATTTGCTACATTGAGAGTAATGGGGGTAATGAGTCAGTGATGGTGAATTTTAAATCCTTTGAAATTTTTAGTTTTATTATTTTAATTTTTTTGTAGTGGAGATAGCCTTGAACTCGAATTACTCATTTTAGTTTTAATTTTTAAAGGTTTTGTTTTGTTTGGAGACAGGATCTCACTGTGTAACTCAGGCAGTCCTGTAACTTCCTGTGTAAACCAGTCTGACATCAAAATCACAGAGATCCATTTGCCTTTGCCATGATCAAAGGCTTGTGCCACATGCCTGACTATAACCCCTCTCCACCCCTGCCCCCCCCCTTTTTTTTTTAAATTTTGAGGTGAGATCTCACTGTGTAGCCCAGGCTGGTTTCAATCCTGAAATCATTTTACTTCCTGAATGCTGGAGTTATAAGTGAGTGTAACCATGTCATACAGTTTAAAATCACTCTTTGAGTGACAAATAAGGGTCCGTTGAGTTGGCTTCTCTGGTTAAAGCACTGCCAGTCCTAACAAAGTGAGTTAGATTCCCTAGAATTCATATGCTTGGTGGTACATGCATGTACCACCCATGCACTAATGAATTTATAGTTGTTAGAAAAAGAGAGGCCAGAGAGACGGTTCAGCAGTTAGAAGTGCATACTGCTCTTACAGGAGACCTGAGTCTGATTCCTGGCCCCAGTGTCAAGGGGTTCACAACTGTCTGTAACTCAAGCTCCAGGGGATCCAGTACCAGCTTGTGGCCTCTTAGGGTTCCTGTACTCATAAATACAAGACCCCTCCGACTCATACACATAATTAAAAATCAAATCTTTTAAAAAAGAAAAAGAATTTATTGAGCCAGGAATGAAGTGGATGCCTGTAATGCCAACACTCAGGAGGCAGTACTGTAAGAAGTTCAAGGCCAACATGGTCTATGTAGCTACTTTCAGGCATGCCATGGCTACAATAGTGAGACCTTGTCTTTGAAAAAAAGAAGAAAAGTGAAGGGCCAGTGAGATGACTGGCTGTATTGATAATGGTGCTTGATGCTAAGCCTGATGGACTGAATTTGGTCCCCAGAGCCCACTCACTGGAAGAAGTGAGCTGTCTCTGACTTCCACATGTATGTGATGGCTTGTGTACACCCCTACATATACACAAAGAAATGGTTTCTTAAAACCTCAGAAAGTAAAATGAAAAATAAATTCTTGAACCAGGTCCTGAAATGGGAGGCACAGGCAGGAGGATGACCAGTCAGGGCTACATGCTGAGACCTTGTCTCAGAAAGATGAAGGTAATGTAAACAGCAGCAGCAAAGTGCCGTCAGATTGGATCCCAAAAGCACCCACATAAAAGTGCTGGTTCTGTGAGCAGCTAGCTGCTCCTTAGCACCAGTACCTCCTGTCATGGTGACTGGCAGGGCCTTCACCAGCCTGTGTCAGTGGCCTTGGGACCTGTGTTGTCTCAGGGGGGCAGTCAGCTGATCCTTGGGTTGGGATCAGCTGCTAACTATGCTGTGGTTCCCACCTCTGTGTTCCCTGCAGTTTAGTCCGTAAGTTACAGGCAGAGGCAGCTAATTCAAGCTAGTGGCAGCACATTGTCACAGACAGGAGCCTGTGTTCTTACACAGCTTGTGCCCCTCCAGGAACGCCAAGCAGGATGTGGATGACGAGTACGGTGTGTCCCAGGCCCTTGCTCGTGGTCTGCAGTCCTACTATGCTGTGGCCCATGCTGTCACAGAGAGAGTAGACAAGCAGTCAGCCCTCATGGTCAACGGCGTCCTCAAACAGTACCAGGTAAGGCTGGAGGCATCAGGGAGGCCGGGTGGCTGTTGGCTGTACTTAGGTAACACTCACTTTTCCTGAAGAACCACAATTTTCCCATCTGGTTTTGTTTCCTCTGAAACAGGGTCTCAATGTGTATTCCAGGTTGGCTTGGAACTCATTATGTAAACTAAGTTGGCCTCAAACTAAACAGAGATCCATCTGTCTCTGCCTAAGGAAAGGTGTATAGCACTGTACCCAGTCAGTTTCCTCATCTAAAGCAGCTATGGTCAGATAGGTTAACTGCCAGAAGGTAGTAACACTTCAGTAAGCCACCAGGTGCTTGCACTAGGCAGAGGAGCACTGTATGCACAAAGAACTTAGCCTCTCAGTGCAGACATGGGCCTTGCATGGATGCTCTGTATCATGCCTCAGACCCATAGTCACCTGGACCTCTGGTCAGGACTTTGTTCTGGGAGCAGAGGAATGGCCCTTCCTGTGGGAGGGTTTTCTATGAGGGTGACAAGACCATAGCTGTTAACTGTTCCCAAACTGGCTGGGAAATTCTCCTTCTATGTCTGTGTAGTAAAGTCTCATCTCTGAGATTCCAGAAGGGAGCTAGCCACACTCTACCCAAAGATTATGTTTCCCTGCTTCTGTTTGACTGTGGTCTCTGTTCTTGCCCACTCTTCTTAGGAGAACTCTTATACTGTGTAGCTTCCAGAGGCAAATCAGCATTCACTGGAACTTTCCACAGGCCAGTATAATTAAAAGCATTACAGGTTGCCCAGGTCCTACCTAATGTAATGTCCAAACCTTCTCCCCTTGTGTTATATTCAGTTGGAAAGCTTCTATGCCAGGCTTGATGACCTCAGTTCAATCCCTTACACCTACATGGTGGAAGGCATAATTTCTGCCCACACTTGTAATACATCCATGTAATAAATTTTTGTGTGTGGTGCTGGGGCAGGAGCCCAGGGTCTTGTGTGAGGTCGGCAAGCACTGTACCCTTGAATACTTCTTCAGCCTTCCTTTAGTTGTTAACATCATGATAACATTTAGGTAGTTGTTGGCTATTTGATGTTTTCATCTCACATTCCCTTGAACCATAATGGTTCTGGCATTGAAGTATCCCGTTGAGTGACAGGCTTTCCTGTGTGGTCCAGGGTTCTGTGCCAGGCAGTGCTGCTGGCTGTTAGGGGCCAGCCACTCCTTCTTTTAGTCCACTGTACCTCAAAGCACTGCCACACTCCTGAGAACGAGAAGGTTCTAGGAAGGAGGTTAGAGAGATGACTCAGTGGATGAAGCACTTGCCACACAAAAATGAGGAACAAAGCCGGGTGGTGGTGGCACACGCCTTTAATCCCAGGCCAACCTGGTCTACGGAGCTAGTTCTAGCACAGTCAGAGCTACACAGAGAAACCCTGTCTCATTAAACCAAAGGGGAGGGGAGATTCAGATCAGAATTCTGATCTCTAAACTGGCATGAAAGCCAGGCAGGTGTTGTGGCTGCCTGTAACCCCACCACTTGACTTGTGAGGTGGAGACATCATCTCCAGGGCAAGCTGGCTAACTAGACTTGGCAAATCATAAAGTTATGGGTTCAGTGAGAGGTCCTGTCTCAGTAAATATTGAGGAAGTTGGGATTGATTAAGAAACACCGATAAATAACATCTGGCCTCCACATACGTATATGCATGAATACATGGCCTGCACATCACACACAATAAAAACAAGTTTTAGGTGAACCATGCCCACACTTAAGAGCCCTTAAGGTCCCCTTACCTACACTTCAGCAATCTTAATTCTGAGCTTCTCTTTGTCTCCTAATCTATGCACTGAAGCCTGTCTTTAAAGCATTTAGAGGCAGAGAAATGGCTCAGTTGGTCAAGAGCAATTGTTCTTACAGAGGACCTCGGTTGATTCCCAGCACCCACATGATGGCTCAAATCTCTAAGTCCAGTCCCAGGGGATCTAACACTATCTTCTGTCCTCTGTAGGCATGTGACACACATACATATATGCAGCCAAAATACTCATACACATAAAATAATAAGTCTAAAATTATTAAAATATATTTATTAATAAGTAGGTTGGTTTCTGAGGTGGTGTCTCATTCGTGTGGTCTCTGGATTTCCTCTCTGGCATACTTTGGCCAAGGGCCAGAATGTAATGGTGCAGCTTCCAGCCTCATTTTCAGATACTTGTAAAGAGATCTGGGATTCAGGCATGCCTTATGAGCAATTGAATATGTAGAGAGAGGGTTGGCTTAGTAGTTTGGATAAACACAGTACATGATGCAGAAGTGTTTGAATCTACATCAAAGACAAGGAAGCAGCTACATTGGATCATGCTGATAGGAGAGCCTGTGACTCTGCTACAGTGTATTTTGGCTAGCAGTGACAGAGGAGTGAGACGTGGAGAAGGCAGCAGTGGTTGAAAGGTGTCTTCTGCTGGGAGCACAGCATGAAACATTAGTCATATCCTTTTGATAGCCATTAAATTATTGTCAGGTAGCAGTTAATGCTGTGAGATGGCTTTCATTAAAAATAAATATCTGGGCAGTGGTGGTGCATGCTTTTAATTCCAGCACCTGGGTGGTTCTCTGTGAGTTTGAGGCCAGCCTTATCTACAGTGTGGGTTCCAGGACTGCCAGGGCTGTTACAAGTGAAACCCTGTCTCAAGAAACCAAAAATACAAAGCTAAAAGCAAAACAAAACAAAACAAAAAAAAACATTTTTAGCACAGTTCCGTTGTGCTTTCATAATAACACAAGCATGGCCAAGGTGAGCACAGCAGAAAAATTGGGTAGTCCAGGGCAGAGTACCTTGTAGGGTGTTTACAGGTGGCATATTTGTTGTGTGAACATGGTCCTCACATTTTTGACCTTACAGATCAAGGGCTTGGAGTGGCTGGTTTCCCTGTATAACAACAACCTGAATGGCATCCTGGCTGATGAGATGGGGCTGGGAAAGACCATCCAAACCATCGCGCTCATCACATACCTCATGGAGCACAAGCGTATCAACGGGCCCTTCCTCATCATTGTGCCTCTCTCGTATGTATGAGCCTGACTCTGTTCACAGCCTGGGTTCTGCAGGGCAGACGTGGATTGTCCAGAGTGTAGCAGGGGGTTGGTCTGGAGCCTCTGTGACCTCCTTCCACATGTCTTCACATTGTGGCCACCTTCTGTCTTGTTTTTACATGGTTGTCTCTTAGGTACAGAATAGGATGAGACACTGCATCAGTCATGTCTGAGTTCCTGAGTATGAGGACTGCAGTGCATCTGTTGGGGAGACAGACACACGGCAGCCCATTGCTGTCTGCCTCCAGCTCTGAGGACAGTTGTGGGGAGCCCACCCATATGTCCCATGGGTCAGCTCTTACAGATTTCTTTACTTGTCCCTTACTCCTCCTAGGGAATGGAAAGGCTGCTTTGGCTCTGTTAAGCAAAAGCTTTTGTACTCTCTCATAGCCATTGTGCCCAGCATCTCCTGTATGACATCTTAGCTTGGCATACACAGCACAGGTGCCCAAGCTGGCTTGTATCTGGCATCCTGCAGTCTCGTGCTCACCAGTTCTTGGTTTCAGCAGGTTTGGAAATCTGTTGGCTTAAAAAACAGTTGATCTGTTCAGCCCTCCCTTGGGCTGGCTCTCATTGGCCCAGGCTAGGGTATACTTCTAGGCCTCAGTCAGTCCCTGGCCTATGAGGATAGTCCGATGGATTCTGTTGTCTATGTATGTGACTGGGCCTCATCCTAGAGTGCAGCCCCTCAGCAGCACTACCATATGTTCATTTAGAGCCCCTAGTCTCCAATCTTAGTTCTTTACAAACTTGTCACATCACATCTGAGGCCTGGACAGGAAGTTTGTTCCTTGGTTAGGGTTTGTCTGAAGTCTCTGGGAGTTGGGTTCTACCCACTCCATGTGTCAGCAGAAGCCTGAAATGCTACTTTGTTCTTCCACGGGTTAGGCATGGTGACCTTGGCCCAACTGCACAGTACCCTCCAGGCACCTTCACTGTCATGCTGAAGGTTTCCCTTGGTTAGTTCAATGTCTAGTGGTGGTCCCGGGCTCTAACTGGTGCCCCATTTCCTCTGCTGCTGCAAACATCACCGCCACCACAGTATGAGGCCTGTCTGCAGTGATTATTTCAGGACTGCCAAACATGACTGTACACCTGCATGTTTCCTTCGGCTGCTCATTGTACTTCTCCTAGGAAGAGCTACCACTCTCTCTCTCTCTCTCCATTTGCTTTACTCCTTCCTTTGTTCTGGTGGTGGGTGACCACAGACAGTCACCGACTCACTGAGAGATCCTCACACTTAGTTCTCAGTTTCCCTTGGAATACATCTTTGTTCCTAAGGTTCAGTCACAGTTGAGGCCTCCGCTGGCACGGTGCCACAGAGTGCACTCTAACCTCAGGTACTTCCACTAGTTTTGCTCTTATGTTCATTATTCTGTCCAGGCTCGCTTGTTAGGGCTCCATGCTTTGGGCCTGTCATGGGTCATTCGTATTTCCATAATTTGGACTTTGATACATTTTTATTGTCATTTATGTTGTAAGACAGATTCTCGCTATGTATCACAGGCTGGCCTTGAGCTCAAGATTCTGATGCAGCTTTCTGAGTGCCTCGGCACTACTTTCGTTTGAGGTGCTGGGTGTGGAGCTAGGTTCTCAGAATGCTAAACAAGTATTTGCTGCCACACCATGCCCTAGGCCTGTGTGGATGTCTACTTCATTGGCTCCTGCTTTGTCCTCAGTTTGGGTATGCTTCATGGCTGGATTGTGCCCGTGACTGGAAGTGAAGTACCCTCATTTTCCCTCCTGTCTGTGTTGCCCACATCATGCCCATGGCAACCCTGACCATGCCACTAGGACAGGATCATTGCTGGGTGCTTGTGGTTTTCTCTACTACTCTACTGTTTGTTTTTCTGCGTCGGGTTTCTCTGTATAGTCCTGGCTGTCATGGAATTCACGCTAGAGGTCAGGCTGGCCTCTGCCTCCCTAGTGCTGGGATTAAAGACTTGCCCACCAAGCCTAGCTCTACTAACTTGTATTGGGTGCTCAGGGATGCGGATATGGAGCTGTCTTTATAGGTGGATGCCGCAAGTAGCATTTGGAGTTGTTCCCTTTTGCCACTCCATTTCCTACCAGTAAGAATGTGAGTGTTTGTTGCTTTGGCCTATGCATTAACACTGGTTCATTTCTTTTGCTTTTCCAATTGTTTGGATTTGGCCTCTCTTATTTGGGATCCCTATCCTTGTAGCAGGCCCCTTCTGAGGTTAGAGCATTTCTTGCTTTTTGTCCCAGCTGATTTCTCCTGTCCCAGTTCTGTATCAACTCATTCCCTAAGGAGCCTCAGTGTTAGAAACCATACTGTATACTCACTCATGAGGCTGAGGCAGGAGGATTGTTGCAAGTTTGAGGTCAGCCTGGGCTGCATGATGTTCCAAACTTATCTGGGAAATAGGATGAGACACTGTTTCAAGAAAAACAAAAGGGGATAGAGAAATGACTCTGGTTAGTGTAGTGCCTGTTGCTTTTCCAGAGACCAGAGTTCATTTCCCAACATCTCAATGAAACTGCCTTAAAACTGCCCGTAACTCCTGACACGTTTATTTCACCCAGGGGCCCATGTAACTACTGACACATTTATTTCACCCAGGGGCCCGTGCATGCTGGGGCTGAGGTGGAGCTTCCACCAGAACAACTATAGGAGCAGCAGATCTCCTGTCTTGCTGTTTGTCTCCTGCTCTCCTCAGCAGGAGTCTCTGCCAGTTAGAATAAGGAACTGCTTCCCACTGCAGGACAGCTGCTTTGTCTGAAGCTCACAGTGTGTAGTGAAAACCGTTGCTGTGACAAAACTACACGACCAAGGCATCTTATGAAGGAGGAAAGCATTTTATTTGGCTTAGGATTTTAGAGAGTTAGTGTTGGCAGAGTAATCTGAGAACTCAAATACTAATGCACAAGTGTGAGCAAAGAGAGATACTGGAAATATGGGGTCCTGGGAGTAGAACCCAGGTCCTCTGGAAGAGCAGCCAGTGCTCTCTTTTCTTTTCTTTTTCTTCCCTTTCCTTTTTTAATTTTTTTTTTTTTTTTTTTTTTCCGAGACAAGGTTTCTCTGTGTAGTTTTGGTGCCTGACCTGGATCTTGCTCTGTAGCCCAGGCTGGCCTCCAACTCACAGAGATCCGCCTGGCTCTGCCTCCCCGAGCAGGATTAAAGGCGTGCGCTGCCACCACCGCTCGGCCGAAGCCAGTGCTCTTAACCACTGAGCCATCTCTCCAGCCCTTAACTTTTATTTTAAGTGCATTAGTGTGAGGGTTTCAGACCTCCTAGAACTGGAGTTACAGGCAGTTGAGAGCTGCCATATGGTTGCTGTGAATTGAACCTGGGTCCTCTAGAAGAACAGTCAGTGCCCTTAACTGCTGAGCCATCTCTCTAGCCCTCCAGAGACACACCTCTTACAGTAGGCTACACCTCCTTGCCCTTCCCAAAGAGTTTCAGCCACTGAGCCCAAATATTCAAATATAGGAGCCTATGGGGCCATTCTCATTCAAACCACCACAGCAGTCCACAGCCATGGTTCAGGAGCTCCTTGCTGCTGCCTCAGTGGATGTGACCCTGGACTTACTACAGTCTTTCCACATGGTACCTGTTTAGGAATATGCTCATCATTCTCACCTCCTCCTGGTTAGCCGCACTGCCTGTACCCGGGGGTCTTAGCGTCCCATCCCCAGCTGTCCCTTCCTGCCCGTTGCTCTGCTCTTCCCATGTAGAGTTCCTTGGCTTGTATCCCTGCATCTATCTGTCCTGATTGCCGGGCTCCTTAGGACATGCTGGCTGTCCTCCCCCTACTGCAGGTCTCCATGGCCCTCATGCCTTCTCTTCCTGCCTTTCTTGGGCTTCCATCATGCTTTGCAATAGTATGATAGTAGCTCAGCCTGTATCAGGGGTCTGGCTAGTATTCCCTAAGGGCGGCCTCCTATCTGGGCATAGGTTAGGCCCAATAGCTCCCAGTGCTGCCAGGCACCCAGGCTCCTGAAGCGGTTCTTTACTTTGGTTGGTTGGGTTTTTGTTTTTTGGTAGTGGTGCACACCTTTAACCCCAGCACTCTGCAGGCGATCTCTGTGAGTCCTGAGCGAATTCCAGGACAGCCAACGCTACACAAAGAAACCTTGTCTCGAAAAACAAACCAACCAACCAACCAAAACCAAACAAACAAGTGACCAACGAACAGTGCATGTGAAATTCCAGGACAGCCTCTCTAGCCTCTCCTTACTTTTAAAGTTTTATTTATTTATCTTTTTTTTAATTCTGTGTTTATCTTTCACATCATGCATCTTGATGTCATTCATTTCTCCATCCCTTTGTATCTGCTCTCCGCCCCTGCCAGCTCCCCCCACCAATAAAACAAAATTTATGAGAAAAAAATTAAAAGCTCGTCATGGAAGCTGCTGTGTGAAAAAGTGAGTCACACAGTACCCCTTTGTCCATATATCTTTACTTGCAATAGTTTCATCTCAAAGAGTCATTGATCTGGTTGAGGCCTCTGATTTCTATTACGCTATGGATGCTGGGCCTCACTGGGACTCCTGTGTTGTGAAGATCCTGTAGCTTTGGGTCTGTGGGTCAGGCCCCTTCACGTACTCCAGCAGATCATACATGGGGTGCATGTTGGGGTGGGCCAACTCATAGCCCTGGTTCTGTGTTTGGACAGCTGCAGGGTTGGTCAGCCCACCAGTTCTCCCTGTCCTCACCACCAGGGGGAGCGCTCCAGCACTGCCCCGACTGATTCACCTCTTGAAGCAATGAGCAAGGGGCAGGGCCAGTTCTGCCTTCATGCCCTCAGGTTGGACTCTCCCATACCTACACCATCAGAGCCAGCTCCACTGTATCGGACAGTCGAGGGGCAGGGGCCACTCTCGAGCGCTGTGGATGGTGAGGGGCAGGGACAGCTCTTCCATTCCCATGACCCCAGGGCCACTTCCTCCACTCATGCTCACCACAAGTCAGATGATTAATGGGCACAGCTCCTCCTGCTCACAACCTGTTTGTTTTTCGAGACAGGATTTTTCTGTGTAGCCCTGCCTCTACCTCTTGAGTGCTGGGATTAAAGGAGTGAGCCACCACTGCCTTTAAGTGCTCTTTCCTTCACTCTTACTTGGTGACAGCTGTCTGTAGGCTGTGCACCTTGTGGCTGCAAAGTGACTACTACACTGTCTCTATCATCTCACCTGGGTTGCTAGAAGGATGGCAGAGTAAGGGCCTTGGTAGCATATTCCAGCTAAGCTTAACCCTTTGCCAGTGTGACGCCAGCAACTAGAACTGTCACTAGATGGGACAGTTAGGCAGTTACCAGAGAGCCTAGAGTGGAGTTTCTGGGAGGAAAACCAAAAATGGGGAGCAGTCTCTGTCTTGAACCATATCTATCTCAGCCATTTCTCTCCTGCTCAGTCTCCCGGGATTGTCCAAGGAGGAAGGTTCTCAGGTCTGTCCTGAGGAAAGGTCTTGGTTCTCCCCCTTCCCCTGTGCTCCTGGTCTTTGCTCACACTTTGCTTTCCCCCTTCTGGGTCAGGATCATCTATAGCTTCCAGTTTTGGTCTCTGAGTTGGTGCCAGGCTCACCATGTGTCCTGTATTTCCATGTGTTGAACCACAGTCCCTGACATTGGGAGGCCAGGCCCAGTTGCTGCAGCAGATCTGTAGTGTCTCACATACTCATTCCCCAAAGGCCCATGAATACCCACTGGAGACAGGGCTGGCTACCTAAGACCTGTGCTGGCTCTGCCCTGGGCCAGCTGTACCAGCACCATATCTTTGTGTGTGTCTGTTCTTCCCGTCTGGAACAGGGTGTCTTTTTCTCTCTGGCTGCCGCCACCTCACCCTTCCCACCCCTGTGCACAAAGCTCTTATGGGGCACATTAAGTTTACTATGGTGTTCTGAATACCAGGCCTGTCAGCTTCTCTGTTGTCTAGTTGAGAAGAACGTGACTGTCCCTTCCTTTCCCTGCAGGACGCTGTCAAACTGGGCATATGAATTCGACAAGTGGGCCCCCTCAGTGGTGAAGGTTTCCTACAAGGTACGTCATCAGAGACACAGGCATGGGCAGGGAGGGTGAAGGAGCACAGAGAGACAGACGCCAGTATGTGTTAGAGACACAAGGCTCCCTTCCAGGCCTGGCGCTTATTTGATGCACATGTGGTGTTGTTAGTCATTATACAGAATGGATGGTTACATATTTTGTGGCATAAATACTTTTTTTTTTTTTTTTTTTTTTAAGTCAAAACCAAATGCTCCATTTTTGGAAACATGGTTTCTGCAGTATATATTTTAATATACATAATAGACATGGATAAGTTCACTGGAGAATTGTCTTCATCAGAACTCTGGTTAAAACCCATTTGTATATGAGAACAGAACTAACACAGACCATTGATGTGGCATGATGCTGAGTGTTCTGAATACCTAGCCAGGCCTGTGCTGCATCGTGCTCAATGTATTAGGATGGGGCCTGTAGCCCACATATGTGGGCATCGGAAACAGGTCCACCGATGCATAGCACTGTTTACTTCTGCCTCAGGCTCTTCGTCCTGTGCCTCTGATGTAAGGACATTGTTGCTGTGTGTTAGAGCTTGATGTGTCTAGAAGGTAGTCAGGGAGGCGCCTGGGAACTAGAAATGAGGAAGGACTAGGCAGTGGGGAGGAGCCAGGTGATTGTAGTGGTTATTGCCTGGTCAAGGAGAGGACCTAGCTTCCAGGTTAGGGGCCTGAGGGAAGTGGATGAGACACCAGGAATGATGTAGGCAGCCCTGTTTCCCCAGGTGCCCTGTGTCCATTCCTCCCCTGCAGTGGGTGTTCCTCATGGCAGAATCAGAGCAGGCTAGCAGTCTTGCCCAGCAAAATCTCAGAATACCTTTGGCAAGGACCATCTTCCTTCTTCAGGAACACTCTTCACTACTTTAAACTGTTTGCGTTCCGTCTCTACAGGGCTCTCCAGCAGCAAGACGAGCTTTCGTCCCCCAGCTTCGCAGTGGGAAGTTCAATGTCTTGTTGACCACCTATGAGTATATCATCAAAGACAAACATATCCTGGCCAAGGTAGCGTATCCTCACCTAGAACACAGTAACACAGTAGGCCTAGAGCTCAGGCTGTAAATGACCTTGATGCCTGATAGACCTGTGTCAGCTCCTTGCAAGGAATCCCTCAGTGCTTCATCTGCACATATAGCAAATCACAGCTGCTGTGCACTTGTGTAGTGCACAACCTTGCCCTGGCTCCGTCAACAGCCTAAGCAGACCTGGGTCAGGTACGGATTCCCCACAGAACCTGGACAAGTACCTCTCACCCATCTCCCACAGCCTCTAGGCAGAGAGCCTTTTCACTTGTCTCCTGACTTTCTTGAGTGACCTATCCGATTGAGACAAGGCCACCCGGGTATGTGGTCCTAGTGGGCCTCTTCCTGGGGTTGGGCTATCCCATAACATTGACTGGGGGCCCTAGTGGACACTTGAGGGAGCAATTGAAGGTGAGCAGTATGGTAGAGGTATGTTAGGATGCTGGTCTAGAGCAGGGCCCCTGTCCAGGGCGGCTACAGCCTTGCCTGATGGTACTGAGAGCTGTAAGTGGCATGAAATTACCCAGTCTCTATCTGTCCAAGCTTGTTTTCCTAGTGTGGACCGGGATGGAAGCTGGGGGGGCTAGGCTGGGCCCCCATGGCTGGTGTTCCAGCAGGAAGTATTAAAGAGCTCACATGGGGATGGGACCCTCTGCCCATAGCCAGATTTCCCTGCACAAGTGCTAGCAATGTGTGCACTCACTGGTTTCCTAGCCTGCAGGTGACTACACCAGTGCAGCTTTTACCATATAGGCCTTCCACAGGGCACCATCTCTGGTGTACAAAATCAAATCCACCCCAGGCCATGCATGAGGCCCTGAAAATACCCTTCCTTGCTTCCCGGCAGTGGTTCACATTGATGTAAATGCCAAGCTTCTGTATCTTCAAATGGTACCTTGAACAGTCCTGTTGTGAGAGATGGAAGTCATTGTGGTTATAGGAGACATAGCCAGGAATCTTCCTGGGGCTCCTACCCCATCCTCACACTGTCCAGCCCTATCCTTGGGGTTTGGAGTCCCTGGCAGACTGTCGAGGAAGGTCTGGAACTGCCCCACCCAGAAGCCACATTCAGCTGTGTTTGTGTGTCACTGCTGTAGTGGCATGGCTGCTCGTGGCAAATGTTCCAGTTGCCTTCCAGTTGGGGGTGAGGTGCTGAGCACTGTCTCCTGTCACTTTTTGGAAAACCAGAGTTCTTTTTGCTCTGTGTCCTGACAACACAGCCTGGGCTCAGCTCTTTAATCGTGTGTCCCCACTTCGTGTGTTGGAGAGTCTATGTCTGGGGGTTCCCGCCAGACACGCTGGTCACTTGGCAACCCTGCTACCATCTTGTCCTTGCAGATCCGCTGGAAGTACATGATTGTGGATGAAGGCCACCGCATGAAGAACCACCACTGCAAGCTGACCCAGGTCCTCAACACACACTACGTGGCCCCTCGGCGCTTGCTTCTGACGGGCACTCCACTGCAGAACAAGCTGCCTGAGCTCTGGGCACTGCTTAACTTCCTGCTGCCCACCATCTTCAAGAGCTGCAGCACCTTCGAACAGTGGTTCAACGCCCCCTTTGCCATGACAGGAGAGAAGGTGAGCTTGCCTGGGGTAGAGAGTGGCTGCTGAGGAGCTGTCCCAGGCTCAGCCACCCGAAACTGACTGTGTGTGCTCCCTGGCCACATGCAGCACAGCCTGTGCAGTCACCAGGACTCCAGGCGGCAGCGGCAGTCAGGTGTCCCAGTGGGGACTGTGGAACCTCCATGAGGATCAGGTCTTGCTGGGAGGGTATCACGGAGCTCACACAGTTTAGTTAAGACATCTGTGGGGTCCGACTTTGACGCTGTTTACAAAACACTACAGCTAGTGTCTCGTCCAGGTGCTGGGGGTGGGGCTGAGTCTAAAGCCTACACTCTCCGTATTACGGAGAGCAGGTCTTCTGGGGGAAGGAAGCCACGTCTTTATCTGCTCTGCTAGCCCACAGCAAGCCCTGTGCACTGTTGTGAAGGCGTTAAACAAGTAGCCTGTGAGCCTGGCCAAACCCACAGGTTGCTGACCGCTGCCATTTGTTCCTCTTAAGGCCTTCTTAGGTTGTAGAATGGTATCCAGTGCTCTCATGTGCAAGTCCCCTGTCCTCCCCGGAGGCTTGCTGAGGCGGCAGGCCTTGTGAACGGGAAATTGGGGTTTTTCTAGTCCATGTCATGAAAGAGCCTCTTCTCGAGGCTCCTTTTTCAAAGCCAAGGCCCACAGCTATAGCTGTGCTTCTTTTCCTCAGAGTGGAAGCTCTAAAAGGGATGACCAGTGAGCAGCAGAAAAGCTCAGGCCATCTTAGTTGTCTCTCCTTCCTGATTTTCATTTCAAACGGAGCCCTAGGAGTTGGGCTTGGTGGAGCAGAGGTAGCCAGATTTTGTAGTTCCAGGACAGCCAGGGCTGCACAGAGGAACTCTTTATTATCAAAATCCCAAAAATTAAATGAATACATTTTAAAATGTGAATAAATAAATAAACTAGAGCCCTGACTAACAAGATGGCTCGTCAACTAAAGGCATTTGTCACCAATCCTGATAACCTGAGTTCGAGTTTCAGGATCCACACGATAGAATGAGAGAGTCAACTGTGACCTCCTTGTGGTCTGTATCTCCTCACACACAAGTAAATGAACAACATCGTCTGTATTAAACAATGTAGCATCTTAGCTGAAGAGTGGTGTTGGATCAACAGTGTTTCTTGTGCAGTACTTCATCTCAGGCTGAGAAGAGAAGGTGTGGCCCCTGGTGTCAGCAGGCTTTGCCACTGGTGCCTGTATTAACTAATGTTGTGGTTATAAACACCAAATTGATAACAGCCTAGGGAGGCCCAGAAGCCAGCTGTTAGGTGTGTTCTTGGAATTGGGGGGAAGCATAGAGGAGACCATCCATGGGACCTGCTCCTTAGGCGTTCCATAAATGATGTAGCAGAATTTTCTCCTTCCCAAGGAAGGGTGCTCCTCCTCGCCCACAGCACTACAAGTTCCAGCTGCTGTTCGTGACACAGCTGCCCGTCTCCATGCCTTGCCCCCCTCTTCTGGAGACAAGGTTGTGATTTACTGTCTGGCACCCAGGTGGACCTGAATGAAGAGGAGACCATCCTCATTATCCGTCGCCTACACAAGGTGCTGCGGCCCTTCCTGCTGCGGAGGCTCAAGAAGGAGGTTGAAGCCCAGCTACCTGAGAAGGTAGGTTTTGACAGAAGCCACAGGGTGCCGTTTACAGGGCTATTTCCAGGGTGGGGGCAGTCAGGTGACCCTTCCCTGGCTTGCTCCACCAGGCTTGAAGTGGTGACTCACAGCACTGTGCTGCAAAGCCAGGGAGGGCAGTGTGTCAGAACTGAGCCCTGTCTCAAGGGAGCTTACTGTGTGCCTGCCCAGATTCCTTTCCTCAGCAAGAGGCCATGGCTCAGGTTGAGTCTCCTGTGCATTACCAGTGGCATGGGCTCTCTGCTCCATGCAGCCACACTTGACTTGCCTCTCTGGTTCACTTCACTCTTTATTTCTGGCAGGCTATGAGCCCTCTAGAATGGGAACAGCTTACCCCTTTGGGCCCAGAATCTCCTGCCTTCTCTTCATTCCAAATCTCCTCAGTATCAGGACTCCTCCCTCAAGCTCATATCCTAATCAAAGTGCTGGTCACAAGACTCTACTTGGTGGCAGAGGTGGCTCAGTCTGAGATCGGATGGCCTCAGAGTACTCTTTGCTCCATCCACAGGTGGAGTATGTCATCAAATGTGACATGTCAGCCCTGCAGCGTGTGCTCTACCGTCACATGCAGGCCAAAGGTGTGCTGTTGACTGATGGCTCTGAGAAGGACAAGAAGGTTTGTTCCAGGTCCCTGTTCCTCTCCTGATTGTCTTTGAAGGGGAGGGTGGGTCGAGAGCACCATCGGATTCAGAACATTGAGCCTGCCCAGAGGCCTCACCTGGCCCTGCTCCCTCAGGCGTTCAAATAGTCACAGCGTTAATGCTGGTTGTCTTTTGAGGGTGCTCATTGGGCTGCTTTCTGGAGCCTTGTTTTAGACACTGCCTTCCTCAGGACTGATGTAGAGTTGGAATATTACTAGAGAGCTCCACTTACTCAGCAGGTAAAGAGCTACCTCAGCAATCATGGCCTCTGTGGCCTTCTTCTTGGTATTGCTGAGGGCGTGCTGACATTGGAAAGAGAGGGCAGGCCAGCCCTCTTGGGAGCACTCAGAGTGTCCTCCAGCTCCTAAGCCAATCTGGACTTGTACTGGGGGAAGCCCCAGTTCTTCCAGTCTGTGCCCAGCATCACAACCGTAGCTCCAAGTATGTCTCTTGTTCACTCAGTCTGTTTCTTAGCCCCTTTCTTTCTTGTGCTCCTGGCTTCCCTTCCTGGCACAGAGCACCACCCCCTTCTCATTAGAACCATTCTCAGTGCCTGTGCTTGCCCTAAGCTGTTTGCCACACTTGCTTCCATTCATCCCGTGTGCCAGGTAGTCTCTTACACACACAACACTGCCGCCTCCTTCCCAGTGGCCATGCTTGCCCTGGGCCTTCTCCTACCACTCTATCCAATCCCCTGCCCACCTTGCCCAAAGGCAGGACTGCATTTTGAACCATCTCATGTGCCTCTGCAGGGCAAAGGTGGCACCAAGACGCTGATGAACACTATCATGCAGCTGCGCAAGATCTGCAACCACCCCTACATGTTCCAGCATATTGAGGTAAGGCTGCAACCCTGTGGCCCAGCTCTTTGGAGACAGAGCTGGGCTGCTTGTCCCTGGTGTGTGTGTGTGTGTGTGTGTGTGTGTGTGTGTGTGTGTGTGTGAGAGAGAGAGAGAGAGAGAGAGAGAGAGAGAGAGATGTCAAGTGTCTTCCTCTACTAATCTCTGTCTTAGTTTTTGAGATAGTTTCTTTCATTGATTGGCTAGACAGAACGGCTAATGAGCTCCACAGACCCGTCTGCCTCCACCTCCACACCCGTGGGGTTACCCACTTTAGCCACCACGCCTGGCTTCTACCGAGGTGCTAGGAATCCAAGCTCAGGTCCTCATGATTGTACAGCAGGGGCTTTAGGGACAAAGACATCTCTCTCCTTGGGCTTTATGATTTTAAGAGTAGCTTAAGGATGGGAGCTAGAGAGATGGCTCAGAGGTTAAGAACACTGGCTGGGAGTTCAGTTCCCAGCAACCACATGGTGGCTCACACCCATCTACAATGAGGTCTGGAGCCCTCTTCTGGAATGCAGGCACACATGCAGGCAGAACACTGTACATATGAATAGCTTAAGGAGCTGGCCATAGTGGTGCACTTCTTTAATCTCCTCACTTGAGAGGCAAAGGCAAGTGGGTCTCTGTGGGTTCAAGGTCAGCCTGGTCTATATAGTGAATTCCAGGACAGCCAGGACTGTGTAGAGAGACCCTGTCTCAAAATAAAACAGCAAAAAAGGCAGCCAGGCATGGTGGTCCATGCCTTTAATACCAGCACTCAGGAGGCAAAGGCAGGTGGATCTCTTGAACTCAAGGCCAGCTTGGTCTACAGAGTGAGTTCCAGGACAGCTAGGGCTACACAGAGAAACTCTGTCTCAAAAAAAAAAAAACAAAAAAACAAAAACAAAAAACAAAACAAAGCTTAAGATATTCTAACTAGCCTCAGTATATACATCTGTCTCCATTGAGTTTTCCTTTTGTTGGTGTTCAGTTTATGTGTATGTGTGCGTCTGTGTTGCTGTGGATGTAGACAAGGGTCCTAACATGTAAGCACATGCTCTGGCATTGGGTGTACCCAGTCCAGTAGGTGCTTAACAAACGCATCATGGGCCTGGAAATGACTGTCTCTAAAGCTCCATCTTAAGAATCGCCTCTGAGGTGTTTTCTGTGGGTTTGGGGACTTCTCCCTTGGGATGTGTTCCTACTCCTGAGCTTACACATGTCCCTGGCAGGGTTCCCCACCTGGTTAGGAAGAGCTGCCATGGACATTAGTGAAGTCTGTGGCCATAGTCCACCGTCATCATGAGTAACTGTGCTTTTGTACAGTTTCAGGGTCATTCCAGACCTCTAATGCCTTGGAATTCCATTTCAGGATGGTTAGAGGTGTTCACCTTGTTGCCCAAGTGTCATGTAGTCTTCTTCCCAGCCATCACAGGAAAAGCATGAGGGTTGGCATTTGGTGCACTGAGGCCAACGACATCCATATCTGGACTCGGTGCCACTGCAGGCCACAGTTGACCACCAGTGTGTACTCAGTCCTCTGAATAGCACCTTGGACCATGGGCTTGACTGGGCAGCCCCTTCCTGCCTTGGCACTGATCCATCTCTTGTCCCGTTGCAGGAGTCCTTTTCTGAGCACTTGGGGTTCACCGGCGGCATCGTGCAAGGGTGAGAAGCTTCCCAGCTCTGAGGGTGGGCAGCAGTCTGCCAGGAGGGGTTTGTAGTCTTGTTCAGTGGCTTTGTTGCTGTGGTTAACATTTATCTGGTATCTGAGACAGAATGTGCTATCAGACAGGCCTCTAGACCATGACTCTGCTGCCCACAGTGTAACCCTAGACAGCTTCTGTAATCCCTGAGCCTGACTCCACCCACTCTACAGAAATACACTTGATACTCTGTGAGAGTATATTCTGCAGCTTCCTTAGGTGCAGGCTCCACTTCTCTTTCTTTTGGGTTGTTGGGACATGGTCTCAATGTGTGGACTAGGTTCCTATGTAACTTAGCCAGGATGTCTAATCATCTGTGTCCTGAAAGAGTTGGAGTCCTTCCGCCTCAGTCTTTGAAGTGCTGGGGTCATTGGTATGTACTATCATGCTTGGTTCCAGACCACACTTCTGTAATTCCATAGTGGTAGCCCTGGATGCGAGCTCTAGAATCTCACCCAGAACCTTGTTGCAAACATTCTTGAAGTTGAGGCCACATTTTCAGCCTTGCATTGTTTGCCTACAAGGGCATAACATGGGATTTGAAAGGCAATGGTGCTCTTTGCTGTTGAGGTGGATTGGGTCTGCTGCCTTACCATATTAGGCAAGTGCTTCATTATCGTGTGCTTGCCTGGCCCTCTTGATTTTGAGGTACACAGTCTTTGGTCTTATGTTTGCCTGCTGTAACTGGGATTACAGGTATGCACCACCAGGCCTAGCTTCAGAGTCCTGTGAACCTGTATGTATTTATGTCATACGGCTTCTGATACATCTCAGACACTGCTCTGTCCCACTGTCCATGCCACCCAGCCCGTTTCCACATGTCTAAAGCTAGAGGAAATGAGAGGATCCTGGGATTCTTTCGAGTCCAGTCCCTAGTGTAAGCTATTCTAACCAGGGAGTGGCAGACCCGGCATCCTGGGAGCAACTCCGGCTCATATCCATGCTCTCGGCATTGGTACTTTCTGGAGCTATCTCTCTCTCTCTCTCCCTTTACATAGGTTCTAGGGATGGAACTCAGGTCAGCAGGCTTACAGGACAAATGCCTTACCCATGAGCCAATTCCCTGGCCTTCTGGACATCATGTCTAATTACACTGATTTTTTTCTCCTTGTGACCTTGTGAAATGACATGTACATGGTGACCAGGGATGTACCCTGACTGAGAGTGACCTGAGTTTAGCTGTAGCTGTGGGTGGGTCTGGTTGGGAAACCAACTCTTTGCCCTTGAGTCTCGTAGGCAGCCTAGACGCCTCATTCGCCATTGTTGAGCTCACAGTTGTGTGACTGACCTCTGAATGTGACCTCTTCCTTCCATGCACTAGATTGGACCTGTACCGTGCCTCAGGGAAATTTGAACTTCTTGATAGAATTCTACCCAAACTCCGTGCAACAAACCACAAAGTGCTACTCTTCTGCCAAATGACCTCCCTCATGACCATTATGGAAGACTACTTTGCATACCGTGGCTTCAAATACCTCAGACTTGATGGTGAGTAGAAGACAGTCTACTTGAGAGGTGTATTCCTGATCTAGTTACGTGGACTTAGAGTACACTGGGTACACTGTATTCAACAACATCCTAGAGGCTTGGAATAGGTGCTTCTTTAGACGTCTTGTCACTGGAGTCTTCACTGTAGGACAGGTTCAGGGTCATGGGTTCTAGCAGGGCCCTTCAGCAGAAGTTACACAAACCTTTCTCACATGGCCATGAACATAGTAACGCCACTAAAATGGAGCCTTGAGGGTTCTCTGGCTTCAGTAGAGCTGCATCCAGGTACATGTTCTCCTCCATCTTGGCCTCATCCCTAGACAGTGTCTCTAGCAGAGACACCAGGTTTCCTCCAGCTCCGGGCCAGCTGGCTTTCCCTGAACTGCTTTGTTGTGGCCTCTCACAGGCCTGGCCTGGAGCTGAATGAGGCTCAGTTGCAATGGAACCATGGCCTGCTTCCAGGCAAGGTCAGGCACTGTCTGACAGGCTCTGTGTACCAGCTGCCACAATATGCCTTTCCACTTCCTGGTGTCCAAGAGCTGTTTCAGGGAGGAAGAGACCCATATTGTTGACAGAACCAAGTGGTCAGGGAGGCCCTGAAGTTAGTTTCCCACGCTGTCCGACTGAGAAGATAGACTTGGGAAGTTCATGACCAACAAGATCCAGCAGCTTTCTGTTTTCTTTGCGGAGCCTTTATTGGGCTAAGGAGCTGGGTGTGCCTCACCTAGACCTTCCCTCCTCTTCCCCCACTCCCCATTCTCTGGAGCTTTTTTACTGTATTTATAGAGATGTGGTTTCAGGGACCGCCAACCTGGGCTTGGCTGCTTCATCTTTTTGTCCGACCCTGTGGAGTCTCATCTAGAAAATGCTGACCAAAACTGCATACCCACCTATCCCCAGCCCCTCAGAAGACCCCAGTGCCCCCTTTCCTAAGCCAACATCCTATTCTGTGTGTTCACACATCCGCAGTGCTGGCCAAATGCTGCTGAGATCCAAATGGCTAGGCCTCTTCAGCTGCCCCCTCCTGTCCTTGTGAGTACCAGGTCCTACTGTATGTGGGTCCCTGTTCCCTTGAGGAGGAGCCGAAGGACTTGTATCTATTTGGTCTCAGGTGTTACGGCCACAAGCAGCATAGTTGCTCGAGGAGCAGGGACCGGTGAGAATGTTGTTGATGCCATGAGTGGCAAGTATGAGGTGCAGGCCTATTAGCCCCCTGCTAGGTATGAGCCCAAAGAATTTAGGCATGGGTTTTTTCCCCCTCTTTTCTCTAATCCAGCCAAACCCACTGCAAGAAGGTCAAGGGTGAGTGCCGCCCCTGTATGTAGTGGCTCATCCCACCACCCTAGGCCACTAATGCTGAGGTGCTGTGATCCTTGTCAGTACGGTGTCAGCCTTGTCAGCCACTTGATGTCTGTCCTCACACAGAGAGCGTGAACAGGAGGAGTCAGGAGGCATTACACCTGGAGATGGCAGTCCAGGAGCCTGCCATCATCTTCTTCTTCCAGTGGCTTGTGTCATAGAGAACACAGCTGATCTGTGGGGCACATTTGTTTTTAAACTCCTTTGACAGGCATGGTGACATTCAGTAATGATATGCTGTGCCTCTTTCACCCTGTAGAGGAAGGACCGCTGTGGCTCTTGTGCCCTGCAGCACCATCCCTGATTCTGGAGCACAAGCTCCTTTGCATCTCCCACGCCAGGGCACCCTCTTGACCCTTTTCTCCTGTGCCTATCAGGAACCACAAAAGCAGAGGACCGGGGCATGCTGCTGAAAACCTTTAATGAGCCTGGCTCTGAGTACTTCATTTTCCTGCTCAGCACCCGTGCTGGGGGGCTGGGCCTCAACCTGCAGTCAGCTGACACTGTGATCATCTTTGACAGTGACTGGAATCCTCACCAGGTAAAGGCACCGGCTCAGGAGAGGGATACCCCCTTTCTTAGGAATCACTCCCTCCCTGACGCTCTCACTAACCTGGGAGCCATGAGAAGTACGTTCATTGGTCCTGGTAGTCAGGGAACAAACCAGGCAGGTTCCTTCCTGCTTCTCAAAGTGGAAGTGACCTTGCATCTTGACCGGGGGAGGGGAGGGCTCTCTTTCCAGTATCCATGTTTTTATTCTCTGGTGCACCCGGGCAGTAACTAGCACAGAGATAGAGCCCTTGTCTGGCCCACATTAATCTCCAGGCTCCATCCTCAGTGTTCAACAACCATACAGTTCTTGGATTATATAGCTGAGCAAAAAGTAGAACACAGCCTAGTCTACTGGGATGTAAGCCCTTCTAGCCCTGTTCTGTATCCCCACACTCAGTCCCACTCGTAAAACCAGATCTGGGCAAGCTCTGTGCTCTGTTCATTACCTCTTCTTGCTCCTTAGCCACATTTGCCCTGGGGCCCCCATGCCAGAAGATGCCAGGGTGTGCTGATTCGTACATTTAACAGTTTGAAGATGAGTAGCAAATTTGCCCTATCTCCTCATACAGGTATACTATATTGGTTTAGTTTGAAATGCAAATGCTAATTAATACATAAGATGAACTGGTGTCCCCATTCCCATCATCCTTTTGCACCTGCCAGGCATGCACAGTAGTGATGTGTTTGCTGTGTAGTGGTGTGTTTCTGTCCATTTAGCCAACGTGGCCCACCACCACTCCAGAGGACACATGTAAAGCTATTTGACTGTTGCCTCTGCTGCAAAGTACCCCAGACTCTAGCAGCTCCAGGACATTTTTTCCATTAGCCCAACAGGCAGGTATCTGTATTTTCTGACTAGTCAGTGACCATTAATTAGCCCCTAGGTAACCTTGTCTGTCCCTCTTGGGGCACTTTTGCAAGGACCCTCTAGTCCCATGGTTCTCAACCAGTGTGGGTCATGACCCTTTGGAGGAGTCAAGTGACCTTCACACAGGGGGTGCCTAAGATCATCTGAAAACAGTTATTTACATTATAATCCATAAAAGTGGCAAAGTTACTGTTACAAAGTAGGAATGAAAATAATTTTATGGTTGGGGATCACCATAGCATGAGGAACTATATGAAAGGGACACATCCTTAGGAAAGTTGAGAGCCACTGCTCTAGTCAGATCCGCCCTGAATAAGTGATTGCCCTAGTCACGGGGCATTGCCTTCATGTGCTGGCTGCTTGTGTGTAGCTGGCCCGCTCCCACTGATAGTCTCTGGAATGTCCTTTCCACAGCCTGGGAGACCTAGCAGAAATCATCCATGTGATTATTAAATTGCCTAGGTGGTCACCATGTCATTCCTATGATGAGTGTCAGTGTAGTTTCTGCCTAGATGCTACTGGTGGGCCATTTCCTAAGAGGTGGTCAGGTAATAACAGAAGTCAAGCAGAATCCACTTCAGAGCGAGCCAGGGGCACATTATCAAGGCCAGCCCTGCCAGCAGTCATCCTGATTGACCTGGGGGCCTTCTGTTCTTATGACCAGAGAGGAGTCTCCAGTTGAGGAACCTTGTTGGTGCCCAGCCTGCCCACACCGCTTCTGCCCAAAGAGAACTGCAGGCAGTCTCACTCTGCTAGAAACGACAGAAGTAATATCGCAGTGCTGACTGCCGTGTGACTCCTCGGGTCCCCGTACCACATCCCCACACCCATCGGCACTGTCTGCACTGAAGCCGTAGGATCTGGTGCCCAAAAATGTTGGCCCCAGCCAGGCCCCGGATGCACAGAAGTGCTGTTCTCACAGCTGTGGTGTGGCCATGCTGTGGAGCTTTGACAAGGGCTGCTCGGAGTATTCCCCTAGGAGTTACCCTCGGGTAGCTTCTTCAAAAAAAGAAATATCCAGGGTCAGCAATTAAGAGTGTATACTTGCAGAGCACCTGAGTTTGGTTCCTGGCATCTGTGTCAGGTGGCTCACAGCATCTCCAGTTCCATTTCTCTTACACCCCCTTCCTTAAGTGGGTATTTGACTCTCTCTCTCTCCCTCTCAGATTTACACTTAAAATAGATGTTTGTTTGTTTGTTTGTTTGTTTAAGTAGACAGCTGTTCTGTGCTAAACAAGGCCCCTCCAGGCCCCTAGAGAAAGATCACAGGTTCCATTATTGGGTTCCTGGCTCATGAAGCTGCAAGCCAGGGCTAAACACCATGTCTAGAATTCCCCAGACTGACCCGCCTCCTCTCCCAAGGACCTGCAAGCACAGGATCGTGCCCATCGAATTGGGCAGCAGAATGAGGTGCGTGTGCTCCGCCTGTGCACCGTTAACAGTGTGGAGGAGAAGATCCTGGCCGCTGCCAAATACAAACTCAATGTGGACCAGAAGGTTATCCAGGCAGGCATGTTTGACCAGAAGTCATCCAGCCATGAGCGGCGCGCCTTCCTGCAGGCCATTCTGGAGCATGAGGAGCAGGATGAGGTGAGCATGGTGCCAGCCTGGCACAGCGTGAGTGGTGGATGCATGAGGCTTTCATTTTCGGTTTTGTACCTTTTTTGCACTCTTGGTTTTTTGTTTTTTGTTTTTTATTTTTTGGTTTTTTGGTTTTTTATTTTTTTATTTTTTTGCGTCCCTTTGGAGTAAAGGGAGTGTGGGCTGAGCAGAAAGAGGATGCGCACTTGCTTTCCCTTCGAAGTGGGTTTTTTTCTAAACTGCTGGTGACAGACGCCGCATTGACAGCCCTGGAGACTGAAGTCCTGTATTTATCCACAGAGCAGACACTGCAGCACGGGCAGCGGCAGTGCCAGCTTCGCCCACACTGCCCCTCCGCCAGCGGGCGTCAACCCCGACTTGGAGGAGCCACCTCTAAAGGTGAGAGGGGTAGTTCAGTCTCCACGCCCACTCAATTCTCGGCGTCTTGCTGAGACTGGCCAGCAAGGGCCTGACCCCACGGAGCGTGCGTGTGCGTGTGTGTATGTGTGTGCCTCTTGCTGACGCGTGGGATCCTCCACCGCAGCCAGCCTGGGACCTCCAGCTCATCAGCTCATCTCCTAATGGACGGACGCTGCTGCTCGCCTCCGAGCCTGGCCACCACCCAGCCTGGCCCCACCACAGTTAGACTAAAGTTTTGCAATCTTGTAGGAGGAAGATGAGGTACCTGATGATGAGACCGTCAACCAGATGATTGCCCGGCACGAAGAAGAATTTGACCTCTTCATGGTGAGCACCTGGGCTGGGACCACACAGACTCCGTGATGATAGTGGTATCCCTCTAGCTATTGAAGCGGCTGTTCCTCCTCATGTAGCTTTCTCATGCCTTCAGCTGACCCTCATGTCGTAGGGATAGTGAGGGACACTGCACTGCCATTTCTGTGATCCTCAGAGCCTGTGGGCTTTTTTATAGGGAGTTGAATGGACACTGCAGACCTGAGGCGTGTCTGGGGCCTGGGCCACAGATTTCCCCCACATTGCTGTGTTCTAGTATAAAGTTCACATGGGGCTCACTGAGCCCCAGTAGGCCTTATATCTTCCTCCAAGGTCGTGCTGTGGACACACCTGTCCTCCCAAGGTAGAACCCCTTACCAGGGTCTGCTGTAGCAGCCAGATCCAGTCAATTCCAAAAGCAAGGCACTGTTGCATAACTCTTTAGCAACTCATGTCCCTGCAGGCAGTGAGCTGGCCCCTGTGAGGCCACACCAAGGGCTTTTGGTCACTGTGCTGACTTCTTTCTACCCTCCTGCCCACCAATCCCACATCACAGCGCATGGACTTAGACCGCCGGCGTGAAGAGGCCCGCAACCCCAAGCGGAAGCCACGCCTGATGGAAGAAGATGAGCTCCCATCCTGGATCATCAAGGATGATGCCGAGGTAGAGAGGCTGACATGTGAGGAGGAAGAGGAGAAGATGTTTGGCCGTGGTTCTCGCCACCGCAAGGAGGTGGACTACAGCGACTCACTGACAGAGAAGCAGTGGCTCAAGGTACATGCCTGAGAGGGCTATGCGCCGCAGACCATGCCAGGCAGGGCAGGGGGCAGAGGCCAGGCCTTCTTGGGTCATCCCAGATGGCGCCTTCCCACATTGTTGGCTGCTTGTGCACTGCATGGCTTCTAAGCTTAGACCTTTTAGTTGCTACCTCTAGGCTGCCACAGGGAAGAGCCATGCTACTGTCAACATGCAGCACCTAACATGCTGTCAGCCCTCCTGGGCTCTCCAAGTTGACTGATGAGAGACCCTGATATACCATCAGCAAGTTTTCTGGAGGTGGCCAGGAGCTGGGCTCGTGGTCTGACTGTGGAGAAGGCTCAGGTTTCAAGTCCCTGCCTACTGCTGAGCTGACTGCTCCTGAGTACACAGGGGAGGGCAACATTCTTTGAGTACATGGTAGCTGTCCAAGCAGCAGTAGCAGCAGCAGATGGTGAATGATCAGAGCTGAGTAGTGTCAAGTGTCTGGCATCAAGACTGGCATTGGTGTCAGGAGTGTAAGCTAGTGATTCAAAATCCAGCCCTGAAGTCATGTTGTGAGCACAGCCCAGAAGCTACTCTTTAGGTGTAGGCAGGTGGCAATGATCCCTGTGGCCCTGCTGTGGCCAGGCAGCCCTGGCCCCTCCTGGGAGCTCAGAAGAACCTCATCTAGAAAACACATCAGGGAAGCCAGGGTCATAACTCAGGCTGTAACTCATAGGTTGTGGCAAGAGGATTAAGGAGAATTCCAGGGCAACCCAAGTTTCACAGCAAGACCTTGTCCAAGAAAAGAATCTACCAAGAAGTCGAACTTTGGGATGGGTTTACCCACTCAGAATACTCCAGAGCTAGGACAGGACCCCCAGGTCTTTTCTGAGATAAGGCCGTCACTCCAAGGGACTTGTCGTCATCTGTTCACACACGCAGAGCACGGGGTGGCTTTACATTCAGACCAGCACATCTGCTGAGTTTCGAAGGGTTTCTGAGCGGGAGTCTCCTGCCGTGTGCAGCATCTTTTAAAGGTTCATTGCTGGGGTCAGGCAGCATTCCTGTCAGCATTAGAGCAACTTCATCCCCTCCCCCCAAAAAAGAGGCCCACATTTCTGGTTACTTCTGTTAACACACCTTTGTTTGCCTCACCCTGGAAGCTTTCTACTACTCTGCTTTCTACCCATTGGCATTCATGCACTTGGTGGGTTGTTGTTGATGGTAGTTTTGTTGTTGTTTTCTCTTGTTTTTTGAGACAGGGTCTCTCTGTGCAGCTCTGGCTGTCCTGGAACTCGCTCTGTAGACCAGGCTGGCCTCGAATTCAGAGTTCTACCTGCCTCTGCCTCCCAAGTGCTGGGATGAAAGGCATGCGCCACCTCCACCTGGTGCTTTCTTGTTTTTAAATATGGTATACTTTGAGAATTTTCATGTTATCCTTGGTAAGGGCCTTGCTAACCTTCCCTGTTCTGTTTAGTGTATGTGCTGTTGATGAGCACTACTGGTTTGTTGTTGTTTTTAAGATTTATTTATTATGTATATGGTGTTCTGCCCGCATGTATGCCTGCAGGCCAGAAGGGGGCACCAGATCTCATTACAGATGGTTGTGAGCCACCATGTGGGTGCTGGGAATTGAACTCAGGACTTTTGGGAAAACAGCCAGTGCTCTTAACCTGTGAGCCATCTCTCCAGGCCCTACTTGGTATATTTTCTTTGTCGTCGTCGTCGTCGTCGTCGTCTTCTTCTTCTTCTTCTTCTTCTTCTTCTTCTTCTTCTTCTTCTTCTTCTTTCTTCTTCTTCTTCTTCTTCGTCTCCTCCTCCTCCTCTTCCTCCTTTTAAGAACATACATTTCTTTTATTTTTATTTTTCTCTATTTTATGTGCACTGATGTTTTGCCTTCATGTCTGTCTGAGAGTGTCAGACCCCCTGTAACTGGGGTTACAGGCAGTTGTGAGCTGCCTTGTGGGTGTTGGGGATTGAACCTGGGTCCTCTGGAAGAGCAGTCAGTCCTCTTAACCGCTGAGCCATCTCTCCAGCCCCTACTCAGCATATTTATAATTGACTGATTGATGTACTTTGATGTTTTCAGACAAGGCCACATTCTGTAACCCAGGCTGGCCTTGCATCTTACCTTCCTGTGTCCTCACCACCCCACCAAGCATTCTTAATTGCAGGCAAGCACCACATGCTCCGCCTTTCTAGTCTGTGACTGGTGAGCATAGCACCTTCCTTGGGCTGGGTAGTGGCGCCATTGTGCAGGATGCTTCCTGCTGTCTTTCCATCAGTTGGCGGGTGTTCGATTGTTCCTTTGAGGAGTCTGTTTTGGTTGATATATGGTTAACCATGTTGTGGGCCTGTCTTTTTGTCTCTTGTATACCTTGGAATGGTATTAATAGAACAGGTGGCCAGCCACACGTGTGCCAGTCCTTGGTCTTGCCATATCCTCACTAATACCTGTCATCTCTTGCCTTGGTTGTGTGTTTTGTGTGCTTCTTGCTCATTCCTGTATCTTCTGGAGAAATTTATCTATTTATCCATGTCCCTTGCCACCCACCTCTACCCCTTTGAGAAAATTGTCTTACTGGGTTGCCCATTCTGGTTTTCAACTCATGGGCTCAAACAGTCCTGCTTCAGCCTCATGAGTAGCTGGAATTACAAACACACAGTAGTGCCTACACTTTCTCTTTTTAAAAGGTTTGTTTGTTTTTGAGCCAGGGTTTCTCTGTGTAGCACTTGCTGTCCGGGAACTCACTCTGTAGACCAGGCTGGCCTCAAATTCAAAGGCTTGTCTCTGCCTCCCAAGTGCTGGGATTAAAGGCGTGCACCACCACCGCCTGGTCTCTTTTAAATTATGTTTCTATGTATTTATTTCAAATGTGTGTATCTGCATTTGTATATGCATATGTGTATTGGGGTGCCCCCAAGCCATGGCATGTGTGGAGGTCAAAGGAAACTTGATAGGAGGCAATTCTGACCTTTGACTATGTGGATCCTGGGGACCAAACTCAAGTCATCAACTTGGTAACAAGCACCTTTACCTACTGAGCCATCTGGCCAGCCCCAACAGATCTTTATAAACCTCTCTTTTTGTTTGTTTTTATTTTGTTTATTTGAGACAAGGTTTCTCTGTGTAACAGTCCTGGCTGTCCTAGAACTCACTCTGTAGACCAGGCTGACCTCAAACTCATACACCTGCCTCTGCCTCCCAAGTGCTGGGATTAAAAGCATAGGCCATCACCACCAGGCCATAAATCTCTTTTCATAGATACACATAGCAGTAGATTCCTCTTCTCTGGGTTCTTCTTAATCTCTTTGTGTGTGTTTATACATGCTCCTGAGCCACAGAGTCTAGAAGAGGACATCTGATCCCCTGAAGATGGAGTTGGGGCAGGCGAATGAGTCAACTGACATGGGTGCTAGGAATTAAACTTGGATTCTTTGAGGTGTGGGTTCTGAACTCTTGATCCCTCCGGCCCCTTTTACCTTCTTGATATCCTTGGACTCACAAAGGGTTTTTCATTTTGAAAGTTATTTGTTATTGTTGTGTGTGTGTATATTTGTTTGTGAGTGCAGGCACACACATAACATGGCACTCACGGAAGTCAGAGGACCTATAGGAGTCTATTCTCTTCCATCATGTGATAGGTTTGGTGGCAAACTCTCATGAGCCATCTTGGTGGTGCTATTTATCTTTATTGTTTATGATTTGATATATATTTAAAATTTGCCAAATTCAAGGTCACAAAAATTTATCCCTGTTTTCATCCTTATACTTTGTGGGATAGAATCTGCTGTTTGAGCCCTAGATAGCCTAGTAGTTGTTAACTACCCCAGGCTGTCCTCAAACTCATGGTGATCCTCCTACCTCAGTCTCCCAAGTGTTGGGATTATAGGTGTGTACCACCAGGCCTGACTTTTGTCTTTTGTTTTGAGAGGTTTGTAGTTTTGCTTCATTTAAAAATAGAGCACTTCTGAGGCTGGAGAGCTGGCTTGGTGGTTAAAAGTAGTTGTTATTGAAAAGGACCTGGGTCTGACGCTCAGCACCCATGGAGGCTCACCACCTCACCTCCTCAGGAACACGTGTGGTGCATAGGCACATATGTAAGCACGATACTCAAACATAAAGTCATAGACATCAACCTTACAGAAAACAACTGAGAACACAATGAATCGGAGTGCCTCTTGGTGTCTTGTTTTTCCCTTCAGATTTATTTACTTTCATTTTCTATATATGGGTGTTTTGCCTTCATGTATGTCTGTGCCTATGAAGGCCAGAAGAAGGCACCAGTCAGATCCCCAGAAACTGGAGTTTTAGATGGTCGTGAACCATCATGTGAGTGTAGATAATAGAACCCAGATTCTCTGGAAGAGCAGCCAGTGCTCTCAACCACTGAGCCATCTCCAGCCCCTTTTGGTATTTTCTATTGGCTAAACTTGCTGGACATTAAACATAAGGACAGCCTGTCTCCACATACCCCACACATACCAGCACTAAAGTACGTTCCACCATTCCGGGCTTTTATGTGGGTACTGGGAATTCAAACTCAGGTCCTTAGCTTGCAAAACAGATACTTTCCCACTGAGATATGTCCCAGCCTTTTATTTTGCACATTAAATTTTGTGAACTGGGCTGTGGAAGTGCACACCTTTAATCCCAGCACTTGGAAAGCAAAGGCAGGTGGGTCTCTTGAGTTCGAGGCCAGCCTGGTCTATAGAGTGAGTTCCAGCACAGCCAGAGCTACACAGAGAAACCCTGTCTTGTAACAAACAAACGTTCTCTAACCCATTCTGAGTTTTCATAAGTATGAGAAATAAGGTCCAGTTTGAATTCCACATTTGCGTATCGAGGTGTCCCAACAGCATTTGCTGAAGAGAATATTTTGCAGAGAGAGCACATCTTACATTATAATAAATTTACAGTTACAAAGCCATGTGTGGTGGCACATGCCTGTCACCCCAGCACTTGGGAGGTAGAGGTAGGAGGATCAGAAATTCAAGGCCACCCTGGATTACTGGAGACCCTGTCTCCAAAAAAAAATCCATTTACGATAATGAAATCTCTAAGATCAGCCCTCTCTCCTGCTGCTAGTAGACATGTAATTCATGCCACTCTGCAGGCCACTCGCTGTGTGTGTGTGTCCAAATCTTACAGCTTATCTCACCGCTAACCAGGGCTGACCCTATCTCTTTTCTTTCTGGGGCTCCTCTGATAAAGTGCCATAATTGTGCCACTCAACAGGGTTTGGGAACATTCTCTCACTCTTGGAGAACCAGACAGATTGCTGGCAGGGTCATTTTCCATTGGGAGCCCTGGGCAATGTCCTTGGCTCTCCCATCTTCTGGGGCTCCAGCAACTCTTAGCTTGTGGCCACTTCTCTCTAGTCCCTGCCCCTCCCTGTCTCATCAGAGGAAGGAAGGAGGGCATGGAGAAATGGCTTCGTGGTTAAGAGCATGTACTGTGCTTACAGAGGACCCAAGTTCAATTTCTGCCACTCATTAGGTGGCCCACAACCACCTGAATCTCCAGCTCCAGGAGTTCTGATGCCCATGCATGCATGGAATTAAGAGTAATAAAAAAGGGCTAGGGCTGCTTCTCAGCATTAGGCTATCACTAACTACTCCCTGCCAAAACAAAATCATTAACAGATTATAAGAACCTCATTTCTATCTAAGGTCAAGTTGTGAAGTTCTGGGTAGACATGAATTTGGGGAACAGTCTTAAACCATTGCTCATTCCTGGGTGCAGTAGAGCTCACAGGTGTGTCTCACCTGCTGCTACGTGCCCTAATGCTGCTTTCTTGGCCCAGAGGCTCCCCCCACACACACCTTGAAGCCCAGTTGTCACTGTTCTTGTGAGGTTTGGCCAGACCATACTGTGTTGTGTTACTATCTTTGGGCCAGGATTCATCTGACTTCAGCATGCAGCCCAGGGCCTGGACACTGCCATAATGTAGGTGTGAAACAAACAACGACCTGCTAGGTCTTTTGGATTCAAGATTCAGGTCTTTTGGATTCAAGCTCCCCTAGAATATTCTTTGAAAGTTAACTATTGTTATTTGGCATGCTCTTCACCTCAGTGGCTTTACCGTGAGGAAGCTGACTTAAGGAGTTCACTGGCAGCCTCAGCCTGAGCAACCATGGAAGAAGGGCTTCCATGTATGTAACTCAGGGGCCAGAGCCTTGGCAAACATGTGTGAGATATTGGGTCTTATCCCCAGCACAGCAACAAGATTAGGCTGGAGAGGTGGCTCATGTTAAGGGCACTTATGGCTCTTTCAGAGGGCCCAAGTCCAGTTCCCAGCATCCACATCACAACTACTGTTAAAGTGTCTAAGAACTTGTGCACCGTTCTTTGAGCAGACAGGCTGTCTGTGCATTAGCGCTGTGGCTCTCGGACACTGCTTAGTTAGCCTGTACCTGAGAGCTGAACCCCATCCTTAGCGCCACAGATTAGATCGAGAAAAGGAAGAAAAGGACACTAGAAAGGACAGGAAAGCTGGGCATGCCTTACCCTTAACTTGGGATGTTGAGGGGTGGATAGGTATTCAAGACCTGCCTGGGCTACATGAAACCCTGTATCAAAACAAATAAACAGCAACAGTAATAATGGTGGTAGAAGTGACAGATACGCATACGACAGAGGAAACCTGTGCTGGGTGAGCTGCAGTGGTTCAGCTCCACTGAGGTGCCTGAGAGAAGGTTCTGAGAGTGGTGGCTGCTAGGCCTTGAGGGCACCTCATTTCCACTGTACTCTACTGATGAACAGCTAAAACAGTTTAATCACACCTTCCAAAGGTAGGTGGGCATGTCTTAGGGTTTCTGTTGCTGTGAAGAGACACTTTCAGCACGGCAACTCTTAGAAGGAAAACCATCTAACTGGGGTGGCTTACAGTTCAGAGTTTTAGTCCATTATCATCTTGGTGGGACATGGTGGTGTGCAGGCAGACTTGGTGCTGGGGAAGGAGCTGAGAGTCGTACATCTTGACCTACAGGCAACAGGAGGTGGTCTCTCTCAGTGGGCGTGACTTGAGCACAGTTGAGACCTCAAAGCCCACCTCCACAGGGACACACCTCCTCCAACAAGGCCATACTTCCTAATAGTGCCACTCCCTTTGGAGACCATTTCTTTCAAACCACCACAGGGCACTAGTGAGGTAGCTCAATAGGTAGAGGTGATTGCCCCATGCCTGATGACCTCTGAATTCAATCCGTAGAGCCCACTTGGTAGAAAGTGAACCAGTTCCCAGCTTGTCCTCTGGATTCCATCCCCCCTGCCACTGTCATACGCATGCATATGCAACACACACAATCAATCAGTCGATGGATTAACTTTACAGATTTTTAGTAGATGGTGACAGAGCCTTAGAGCAGGGTCTTCCAGGTGTCTGGATCCATGTGGCTAGGCTTTTGCCTGGCCCATGCATGATCCTGTGTAGTCAGTCTCCTGAATGGGCACTGGGTGGGACATCAAAGTGGAAGAGCATTGGCCGTTCCTACCTTCAGGAGACAAGTCAGGGTTCCCAGTAGATGTTGTGCCCTGAGCCAGCCATGCTGGAAGGACGTCAGTATGGGGGCCACCTCCCTCCCTAGCCGGGCCCCAGGAGCGTGCATCGCGGCCTCTCTTTGTCGACCTGGGTGCTGGCTGTCCTATTTTACCACTATTGACCCTGAAGGCCATCGAGGAGGGCACGCTGGAGGAGATCGAAGAGGAGGTCCGGCAGAAGAAATCCTCACGCAAGCGCAAGCGGGACAGCGAGGCCGGCTCCTCCACCCCGACCACCAGCACCCGCAGCCGTGACAAGGACGAGGAGAGCAAGAAGCAGAAGAAGCGTGGACGGCCACCTGCCGAGAAGCTGTCCCCAAACCCACCTAACCTTACCAAGAAGATGAAGAAGATCGTAGACGCTGTGATCAAGTACAAGGACAGGTAAGCTGAGACAGCGGCAGAGGGGTCCCTGTGGAGTGTCGTTAAACATAGGGTGCAGGACCTGGTACTCACCAGCACTGAAGGCCTGTGTTTTGATGCCCTTCTTCAAAGGGCTTGTGATCTGAAGCAGGGACAGGAAAAGAAGAGGCGGCGGGATAGAGAGGCAAGCTTGGACATGTCAGCAAAGGTGGCATGTGCCAGTTGCTGTCTGAGGAAGGGCTGCTCCGGAAGAACGGGCCCTGCCGTAGCTGCAGTAGGTGCAACTGTTGGAATGGCCAACAGTTGAGTATGGAGAGGTTGTGGCTAGGTCGATCATGGCAAAGAGGCCAACATGACTGCAGCCTCTGGCTTTCCTGCTGTATGCCTGGCATCTTGGTGGTTCTCCCTCTCCCAGTGTTTAAGGTCATTCAGATGTTGAGAGTTGTCTTCTTTCTTGCCAGGTTCCAATCTTGGAGGGAAGCCTGTCTAATAAGATCAGCCACATATGAGGTAGCCCATGTTTTGGTCGGTGGCCGGCATGAGACGGCGCTGTTCCTCTATGGGTGGTCCTGTGGTTCCCATGCAGGCCTTGACTAGCAGGAGATGGAAAGCATGAAGCTTGGGACTTGCTCATCTTTCCATTGCATAGTGTCTTAATTCACCTTTCCAATGCACACTGACCAGTGCCAGCCCCTTAATTGGAATTTTTTCTGGTGACAGTATTCTGTGACTCAAGAAGCAAAGTGAATCATCCACAGGGAGAGTTAGCAGTCATGCGTCTTCTCACACCATTTGGGAAGGGTCCACAAGTGAAACAGCTCAGGTGTGGTTGTGGTGCCCAAACCAGTGCATGCACATTGGCTGGTGAGATGGCTCCATGGGTCATCAGGCTTGGTGGCAAGCCTGATGACCTGAATTTGATCCCAGAGACCAACTGGAGGGAAGGAGAGCCCCAGCTCTTGCAGGTTGTTCATATGCACATCTGCACAGATCCCCTTGTAGATCTGAAAATGAGGGGGTGGAAGAAAGGGAGTGTCGGCCTGCTTTGCTGCCTTTACCTCTCAGGCAGATTCCACACAGAAGGCAAATGGAGGACTACTGTGCAGAGGGATTAGCTTGTTTAGATGCTTGTTCTAGATATGGAGTGTGTAAAAATCCAATGAAAATAACTGGCCTGTGGTTTCTTTCTCCTTTTTTTTTTTTTTTAAGTTTTATTTTGAATTCTGTGTGTATGATTGTGTGCCTGCACATGTGTGCCTAGTTTCTAACAATGTGCTTGTGAGGACATTTAACGAAAGTGAAAGAGATTGTTGAAGGTCACTGGGAAGCAAGCCGGGCTTGAAGTGAGCCCTCCAGAGGTTCTGGATAGCCTCTTGAGAAGGCAGCCCTTGACCCCTCTTAGATTTTGCTTTGAAATAGATTATAGTTGTAAAACTAAGAAAGGTAAAACAGTGTTCCAGGAGAAACAACCCGCTGATCTTCAGTCCTTGGGTCGCCCTTCAGTGGGACACAGAAGCCATCCACCATTAATGGCTGACAATCACTTCACCATAGGATGATTCCCTTATAACAGTGCAGGCTCTTACCAGACTCTGAGACGATGAGCTGATAGAAACATGGACAAGGGGTGTGAAGACACACCTCCTAAAAAAATTTCCTGGTGACATCAGAACACCGGGAAGTACACAGTAAAACCAGAGTGACCTCTGAGTGCTGGTGCACCCTTGTAAGCCCAGCTTTGGAGTGGGGCTAGGGCTGAGATAGGGTGGTCACAAGTTTGAGGCCAACCTGAACTACATAGCGAAAACCTGTCTCAGAAAGCAACAAAAATGAGCCAGCGAGATGGCCTAATGGGCAACGGCACTTGCCACCAAGGCCAGTGGCCTGAATTTGATACCCGGGACCCACATGTAGACAAGTTGTGACTCTCCCAAGTTGTCTTCTGACTTCCATGTGTGTGCTTGTGATACAAGCTCCTACATGTACACACAGTAAATAAGGAACATAAAAAAAAAGTGAGCCAATGCTGGATGGAGCACTCGCCTTTAATTCCATCAGCACTCGGGAGGCAGAGGCAGACAGATCTCTGAGTTTGAGGCCAGCCTGGTCTACACGGAGAGACCCTGTCTCAAAAAAAACAAGCAAAGGAACAAAAATCCTAAAATTAATATTTTTCACTAAAATTGAGAAATTGGGAGACTGTTCGCGCCAAGATATCCCAAATTTTGGCAGTTGGTGGCAAGGTCATGAAGTGACTGACCCTCATCCTCTCAGCTGAGCTCGGCGTGCGGTCTCCTGTCTGGGTTTGCTGCTGTGTCCCAGGAGCCCAGCCCGTGTCCATAGCAACGGGGTTGCAGTATTTTGGACAGGAATCCACCCCCTCTGAGAGCTCTGGACACAGATAGTGCTGCACCTAGAGGGCCTTCACCTGCAGAGCACCCTGTACTTCAGTGTGGATGAAGTTCCAAACTGATCCATGGTGCTGGGCAGTGAGCAGCAGTTCTCTCCGAGAGGGGCCTGACTAGAGAGCTAGCTGCCTGAGAAGGACTCTGGGTAGTTAAGAGTGTTCTTCCTTTATTTATTTCCAGATGTGTGCCTAACAATACCAAGGTCACTGACTTCCTTGGATTTTAGTGTATCGGAAGGAGCACATGTGAAAGGCTTCCTAGCAGTGGCAAGGCCTTGGTTGTTTTCAGAGGAACCAGTTTGTTCGTTGTGTATTCTGTGCCCTCCTGAAAAAAGCTTCCTTCACCTCATGTCATTATCCATGGCTGACAGATGACTCACCCAGCAATAGAGCAGACCCAGCGCACAGATATGATCATGATTCGGTTAGTAAGGTGAAGACTCAGAGACGGTTTGTCCAGATGGCTCTGTTGTAGACCACAGACTCCTTGGGTGGAGTAAACGTGAGAGCCGATGCCGAGCACCTTGTTGGGGGATGTGACTGTGCTTATAGCTGACTCTGGGGGACAAGATGCCTTTGGGGCTTAACACCTGGTTTCTGAGTAACCTCACACCTAGATTGCATAGTGTCATGGAGCCCAGAGCTCCACAGAGGGAAAGATTGTAACAGGATGCCTCTGAGGGTGGTGGTGAGCTCTGGTTTTGTTGAAAGCAGGTCCCTTTGCCCTAGCATGGGTCACTGATGGCCACAGTCACGTCACCTGAGGAAATCAGCCTTGCTTCGTTTTCCTTGTCAGAAACCTACCTCATTTGTCAGAGAATTTTAAAAATGACATTTAGGTGCAACATTGATTTATTTTGTGCATACACTTGGAAGGCAAGCAGAGCTGTGAGACAGCACATTGTGAGCTTACAGAAAGTCTGGCTTTGTCGTGGTAAAAGGACAGAGATTAAAGCAGCCAAGGGAAGTAGCTAACAGGATATCCACAGTTCTGGGGATTGATGGAAGGTCATGTGGCCAACTATACCTTTTCCTCAGTTGCAGTAGTTCCCAGGAAAGTCGTGGTTGCTGTTTCTGGAGCAGCATCTCCCCGCTGTCCCTCCCTTCCTGGTGGCATCGCAGACATTGCCAATTTCCCTGCAAATGTTGAGACAGCTGGGGGTGCCTTGGCACCCAGGGATTTTTTTGTTGGGACTCTTGTAGTGGCGTAGCTGGCTACTCACATGGCTGACCTCTATATCTACCACCTCTGCTTGTCAGTCAGACCCATAGTCACTAGCCTGAATCACAGAGCCCTATCCCCTCCAGAATGGCATTTCAAGGGCTTAGAGGTCACCTTGCAGCACCTGAGGGCAGAGCCACAGATTCTTTATGACATACCTGTCACACAGAAGGTTCTGAGCCATCACTGGTCTCTGTCATGGCAGGCAGTATTCACAAGCCAGGCCTGATATCTCTTACCCTGTTGCAAGTATGCTAGAGAGAACATGTAAAGAATAACACTGTAGCATCAAACTTAGTTTTGTTTTTTATTTTAGACAGGAGCTCACTATGTAGCCCTGGCAAGCATCACACTTTTTTCTTTTAATATCTGTGAGTGTTTGCCTGTGTGTATGTCTGTGTACCATGGGTGTGCCTGGTGCCAGAGGCCAGAAGAATGTATAGGAACCCCTAGAATTGGAGTCATAGGTGATTGTGAACTACCATGTGGGTGCTGGGAATTGAACCTGGATCCTCTGCAAGAGCAGCTAGCACTCTGAACCATCAAATGGAACATTTCAAGGAAAACATTTGAACCTTTTGTTGTTTTTGAGGCAAGCACTTGCTTTGTAGCTTAAGCTGGCCTCAAATTTAAGGCAGTCGGACTGCTTCAGCTATCTTGGTGTTGAGGTTACAATTGGGATCTTTTCAGTTTGCTTCCTGAAGCCCTCTGCTCATATACACAGCAGGCTGAGTTCAAAATGGAGCCTGAAGGATCAGAATCACCACAGTGCTGCTTTCTCTCCTCCCCGCCTCCCAAGACAGGGTTTCTCTGTGTAGCCTTGACTGTCCTGGAACTTGCCCTGTAGAACAGGCTGTCCTTGAACTCACAGAGATTCCCCCTGCCTTTGCTTCCCAAGTCCTGGAATTAAAGGTGTGCGCCACCACCGCCTGGCCCATAGTGCTTCTTGACAGACACTGAAGAATGATTTTGAGCTAGATCATGTACCTGCTTCTGGGTGACAGCTAAGTTACACATCCATTTGGCGGCCTCCAGGAACTAGTGCTGCTGGGTCCAAGGCAGACTGCTGTGGAGAGACAGGGAAGCCCTTGCTGTGTGAATGCTGCTAACCATTGAGTCTGTGCCTTTCTGACCCGGCTTGAGTTAATACCACAGAGCTGACCTTGTCTCCATAGCACCCACTCACAGTATACCTTCCTACCATGGCACACAGCAAATAGGGAACTTGAATTGTGTGGCTCTTTGAGTCAGTCCACCGGCTGGCAGGATTGGCCACATGAGCAGAGCCCTGGGAGAAGAGGAGGGTGAGGGTCAGTGAGAGGAGACAGTGTTGGCAGAGACAGTTGGCAGTGCTGGTACCCAGGAGAGAGGTCTGCAAGGGTGAGCTGCTCTCCCTGTAGTCTCAGCCCTCTGTCCACGTTGGAGAACCTGCCAGACTAAGAGCAAAGCTGTGCCGGGCACACTCGGGGCTGAGCACCGTCCCCAGCACCATCCCCAGCACCGCAGCACACAGCCAGCCAAAGACCATATTGCCAGAATGACGTGGGAAATGCAAGTGTTTACTTTGAAAGCAAAACATAGATGAAAATTGAGTATGGACTCAGGGGTTGGGTGTACCTTGTCCTGGGCCAGGGAAAAGCAAGGGCAGCAGGCAGATCCTTTCAAGTGCATAGGGACAGGTCTCAGCGCACTAGAGGGTGCCACCTCCGTTCCCCCAGGCTGTAGACCTCTCGGAGCCCTTGCTGCTGTGTAGAATGTGTATTCCACACTGGTGCTGAGGTCATAGTGACATGTTTGCCTCACAAGTTGACATTGTGGGTTATAGAAGAAAAGGGGGGGATGGTTTCTGCACTTGATACTCGCGGATGGTGGGCACATTCACACTACCAGGCTGAGCATATCTGGCCCCATCTCTTTTTCTGGAAGTTTGAGAGTCGTAGATTTGGGAATTATCTTCTATCCTTGTGCCTCTATTTCCAAATGGAGAAACAAGACTGAGAGGTCAGGCCCATGGAAAAGTGAATGTAGGCAGGATGGAGCCTCAGGCCCAGAAATAAACCCAGCACTGCCCGGGACTTCTCAGCAAGCCATACTGTCTCCTTCCAGTCCCTACTCAGTGTACAGAGGCAGAAGGTAGATGTTTTTCAGAGGAGAGAGGCTGTGCTCTATGGGGGAAAAAAAAAAGTGTGGGTTGTTGCCTGAGGTACCTCTTCAATTAAATCTGTCCTCCTAAGTAAAGGAACCAAGCCCCAGTCCTCAGGGAAGATGGGGCAGATTAGCCCCAGGGCTTTCCAGTCCCTCAGCCTTTGAGTGACCTCTGGACTTGCTGCCTGCCGGTTCCATGTTTATGGCCAGCACCATCTGCTTACCACCTGGCCCAGAAGCTGCAGCAGACTTTGGCTAGAGGAAGGCCAGGTGAGCCCCAGGCCAGGCCACAGACAGAGCTCACTCAGCGTCTCAGGGCAGCCCTGGCCTGCTTCCTTGTCTAGCCACCTAAGACTATGAGCTCACCTTAGAAACTACTTGGAAAAGCTCCACCTGTTCTGATTAGAAGGCAGATTCCACCTTGGGTTTCATGTCGTGGGCCAAACATTTACACACCAAGGAAAACAGGCAGCTGATAATGAAACCAGTGATCAGTCCATAGCTTACAGGCAAACAGGCAAGACTGATAGATAGGATGCTGTGTAGAGTCTGGAGAGGCTGGGTCCTTTGCCCAACTGCTCTGTCCCCCTGGAGTCAGCAGCAGCCTATGTCCCTGGGAAGGCCTTCCGTTCAGCAGAAGGTCCCAGGTCCCACTTGCTAAGCCTCCACACCTCTATGGCATGAACTCCTCACCCAGTTACCTCAAACTCCCCAGCCCATGTGTTCTACTAGATCAGAATATCCCGTGGTCCTTTGGCTCCCAAGTTCCTGATGTCGCAAAAGAGGATTGAGGTGTCCTTTCACAGTAAGATTGCTGCCATAGTCACAGATGGAATGCTGACAAGTTCAGTCTGGGCTATTGTCACCCAGTACTGCAGACAGACCTTGGGCCTCCTCCATCTTGCCTCTAGCCTCAGATAACTTGGAGAGCCATAACTGGCCTTGCTGTCCCTTTGCATCTGCTTCCTAGTCCTCAGATGCTTTCTTGGCATTACCATGGACCTGTTCCATTCTCAGCTTGACTTCCACCAGTGTCATGCCATATTCAGGCTCTCTTCATCAGATGAAGGTGTTGAATTGTGTCCTGTACAGCACTGGGCTCCATGGGAAGTCTTCCAGACTTCTCGAACCCTAGGCTCATATTCCATTGTTAACCAGCATGACACCATAATAAAACCTTTGGTTCCAGGGCTTGGCTGTGCATCCCATGCCAGAGTGTTTGCCAGGCATGCACAAGATCTTGGGTTCCATCCCAGCACCTTGGAAGTGTGCACCTGTAACCACCAGCATTGGGGAAGTGGAGGCAGAAGGATCAGAAGTGAATTCAAGGCCAGGTTGAGACACATAAGACTCTGTCTTTAAAAGACTTGGTCATTTATGGCTGTGGTGGTGCACACTTAGGGAGGCAGAGGCAGGTGGATGTCTAGGTTGGAGGCCAGCCTAGTCTACGTAGAGAGTTCCAGGACAGCCAGGGCGACACAGAGAAACCTTATCTTGAAAAAACAAAAAAGAGAAGACTTTGACAGTAGCTGTTCCTGAACACTGAGCCGGGGTGGAGAAAGGCCCTGCCCAGGTGGTAGCAGCACAGCCAACGGCCCCACACAGGCTGCTGGCTCCCAAGAGGCCTGTAAACCAACTCTGGGTCCTCCCTGGCACGGCCTCAGTAACTGCAGCCTGGGCTCTAGATGGTGTCCCTTCTGTAGTGATAAAACAGGACAGGGAATGAAGTAGTGGCCATCTCTTCTCTAGGAGTCAGCACAGAGAAGCAGAGCAGCAGTGGTTCTGTCCCCAACTGTCCCCCTTATCGTTGGCTGTGGCTAAAGCAATGAAACCCAACTGGGAAGCCATAAGCAGGGCTCTCCTAGCTCGTTCATGCCACCCAGACACTGGGAGGTTCAGCTTCCATTTCCCTCAGTTCTCATCCTGCAGAGGCTTTCATCAGCATCAGAGCACGTCCGACTGGAGGCACGGGTAGGCAGGTGGCATCTGCAGGGAGCTCTGCAGTGGGTCCTCCTTGTTAGGAGGTGGTGTGCACGGGACCCCTGTACACATCTTTCTTCCTTTGTGCCTGTCTCGTCCCATGCCGGTAAGACTTGTAAACAGTAGTGCAGCCTGTGACTCATGGCTTGCCGTGGGTGAGGAGGCAGGCAGGCAGGACAGGGTGGGAATACTGAGAACAACTGGAGAGAGCATCTTGTCAGGGTCATCAGTCCTCAGCTAGTGGTGTGGTGGGGACGTTTGCAAAGTGTATGTCTATCCAGTGTGATGCTAGGCAGATGTCTCTTCAACGGGACAGTGAGGCCCTAAGACTTTAGATCTGTTCAGCCCAGAACACCGAGAAGAGAATGGAATGAGCCACTCATCAAACGGGTGTTTGCCATAAGCGAGTCCAAGCCCCCTTCCCAGAAAGATGAATCCCAGGTTCTGACAGTTTCTGGAAAAGGCTGCAGGGTGCTCGCAGCCTTCAGGACGGTGCTTAGCTTCACTGTGCACCCAGAAACACAGCTCATACCATAGAGATGCCAGGTCACAGCCTCACTGCAGAGTGACTAAGGAAGGAAAAGAGCCGGAGTGGATGCAGTAGCCCCAGGCCATCCCTCTGCTGCCAACCTAGTGCCTGGGAGGGTTTTCTGTGACCGAGCACTTCCTTTTCCAGTATGTGTCCGCATTTTATTCCTAGTGCTCTGATAAAACACCCTGAAGATAACAACTTAAGGAAGAAAGGGGGTTTTTAGCTCACAATTCCAGGTTACAGTTCATCAGAGCAGGGAAGTCAAGGCCATTTCCACTTCCAACATCTACTCACATCACATCCAGTCAAGAGCAAGGCTCTGAATGCATGCATGCTCCATGGCTGAGTATTGGATTAGTATGTGTTAGGCTGGTTCAGTACCAGCATCATGAGAAATGTGTGGGTGGAGTTAGAAGCAGCCTGTGCCAGAGATCTCGAGAAAGGTTCCATTTGCATCAAGGTGAGGTATATGATGATAGGCTTACGTGGGGAGTGGCACTCAGTGCTGATGTCAGTGGACAGTCTGGAAGAGCTTGGGAGCTAGGAAGCTTGGCAAATGGGCCCGGGGATTGGGAGGGAGCCTGCGTGGTACTGCATCTCAGTTGTGAAGTTTAGCCTCCCAAAGTATGGCATTGACTGCCCAAGAGGTCCTCACAGTGAGTGCCTTGCCTTGCCTGTGCACAGCCCTAGGGTTCACTCATGTTTCTGAAAAAGGAAGGGGACTGTGTAGGCCTTTCTTCCTCAAGGGTGCTGTTGTTCCTCAGGTTCTTGGGACATGTTCCTGTTTTCTTTCCAGGAAGAAAGTCTCGTACCATCCATGGTCTGTCTGATCACAACTGTCAATCTTCCAAACTGAATTATAGCAGAGGACCAACATCTACCCAGTAACCACATGCCATATCTATGTGCAGACAGAGTGGCAGGTAGCACCAGGGCATAGTATCCCCGTGTGAGTTTCCTGTGCAAAGGCAAGTGTGCTTGCCTAGTGAGCTATGTGGCTTAACTTGCTAAGAGCAGAATTTTCTGTCAGTCCAGCTGTCCTCCAGCAGCCTCCACTGCGCGTCACAGGATGGAAGGTGGCCTTGAGCTCTGGTGCCAGGTGCTGTGATAGCACCAACAGGAATAGCGTGGAGCGACGCACTGTCAGCATCCCAAAGAGCAGAGAGCTAGAAGAGGTGTGCATACGGGGCAGATCTCTGTGATTTTTGAGGCCAGCCTGAGCCATATAGTGAGTTAGTTGCAGGCCAGCCAGTGTGTAGAGGGAAGGAACTCAGAAACAAAAAGAAAATTCCTAGAAGACGCAGAAGTCAGTCAGCATTGCTTTGTTTACAGCCCAGGACTCCTCAGGGTTGGATTGGAGACAGATGGCAGTCATGTCAGGTTGACTACACAACTTACCCACAAAGGTAGGTGTCAACCAGGTTCTGGACTGAGCAATACTAAGCAATCCAGAAAACTGCCGGCTTCCTCTAGATCAGTGGTTCCCATCCTATGGGTTTCTAATCCTTTGGGGATCCCAGATCAGATATTTACATTACTATTCGTAACAGGAGCAAGATTACAATTATGAAGTAGCAACAAAATCATTTTATGGTTGGGAGTCACCACACCAAGAGGAGCTGTATTAACGGCTCTCAGCATCAGGAAGGGTGAGAAGCACTGGTCTAGATGGCGAGCCACTCCCGGGGAAGGCCATCTCCAGACCACAGGAGAATGGCTGCAGCAGCTTTGGTCACCACCGGGCCCGGTTTCATTTCTGGTACTGTGATAAGATGCCCTGAGAAGAAGCAGCTGAGGAAGAAAGAAGGGCTTACTTAGGTCAGAGTTCAGGGATAGTCTGTCCTCGTTGGGAAGGAAGTCAAGACAGGAACTAGACCCATCACAAGCACAGTCAAGTACAGAGAGAAATGAACGCATGCCCCCTGCTCTGCTGGCCTTCTCCACACCTACCAGTTCAGGACTCTAGCCCAGGGAATGATATTGCCCGCTTCTAGGCTGGGGCTTCCTTTATCATGTAACAGTCAAGGCAGTCCCCACAGGCACACCAGTGGGTCATCGTCCAAATGCCTGAATACCAGGGGAACTTGGACAAGGGTCTCTTAGGATTATCAAAGTGTTGCAGAGCAGAGCTGAAGGGAAGATGAACTATTTTAAAACACTCGAGGCTCTTCCTTTTGCAATTGCGTCACCTGAATTTAAAGGGAGGGGTGGAGGCTCTTAAGCCTGCCACACTGGGGACATCTTTTGTTACTGAGACAGGGTTTGCTGAGCTGTCCAGGCTGGGCTTGAACTCCTGGGCCTCACCAGCTTGTTAAGTGCTATTCGTATGCCTATGCCCACCTGTCTGCATTAGTGGGAAACAGTTCTTGCTAAGAGTCAGGATTGAAGGAACCCTTGCTGCCGTCAGTAGGTTCTGCTTAGAAGATTCCACAGCAGGGACTGGGGCACGGCTCAGTTCAGGAGACCTGGCCAGTGCCCTTCAGTAGGAACAAGAAACTCCCACAGCAGGGATATCTGCAAGTGCAGAAAGCTAGGCTAAGCCACATCCACTGCCTGGAGGGGATGTGCCATGGCCTTCTTGAGGCCTATACAGGAACTAGTACTGAAGGAGGAGGAAGATTCTAGTTCTATACACTGGCCAGGCATGTCCATATGCTGCTGCTGCTGCTGCTGCTGCTGCTGCTGCTGCTGCGCGCGCATGCGCACACATGCACATGGCCCAATGCTGGATGGAGGAACAGAAGGAACACAGCTGGAACCTTTGCTTTCTCAGCAGGAGCAGAATTTGAATTGGTGCTGTGTGTGGTGGCAGTTGCTCTGTATGGCATGTGTCATGCAGGGACAAAGCTTCCTCTTGCTGTTGTGTCTAAGGGACTCTTGTGTCTGTATGAGGGATTGTGATCACCATGCACTGAGATTTTTCTTTTTCTTTTTGTGGTGCTGAGATGGAACCCAGGGTCTTGTGCATGCTAGACAAACACTCTACCAATGAGTTCAGTCAGGCCTAGCCACTTAGACTTTTCTAAAACAAAACGAAAACTTTTATTATTTTGATCATAGTCACTCCCTACTCGGCATCCTAATCATTATCTACCTCCACCTTCTAATGTTTCTTTTTCACCCCACCAACTCCAGTCTGTGCAGCCCGTAGTCTCGTCGGTGTGGGACAGCCACTGGAGTGTGGCGTGTGGTTGGTGGTCGGTTTTTGAGATGGGTTCTCACTGTGTAGCCCTGGCTGCCTTGAAACTCAATGTGTAGACTGGCTAGCTTCGCCTCACAGAGAGCCTCTCTCTGCCTGTTGAGCACTGGGGTTAGTGTGCACCACCACCCCCACACACACCACACCACCACCACCACCACCACACCACCCCGCCTATTTTGAATTTAGGGTTTTTAAGAAGAGAAAGAGTGAAGTTCAGAGTCATTCTTAGCAACACAGAAAGTTGGAGGCCAGGCTGACCTATGTGAGAAAGAAGAAAGGGAATCAAGACTAGAAGGGTGCTCGTGAGGTGGTCGTGGAGCTCAGTGCCCCGAGGACCCTCCTCCATACAGATAGCTGCTTCCTGGCCCTGCTCACTGGCTTGCCTGCCACTTGAGAACTCTGAAGGACTGGGCAACTGTGTGTCAGGTGATGGACCAGAAGACAGGGCATTCTCGCCCCTTGCACCAGACACACAGATCCTAGCGAGCCTCCTTCCCTCCCTCCCTCTGCTGGTGGATGTGGTTGGTCCCATCTGCATTTAGACTCTCCGCAGAGCCTGCTCACACTACTTTCTGCAGGACCACTACAGTGAGCACTTCAGGAACAGACAGAAGTCTGGGTGGTCCCAAGCCACGGTCCACCCTTGTAGGGAGCAGCAGGTGTCCCTTTGGAGAGCCCAGGACACAGCTGTACTCAGCCTCTTTCATCCTGGGGTTTGTGCCATATGCTCTGAAGGCCTCTGCCTTTGGGGATTGTGGTCTCAAGAAGGTACCTGTCATGCTCTTCCTGCTCAAGCATGTATGGCTTTCGTAGTATAAAAAGTAGGGTGAGATGGGTGTGGTGGTGAGCACTTGAATCTCAACACTCAGGAGGCAGAGGCTGTCCTGGCTGTCTGTACCCTGAGGGTGGCAATGTGACACTCCTTCCAGGGCTGGGCTTAGAGATGGCAGCAGACTGCATACACAGCCTGCCAAGGACCTGGTTATCTGTCAGGAACGTTTTAGCAGTCAAAAGACCTCAGACACTTAAATGGAGTGGGGTGCTCACATTCAGTCCCAGCCCTTGGGAGGAGGCAGGCTGATGATCTCTCAGTTTGAGTCCAGCCTGGTCTTTGTAACGAGACACTGTCTCAGAAAGATAAAAGGACTCCCTGGTCTTTAAATTCTCGTCCTCTGTCCTTGTGTGGTGGTACAGTGTCCCTCTCAGGGACACCTGGGAGTGACACACACTGTGTCATCTTACAGCAGTAGTGGACGTCAGCTCAGCGAGGTGTTCATCCAGCTGCCCTCGCGCAAGGAGCTTCCCGAGTACTACGAGCTCATCCGAAAGCCTGTGGACTTCAAGAAGATCAAGGTGTGTGGGTGCCGAGACTGGGGCTGTGGGAGGACAGCCAGGTCAGCCCAGCAGTCACAGCGTGGGCAGGCAGGAGGCCATGGGTGCCCAGAGTAAGGCCTCCCTCCCTCCCTCCCCACAGGAACGCATCCGCAACCACAAGTACCGCAGCCTCAATGACCTGGAGAAGGATGTGATGCTGCTGTGCCAGAATGCTCAGACGTTCAACCTCGAGGGTTCCTTGGTGAGCACCCTCACGGCCATCATGCCACCTGCCCTTCATCCCTCTGCAGCTCATTCAGGGACTTGGTTTGTTGGACTTCAGCAATTGGGGCTGTTCACTATTGCTGAAAGCAATGTCTCTTTAGTGGTGAAGAGACCGCACACAGCTACCTACCAGCCATGTTGCCTGTCTCCGGTTCAGTTTATTTTATATGTGGGTGTCTCTGTGAGGGAATGCCTGCATGGGTTTCTGTGCACTACGTGTGTGACTGTGCCTGCAGAGGAGAGAATTGGATCCACTGGAACATTACAAGTGGCTGTGATCGGCTGGGAATTGAGCCTGAGTGCTCTACAAGAGCAGGAGGCTCTTCACCCTGAGCCATCTCGAGCTGGTGTGGCAATTTTATCTCTAGAGTGTACAGAATACACTCTCTTGAAAGGCACACTGTGCCAAGTGTCTCTCTCTTTTTAGTTTTTTTTTTAGACAGGGTTTCTCTGGGTAGCTTTGCACCTTTCCTGGAACTCATGTAGACCAGGCTGGCCTCGAACTCACAAAGATCCGAGTGCTGGGATTAAAGTTGTGCGCCACCACTGCCCGGCACCAAGTGTCTCTGTGAGGAAATGCCTGGCAGTGGTCCCCATCCTGCATCTGGCAGGCTCCTCCCACCTTTGAGAGGGGCAGCTTCCAGGAGATGGGTTTTACTTTGTTAGGTCAAGGAAGTGCCATGCCAGCAGGATTGTGTGTTTCCAACACCATTCATCTTTGTAGACATCAGGGCATTGAAAAGTGGAGTCAGTGAGGGAGAAACTGGCCAGTGCACAAACCTCCCCGCCCTGGCATTTGGTCATCCAGGGAAGGGTTGTGGGTGGCCTTGCTAAACAACAGCAGGGTTCCAGTAGAAAGCCACACAAGCCCTATGTCCTTACAGATCTACGAGGACTCCATCGTCCTGCAGTCTGTCTTCACCAGTGTGCGGCAGAAGATCGAGAAGGAGGATGACAGTGAAGGGGAAGAAAGTGAAGAGGAAGAGGAGGGTGAGGAGGAAGGCTCCGAGTCTGAGTGTGAGTAAGGGAAAGGGGCAGAGACGCTGCAGTGCAGCCGCTCCTAGATGACCTGAGGTGCCAGCTGGGCCTCACTGAACCCTTACTTCCTTTTTGCCCCACAGCCCGCTCTGTCAAGGTAAAGATCAAGCTGGGCCGCAAGGAGAAGGCCCAGGACCGACTGAAGGGGGGCCGCCGGCGGCCAAGCCGGGGATCCCGGGCCAAGCCAGTTGTGAGCGACGACGACAGTGAGGAGGAACAGGAAGAGGTAAGGGCACTGCAGCCCTTAGCTAGGCCACACCTCATCCCAGCCAGTCCCAAGTCCAGGCCACTCTGCAGATGGGCAAACTGAGGCTCGCCGATATGTGACCTAGCCTGTTCACATATCCATGTCTAGCAGCTCACAGTCCAGACCCAGTCCCACAACCCAAGCAGCAGCAGTGTGCTTAGTTCTGGTAGCAGCAGGTTCCAGAGCAGGAGCTTTGTGCTTGTGGTGAGGCCTGCGGAGCAGCTAGGCAGGACAGGACAGGTCTGTCGGAGGAGAGCCCGGGCCACTGGGATGACCGGGGCCACCAGACCTGTGCCTGCACATTGGAAGCCTCCTGCTGTGTGCTGCCATGAGACATAGGCTTAGTTCTCAGGTTTCCACATAAGACCAGTGAGTTAAAAATAGGACCGGAAAGAAGATAGCTCAGGGATAATGACACCAGCTGCTATTCCAGAGAACTCAGGTTCAATTCCCAGCATCCATGGCTGGGCTCATACCACCTATAATTCCAGTCCCAGGGGATCCAGTGCCCTCTTACGGCTTCTGTAGCCATGAGGCACACATGATACACAAACATACATGTGGCTAAAACACTCATACACATAAAAATAATTTTAAAAAAATAAAAGGGAACCCATTGATCGTGGCACACATCTTTAATCCCAGCCCTTGGGAGGCAGAAGCAGGCAGGATCTCTGAGTTTGAGGCCAGCCTGGTCTACAGAGTGAATTCTAGGACAGCTAGGGCGACACAGAGAAACCCAGTCTCAAAAACCAATAAAGTAAAATGGGGAGGGGCTGGGGAGATGGTCAAAGTTCAGTTCCCAGCACTCACGTGGGTGGCTCACAGCTGCCTGTAACTCAAGCACCAGGGGATCCCAGGCCTCTAGCCTGAGTGTCCATACTCATGCCACACACAGACACACACCTAAACATTGCATAATAAAAATAAACCAGGTGTGATGGTGTGTGCCTTTAATCACAGCAGTAAAGAGGCAGAGGCTGGCAGCTCTCTTAAGTTCCTGGCCAGCCAAGATAGAGACCCTACTTCAGAAACAAAACAACAACAAAAACCCAAGTTCTTACTTGTTTGTTTGTTTGTTTTAGATTATCTGTTGTTTCTGTGTATAGATATTTTCTCTGCATGTATGTGCCATGTGTGTGCCTGATGATCATGGAGGTTGGAGAGGGCATTGAATCCCCTGGAACTGGAATTAGAAAATGTTGTGGGCTGTCATGTGGGTTCTGGGAACTGAACCCAGGTCCTCTGGAAGAGCAGCCTTAACCACTGAGTGCTCTTAACCACTGAGCTATCTCCCCAGCCCTAAAAAAAAAATTTTTTTAAAGATTTATTTATTTACTATGTATAGTGTTCTGCCTGCATGTATGCCTCCACACCAGAAAAGGGATCCAGACCTTACTGTAGATGGTTGTCAGCCACCATGTGGTTGCTGGGAATTGAACTCAGGACCTCGGGAACAGCAGCTGAGTGCTCTTAACCTCTGAGCCTTCTCTCTAGCCACCCTAATAATAAATCTTAATAAAATAATGACTGTAGACATAGTGGAGCACTCCTGTGATCCCAGGACTTGGGAGGTAGAGGCAGGAGGATCAGGAGTTCATGACCATCCTTGGCTGCATTGCACGTTTGAGGCTGGTCTGAGCTGCATTAGACAAACACCAAAAATGGCAGTCAGGAGACAGAGCATGTGTTCCTACTCAGAATGGCTATAATTAGCCGGCTGCCTCTTGGAGGTTTCCATGGTGGCCTGTCCTTCACCCCCAAGCCAGTTTCTCTCCGTACAGCAGGCCCAGTGGTAACAGGGCTGCCATGCATGGTGCAGGACAGGGGTCAAGCTTTGATGTTTTCTTTCTGCTGTATCAAGATAATACTTTTCTTGGGATCTGAGATCCATAGGCTTTTCCACCACATTTGAAAACCCATGACTTCGGGAGAGTGCCTAGGTAGCAGCCCACTCACAACCTGTCTCTGTTCCTCCAGGACCGCTCAGGAAGTGGCAGCGAGGAGGACTGAAGCCGACATTCCAGAGTCCTGACCCCGAGGCACACGTCCCAGCCGAGATGGAGTAGCCCTTAGCAGTGATGGGTAGCACCAGATGTAGTTTCGGACTTGGAGAACTGTACACATGCACTCTTCCACATTTATAGGCAGAGAAGAATAGGCCTGTCTGTCGGCCCTGGCCTGGCCTTGAGTCTCTCCCAGCATTAACTGTCTAGAGAGGGGACCTCTTGGAGGCACCATCCACCTCCCCAGGCCCAGTCACTGTAGCTCAGCGTGGGTGGATGCATGCGCGTGCCGTCCACTCCGTGTACTGTATCTTACTGGACAGAGCCGTCTCTCCGGGAAGTCGACAGGCCCTGCGGGTACGTCAGTGTCACTGGAGTCAGACAGTAATAAATTAAACCAATGACAAGCCACCGCTGGCCTCCCTCTGCTCCTTGTCGCTACAGAGTACTGGCCATGTCAGAGGTACAGGTTGGGGTTTGCATCATACATGCCAAGCAAGCCAAATCAGTGAGGCGTGGGTTCAAGTGAAAGCCTCCATCTCAATGTGTACAGTGGAAATCAAAGAAGATGCCCAACATCCATCTCTGCCCTCCATGTCCATATGTACACACACTGAACACGTCTACAGGTGTATACACACACTGCTCATACACACTTCCACGTGGGGCAGTCCATAATTTGGGCTGGGTAGATGGCACCACAGGAAGCAGGACCAGACCCCAATCCAGTCCAGCAGTCCTGTGCTCTAGGATGGAGGCATGGAGAAGAGCCTCCAGGCTCTCAGACCGGCATGTCAGGGCAGTAGCAAATAAGAGACCCTGCTTCAGATGGGGAGCCAGAGCCCACACCCAATATTGCCTTCACAGATGAATTTGTATTTAAACATACACAAAAATATTGTTTTAAATTACTAGGTGTATTTATTTTATGTATGAGTGTTTTGCCTGCATGTATATATGTGTACCATGTACATTTCTAGAATGCATAGAGGTCATGTGAGGATATTAGATCCCCTGGGACTGGAGTTACATGTGGTTGTGAGCCATGTGGGTGCTGGGAACCAAACCTGGTTCATTACAACAGCAGTAAGTTCTCTTAACCACTGAACCATCTCCCCAGGCCCCCAAATAAGTAATCTTTTAAAATAAGATTTAAAGACTGGGCGGTGGTGGCACACACCTTTAATCCCAGCACTCGCGAGGCAGAGGCTCTGTGAGTTCCAGGACAGGCACAAAGCTACACAGAGAATCCCTGTCTCGAAAAACCAAAAAAAAAAAAAATTAAATTAAAAAAAAATATAGGATTTAAATAAATAGTTCCGACTCGCCTTGGCCCTGTGCTCCTAAGCCCCAGTTCTGCCTGCAGCCATCCCTTTGCCCTCCAGGTCTCCGTTACTGTTCAGCCGTTGCCCACCTGTAGCTGCAGCTGCTTGGGTGCCACGGTCCCAGAAGCACACAGTACTGCCAACCAGTGCAGGCCTGCCAGGCTCTTTCTTCCTTTGGCGGCTAGCTCTTTGAGCTCTGTTTTCAAACTTAACCAGCTTAAAGTGTGTACAGCTTCTGCACAGATAACAGTTGCTGCCTGAAGCCTTGGCCCACACATGTCGAGGCTCAGCACAAGTTCTAGCCCTTCAGCACATCCCTGAATGGCTGCTCTCTCCCTCTGTGTCCATCACTGCTGCTCCTTGAGCAGGGTTTTAAAGAGAGGATTTCTCTATATAGCCCTGGTTGTCCTAGAACTCTCTATGTACACCAGGCTGTAGACCTTGAACCCACAGAGAGCCACCTGCCTCTGCCTCCCAAGCGCTGGGATTAAAGGTGTGCACCACCACTGCCTGGCTGCTTTACTTTGTTTTGAGACAGGGTTTCAGGTAGCCCAGGCTGACCTTGAACTCGGTGTAACTGCAGCCAGCTTTGAACCTCCTTATAATCCGAAATGCTGAGGTTACAGACTTGTAATACACTTGACAGGTTCTAACTTTAATGTACTTGAATATTTAGAAAACCAGTTTACGCCGGGCGGTGGTGGCGCACGCCTTTAATCCCAGCACCCGGGAGGCAGAGCCAGGTGGATCTCTGTGAGTTCGAGGCCAGCCTGGGCTACCAAGTGAGTTCCAGGAAAGGCGAAAAGCTACACAGAGAGACCCTGTCTCAAAAAAACAAAAACAAAAACAAACAAAAGAAACTCCCATAGAAAACCAGTTTGTGCCGGGACTAGAGAGATGGCTCGGCAGCGGCTCCAGGTTCAATTCCCAGCACCCACATAAAGGCTCACAACAGCACTGCATGCATGCAGGCAAAGCACTCACACACATCAAATAAAGATGCCTGCTTTCAATCCCTGTAGTTGCAGGGAGATCTGTGATTTCAAGACCTGCATAATGAATTCCAAGATAGCCAAGGGTTCTAGAAAGTTCAAAAAAAGGGAAAAGTTTTGTTTGGGGACCAGTCATGGTGCTGCACACCTTTAATCCCAGCACTCGGGAGGCAGAGGCTTCTTCATGTGCATTGGTGTTTTTTGGTGTTTTGCCACAGAACTGGAGTTACAGACAGTTGTGAGCTGCCATGTGGGTGCTGCGAATTGAACCTGGGTCCTCTGGAAGAGCACTCAGTGCTCTTAACCGCTGAGATGTTTGCCCTCTGAGGTTTGAATTCAGGCCCTTCAGATTATGAGATTGACGTGCTGCCACTGTGCTAAGAAAGCACTAAACAAGATTTTTAATGGCATTTAAATCTAGAGTCTAGCCAGGCATGGTGGTGCACGCCTTTATCCCAGGAGGCAGAGGCAGGGGGATTTCTGAGTTTGAGGCCAGCCTGGGCTACAGAACAAGTCCCAGTACAGACAGCCAGGGCTGCATAGAGAAACTGTCTCAAGCCGGGCGGTGGTGGCCCACGCCTTTAATCCCAGCACCCGGGAGGCAGAGCCAGGCGGATCTCGAGGCCAGCCTGGGCTACCAAGTGAGTCCCAGGAAAGGCGTAAAGCTACACAGAGAAACCCTGTCTCGAGAAAAAAAAAAGAGAGAGAGAGAGAAACTGTCTCAAAACAACAAAGAAGCAAAGGTAACATACCAACATGTGGGGATGATAATATAGTTCATTATAAACAGCAGCAAAGTCCAAAGTGGGCCCGACAGGTTCTATATAACCTTGCACCTCTCTTCAGGGTCAGAAACAGCTCCCTCATCCTTGTGTCTCTGTGCAACACGCATACATCCAGCTACCTTGTGGCCTGAAGTGGCTGCCGTTGTCCCGGCTATTTAGACCGTACTCCAGCTGTTCACGAAGAGCGAGGAGGGTCACCCCCCCCCTTGTTGTAACTGTCTACATCTTTTTCCATGCTGTTGACTGCACAACTGACATGGCCGTTTTGTGAGCTGGGACCTGCATCCTGTCTCATCTGAGAGGCAAGAAACGAGGGCTGGATTTAGAAGGGCAATGACCCAGTACAGGACACTTTGGGTTCAGCATCACGGGCACTGCCGTGTGTCACAGGGACGTGGGCCATGTAGGGTGAGAGGTCAGAGGAGCAGGTCTGCCTTGTCCCAAGCTGCCCTTTGCCTGAGGCTGGTGACAGCCCCTTCCGGCCCCACCCCTGCTGCCCTATGGTGGCCTTTCCCCTCTTCCCTGCTGGTCTCACCCCTGAGCTTTCCAGATCCCAGTGTCTAAGGGACTCTGTCCACTTCAGAGATGGTTCAGGTGGGGCCACTTCTCCAAAACTGTGAGGTCCAAGCCTAAGTTTCAGGAGTGCTAGGGGTCTGGAGGAGGGGTGCAGAACCTGGAAGGTGGAAATGTCTTGGGAAGAGGTGTGGGTTACATTGCTAGGAAAATGGCATCAGGGCTGGGGGCTTGGCGTGTCACCTCCCACCCCACGTGCTCCACTGAGACTCACGCTCCAAACCCCGGTGAAGGTTCAGATCTCCTCTTCCCTTCAGCACTGAGAAAGAATGGAGCCACAGAGGAGACCCCAACTGCTGAAGGCAGGTCACCAGGACCGGTGTGCCACCTAGTGGGTAGAGTGCTCACCTTCCCTGCGAGGCCTGGCCTCCCCTCTGGAGTTGACAGCCACAAAATCCCCAGCCAGGCAGTGGTGGCGCACACCTTTAATCCCAGAGTTTAGGAGGCAGAGGCAGGCGGATCTCTGCTGTGGGATATCTTTCTGTATGCTGTGAAAATGTGTTGCTCTGATTGGTTGATAAATAAAGCCATTTGGCCTATGGCAAGTCAGGTTATAGCCAGATGGGAAATCCAGGAGGGATACAGGAAGAAGAAAGATGGAGGCGGAGGAGACGCTATCCCACTGCCCAGGGAGCAGCATGTAATGGCACACAGGTAAAGCCATAGAACACATGGCGACACACAATAATAGAAATGGGCTGAGTTTAGTTATAAGAGCTAGCTAGCAAGAAAATTGAGCCATAGGCCATGGCCATGCAATTTGTAATTGATATAAGCCTCTGTGTGTTTCCTTGGGTCTAAGCGGCTGCAGGACTGGGAAGAACACAGGAAAACTTCCAGCTACAGATCTGTGAGTTCTAGAACCAGCCTCGTCTACAAAGTGAGTTCCAGGACAGTCAGTGCATGACACAGAGAAACCTTGTCTCAAAAAACAAGGTAAAAAAATTTTAAAATTTTTTCTAGACAGGGTTTCTCTGTGTAACAGCCCTGACTGTCCTAGAACTAGCTCTATAGACCAGGCTGGCCTTGAACTCACAGAGATCTGCCTGCCTCTGCCTCCCTAGTGCTGGGATAAATTAAGGCATGGGCCACCACCACCCAGCTAATAAAAAAATTTCAATTAAAATTATTTTTGTGGGGTAGGGAAACGTGTGCCACAGGGTCAGAGGAAAAATTGTGGGAATTGGTTCTCTCCTCCCGTGTGGGTCCTGGGGATCAAATTCAGGTTGTCAGGGCTGATGGCAAGTACCTTTACCCACTGAGTTATCTCACAGGCCCCAAAGCCCTTTATTAAAACCCCAAACAAGGGTCTGGAAGGCTAGCTCGACAGGTAAGAGTATTTGCTGCTCTTCCAGAGGACTAGAGTTCAGTTCCCAGCACTACATCAGCTCGGTAACTCCAGCTTCAGGGAGTTAGGTGCCCCTTTCTGGACTCCACAAGCACCTGGAAGTGTGGGGACACAAACAATGGCCACCTACCCATGGGACTCTGGTGCTTAGTCTCTGGTAACCTTTGACCTTCATGTTCTCAGGATCCTTCCCTCCCCCCCCCCCCCCCCCAGTTTTACACTCACTTGCCATCTGCAAGTTTCATCCATGGGCCTCTAGATAAGGACTGAGCTTTGCCCTCTGGTGTTCGAAGGTTCGGTGGGCACTAACGCCTTCATAGTCAAGGAGCTCGCCCTTGGGCTAGTGAAGTGGCAAGGTGGGTAAAGGCGCTGCACCAGGCCAGACGACCTGAGTTCTACCCCTGGACCCCATGTGCTGGAGGGAGAAAACGACTCCCCTTTTCAGAGGCACCATGGCAGGGCCCTTCACCCCAGACACACACCCCGTTCTCATGTCCTCGGTTTGGCTGACTTCAACCTTCTCAACCACTGTAGCCATATACAGCCCTGGGTGGAACTGCACAGGCCATGTCCTGGCCCTGCAGCCTCAGGGCTCACGGGCAAACATGCATCTCCATTAGCCTGTGGCACATGACCGTCCATCTCTAGTGCTCCGGAGTGTCCTTTCCCACGCCCTCACAGGCCGTGGGACAGTCGGTAAAGCAGCATTGACCTTGTTCCGATGGCCCCCACTGGTGTCTGAGTTCTCATCCATCCCCTCCGCTTTCTACTCCGATTCAGACTCCTACCCAGCCTCTCCACCTACCCAGCCCATTCCCCTCTTCCTTAGCCCCCCCTGCTGTCCCCCCACCCAGCCTGTGAGGGCACTGGAGGCACCGGAGGCAGAGCCGGTTTCTCTTCCACTCAGGAACCCTCTCTGGTCGCCACCTCAGTCAGCCCGTGGTGGCTCACTAGGCTGGCATTGTCGCATTGGTTTTTGATATGTTGTCAGCACTCCGTTTGAGCGGAGTAGAGGTTTATTCTCATCTTCCCAGGAAAGGCCATACAGCAAGGTACCCGTCAGGGCTTAGGACACACCACTCTGGGTGTGGCATCTTAGGACAGAGGGGAAGCAGGCAGGCTTGACTTCCCTCCAGCCTTCTCCACTGAAGCCAGCAACTTACAGTCTAATCATCACCTCGGAGACAAGTCTCTGGGCGTGAGAGTTTCTAGATTAGGTTCACTGAGGTAACCTAACACGGAGGTGTCACCCTCATGCGGGTGGCACCATCCCACAAGCTGGGATCCTGGACTGACTAGAAGAGAAGCAGCTCATCCCCACCTCAGGCTCCGCCATTATGCCCAACAGGCCATGATAGCCAGCCTCCCCTCAGTGGCGGCCAGAATAAAGCCTTCCTTCTTGTCTTTGTCTGCATCCAGGCCAACAGGCCCCTCAGCTCTTCCCTGGTGCTGCTGACAGGTCACAGGAGGCCTCACCAGTCCCTTCCCACCCCTGCACCCTGAGGGGGAAATGTCCTATGTCCTCAGAGGCAGGAATGCAGAAGAAAGCCCAGGACTCTCAGGCCTTGCTCAGCCCTGAGTCACCGCTTTGACCTCATCATCCCACAGCTTGCTGTATGTGTGGTTTCCCCAGGTGCTGCCACACAAGCCTGGGGCCCTGAGACTGGTCCCTGGAACCCATGAAAAGGGGGAGGAGACAGCCAACTATATAATGTGTCCCAAACACACATTTGTGTGCTCACAATAATAACCATAAGCAACTTTTTTTTTTTTGTTTTTTGATACAGGATTTCTCTGTGTAGCTTTTGGTGCCTGTCCTGGATCTCGCTCTGTAGACCAGGCTGGCTTCAAACTCACAGAGATCTGCCTGGCTCTGCCTCCCAAGTGTTGGGATTAAAGGCATGTGCCACCCCCCGGCTATGAGCAACTTTTTATGTCCTCATTCCGTCATCCTTGCTGGGCATGATGCTGTGCAACTAGTTCAGCTCAGGAGTCTGAGGCCTAGGAGTTCAAGGCCAGGCTGGGCTACATAGCGAAAACCCACTTTAAAAAAAAAAAAAAGGCTGGAGAGATGCTCAGCGGTTAAGAGCACTGGCTGCTGTTCTGGAGGACCCAGGTTCAGTTCCCAGCACCCACACGGCAGCTCACACCTGTCTAACTCCAGCTCCAGGAGATACAATACCATCTTCTGGCCTCTGAGGGCACCGTGTACACATCAAGCACACATGTCTACATCAGGCAAGATAATCATATACATAAATAGGTTTTTTTATAATTTTTTTAAGATTTATTTATTTATTATATATTCAATGTTCTGCCTGCATCTGTGCCTGCCCACCAGAAGAGGGCACCAGATCTCATTACAGATGGTTGTGAGCTACCATGTGGTTGCTGGGAATTGAACTCAGGACCTCTGGAAGAACAGCCAGTGCTGCCGGGTGGTGGCGCGGCGGCGGCGGCGGCGGCGGCGGCGGCGGCGGCGGCGGCGGCGGCGGCGCAGCCTTTCCCAGCACTCGGGAGTCAGGGCCAATCCCAATCAACAGCAAGCTGCAAGCCATCCTGAGCTGCATGAGACCATCTCAAAACACACACAAGCTGGGTGGTGGCGCACACCTTTAATCCCAGCACTCGGGAGGCAGAACCAGGCGGATCTCTGTGAGTTCGAGACCAGCCTGGTCTACCAAGTGAGCTCCAGGAAAGGCGCAAAGCTATGCAGAGAAACCCTGTCTCGAAAAACAAAAAAACAAAAAAACCAGCCAGTGCTCTTAACCTCTGAGCCATCTCTCCAGCCCATAAATGATTTTTTTTTAAAAAAAAGAATCACTGGGCAGCACAAGGCAGTGGTGGCGCACGCCTTTAATCCCAGCACTCAGGAGGCAGAGCCAGGTGGATCTCAGTGAGTTCAAGGCCAGCCTGGTCTACATAGGGAGTTCCAGGACAACCAGGACTGTTACACAGAGAAACCCTGTCTTCAAAACAAAACAAAACAAAAAAAAGAAACTCCTGTGGCACAAACCTTTAATCCCAGCACTTGGAAGGCAGAGAGTTCCAGGTTAGCCTGGTCTACAAAGCAAGTTCCAGGACAGCCAGGACTACACAGAGAAACTCTGTCTCAGGAAAAAAGTAAAACAAAACAAATCAAAATCCCGGGCCAGGCATGGTGGCCTGTAATCCCAGAATATAGGAGGCCGAGGCAGGTGAATCTCTGTGATCCCAGTCCAGCCTGGTTGCACACAGAGAGACTGTCTAGAAAAATAAAATAAAATAAAACGAACAAGGAAACAAAACTCAAAATCTTTGGACTGGAGCGAGGTGTCTTAGTCAGGGTTATTGTTGCTGTGATGAAACACCATCCTGGGAGAAAGGGTTTATGTGGCTCACACATCCCCACCCAGGCACTGAGGGAGGCCAAGGCAGGAGCTGAGGCAGAGGCCATGGACGGGTGCCGCTCACTGGCTTGCTTCCCATGGCGTGCTCAGCCTGTGTTCTTACAGAACCCAGGACCAGCAGCCCAGGGGTGGCACCACCGCCAAGGGCTGGACCCTCCCCACCAATCACTAATTAAGAAAATGCCCAACAGCCTGCCTGCAGCCGATTTTATGGAGGCGTCTTCTCAACTGAGGGTCCCTCCCCTCAGGTGACTTTAGCTGGTGTCAAATTGACAAAATTAACCAGCAAAGATGGCTCAGCTGGTTGGTAAAGTAACTGCTGTGCTCGTGTGGGCCAGAGCTGGACCCACAGCACCCACAGGAAACAAAACGGATGTGGGGGGATGTGGGGGGGATGTGTGGTGTGTGTGTGTGGGGGGTATATGTGGTGTGTGTGTGGTGTGTGTGTATACGTGTGTCTTGTGTGGGTATGTGGGTGTATGTGGTGTATGTGTGTATGTGGCCTACATGTGTGGTATGTATGTGTGTCTGATGGGGGGGTGGGCAGATGTGGTGTGTGTGGTGTATGTCTGGTTGTGTGTGTATGTGGGGGGTATATGTGGTGTGTGTGTGTATGTATTGGGGGTATATATGGTGTGTGTGTGTGTATGTGTGGGGTATATGTGGTGTGTGTGTATGTGTGGGGTATATGTGGTGTGTGTGTATGTGTGGGGTATATGTGGTGTGTGTGTATGTGTGGGGTATATGTGGTGTGTATGTGTGTGTGTGTGTGTGTGTGTGTGTGTGTGTGTGTGTGCCTGCAGGAAGACCAGGGCATCCCTGTGGCTTGCTAGCCAGCCAGCTTATCCAGTCATTGAGTGCTGGATTCAAATATCTTTAAAGATTAGGTGGACAGACATCAAGGAAGACACTTGGTGTAAGGACTCTGGCACACACACACACACACACACACACACACACACACACACAGGCACTTACATCCCCAAACACACAAATTTAAAACCAAATGATTTAAATCCAAATAATGTGCATTTCTTGCTTTGGGCAGAAAGAGGCAGGTGTTCTCTAGAGTTGAAAAGGAGGGAGGAGGGAGGAAGGCAGGAAGTGGAGGAGGAGGGGAGTGGGGGGGAGGAAAGGGATGGGGGGAGGGGAGGAGGTCAAGCCGGAAGAAGACAGCAGACAATACAGCTGCGCTCCATCCCTGGCCTGGCTTCTGGGTGGAGGCTGGCAGCAAACACATTTCAGATCGAGTTCCGTAATTCTCTCAAGCTAGTGAGGGGAAGGGAAAAGGAAGGACGAGACGCTGAAGCGGAAACGTTCAGGAGCAGCCTCTGCTGCCCAGGGCAGCTCAGGAGACAGCCGCAGGTGGCAGGTGTGAGAAAAACACGTCAGAGGAGCACACGACTCCCCTCAGCTGCCAAGACTGCTTTCCCGAACAGCTAGGGGTCCAGCCTCCTTGAGGGATGAAGGTTAACCGAATTTGGAGGGGCTGGGACACACAGACATGCACACATCTCTCTCTCTCTCTCTCTCTCTCTCTCTCTCTCTCTCTCACACACACACACACACACACACACACACATCTATCTCTCTCACACACACACACCACACATACACACATCTTTCACACACACACACACACACACACACACACACACACACACACACACCACAGCCACACCAGGAAGTGGCAGCTACTTTGACTGGGAGCAGCGAAGATTTTCAGTATCTGGTCTTGTCTCTGTAGGTGACCGGTCAAGCCGGGTTAAGCCATTCTTTATGGCTAGGGGCTATTGCTGAGTGCAGCCTGATTCTTCATGACCTGGGGCGATTACCCAATGGCAGGGACAGGCAGGTGTCTGGGAAGCTGGCCAGGTCCTGCTGTGCGACCAGAGTACGGCAGAGATGCATGTCTGAGAGTCATGGAAGGTCCTGACAGCGAGGACCAGCTCAGCAGACAACTTGTGGGAAGAGATTTCTTCCCGGTGAAGCAAAGGAGGCCCAGCGGGAGGGTAAAGGGGGGTCCCAGAGAGCTACAGGCTGCAGTCCCCGCTGCTCAGGAGGCTGCGGAAGCAGGGTCACTGGCCCAGGAGTCGGAGATTATTAGGGTTCTTGCTGTTGCCGAGGGAGACGGCAGGTGTGGTGGGTGGGTCCTGAGACCTCCGGAGCAGCAGGAACTGACTTCTGTACGTCGTCTGCTGACCTCCACCATGGCATGTGCACATGTGTGACACACAAAATAGAATATTAACATTACTTTGAATTAGGTGGATGGCAATTGAGGAGGACACCTGACGTTGAACTCAGACCTCCATACACAGTGAACACACGCACAAGCACCCTAAAACCTAAGAGAAAAAAGAGACAAGTCGGGCAGTGGTGGTGCACACCTTTAATCCCAGCACTCTGGAGGCAGAGGCAGGAGGATCTCTGAGTTGGAGGCCAGCCTGGGCTACATAGTGAGTTCCAGGACAGCCAGAGCCACATAATAAGAAAGACCCTGTCTCAAAAATAAAATAAATAGCCGGGCGGTGGTGGCGCACGCCTTTAATCCCAGCACTCGGGAAGCAGAGCCAGGCGGATCTCTGTGAGTTCGAGGCAGCCTGGCTACAAGTGAGCTCCAGGAAAGGCAAAGCTACACAGAGAAACCCTGTCTCGGAAAACAAAAAAAAAAAAAATAAATAAATAAAATAAAATAAATAAATAAATAAACTCAAGAGAAATCAACTCACAAAACAAGTTTGTTACATCTTTTTGGTCTCTGTCTTCAAACTATGTATGTAGGCAAGGCTGGCCTCACAATCCTCCTGCCTCCTCCTCCCCTCCTCCTCCAGAGTGCAGAGACCCAGACTTGTGACAACAGGCCTGCTTTATGTGACCCTGGGGATGAAACCCATGCAGACACTCTACCAACTAAGCCCAGGCTGGTTCTCTTTCTTGTCGCACTCTTCAGCCTTTCGTTGTTTGTTTTGTATTATCTATTTACTTTTTGTCACTGTGTGTGACACAGCACAGCACAAATGTGCAGGTCACAGGAATGAGTTCTCGCCTCCCATGTGGGTCCTGGGGTTTGAACTCAGGCTGTCAGGCTTTGCTGCTCGCACTGAGCCAAGGAGCAATGCCCATTGGGTTCTTCTTTTGTTGGGAGCGAGGCGCGGCTCCTGAAGCCTCCTCACACCGCCCTTAGGGGCAAGCATGGTGCAGCTGGGCCACTCAGTCCCCCAGGGACCGTTTCAGCAGCTACAAATCCCAAGAGTCTTGATTCTTCGAAGCTTCTCTGCCTCAGCCCCTGTGGTTTAGGCGTCCAGGGTCAATGGAAAGAAAGTCGCCACGTTTGGTTCTGTTTTTGCTTGAGAACACCCTTCTGTAAAAGGCTGATGAAGCAGTGCCAGAGAGAAAGAGAGAGAGAGAGAGGGAGGGAGGGAGGGAGGGAGGGAGGGAGAGAGAGAGATCAATATTTCTGCCAACACTGACAGTGAACCCCTTGGTTTTGAGATGAATTATCTAAAATAACTTTAACTTTTGGAACAGGCATCAAACTCAGGTCTTCAGGCTCGGCGGCGAGCTCCTTCACTCCGCAGGCCAACACGCCCACCCCAAGTCGTGTTTACGCAGCACTTCCCCCTGGTTTTATTTCCCTGCCTCGCTGGGCGCCGTTTCTGGATCGAGTTGGACAACCATCTAAACGCTGCAGCCGTTCTGGGTCCCAGGAAGGGGAGCGCAAACGCGGCGAGGGGCGCTCGGGTGGGCTTCGCACACGGCTGTGCTCCTTCGGGGGTCGGAAGGATGGCGTCCGAGGTGACCCGGGGTCCGGGAGGACGCGGGCTGCCCTTTGCACACCCAGCACAGCGGGCCTCCACGCGTTCGGAGAGCGCGGCGGGCTTCGGAGGCGGGCGTCCCCCGCTCGCCACCGCGGGGCTGCGGGAGCCTCAGGGGTTAAAGGGCCGATGTCACATCGGCCGTTCGAAGCTCCTCCCCGCACGGTGAGGTGAAGACTTTTGAAAATCACCCCACTGCAGACTCCTCCCCCGCCGGCGAGCCTCGCCCGCCAGTGCTGGGGACGCCTCTGCCTCCGCGCCTGGAGTTGCCGGCCGGCCGAGCCCAGCGCCGGGTGTGCAGCGGGGACCCCGGGCCGGGTGCAGCCGAGACAGCGCCGGGTGTGCAGCGGGGACCCCGGGCCGGGTGCAGCCGAGACAGCGCCGGGTGTGCAGCGGGGACCCCGGGCCGGGTGCAGCCGAGACAGCGCCGGGTGTGCAGCGGGGACCCCGGGCCGGGTGCAGCGCGGACACCGCGGGGCCTGAGAACCGGGTGGGCGCGCGACGCCGACGGGACGCGGAGGATGCGCGCCGCGGGTCTGGCGCTGCGCTGCGCCCTCGCCCTGCTCCTGGCCGCCGCCGGGGCTGCAGGTGAGGCTCGCTCCAGGGGCCCGCGCGCGCGGGGGGCGGGCAGCCCCCGAACTCGGGGCGCCCCGGTGACTGGTTGGTGTATTTATTTTAGCCAGGAGTGGTGAAACAGTCACCCGTGGGAACTGGGAACGAGGTCCTCCCCGAGTGGCTGGAAGGACGGCTTTGGAGAGGGGGCGCCGGAGCCGCCGGACTCGGGGCGGGCTGCGGGGACGGGGAGGCCTCCCGGGTCGGCCGTGGGGGTCCCCGGACAAAGTGTTCTGCGGAGCCATGTGCGCGGGAGCCCAAGAGCGCCGCCGCCGGCCCCCGGGGGCGGGGGACCCGGGCCCCGCCGTCCACTCGGGGTCCCCAGGCCTCGCTGCGTGACCTGGGGTCCCCGCGGCGACACCCCGGTCCCGCCGCTGCCGCGTGCCCGAAAGCCCCGCCCCGGCCCCACCCCCCCACCGCACCCCGAGCTCCTATTGGGTGCAGCCGGAACAGGCGAGCCTCGAGCCACTCCCCTCGTCCAATGGAGGGCGGAGGATGCGGCGCAGGGGCGGGGCTCGCGGGCACGTCCACAGCGGGGCGGGGCCCGCGGCGAGGACGCTCCGGAGTTTGCCCCGCGCCCCGGGACTTGGGTCGCAGCCTCGTCCCCGCCGCCCCGGCCCCGTCCGCGCCTGTCCTCGGGCCACCCAGACCTCGCGGGCCAGGACGGCCAGCCCGGGCGGGCCGGGGGCCCGGCGAGGACTCTGGCCGGCCCGCCGTGCTCCCACTCGGAATGGACTGGGTTGGGCTGCCCCCTAAAGTGGACTTCCGTTTTGGGAGAGGCGCTGGAATTTGGACAGGAGGCTGACGGTGTGCAATCAGGCTACAGGCCCACCCCCTGCTTCTGCAGAGCTGGGCATTGAACTTGGCCTGGCACCCTCGGGATAAATGCTCTGCCGTGTAAGCTGTAGTCCCAGCAACCCCCCCTCCCCCTCTTTCAGACAGGCTCTCCTTTAGCCCAGGCTGGCCTATCAATCGCCAGGTAGCTTAGAATGACTGGACTCCTGATCCTTCTTCCTCCACCTCAGGAGTGTTGAGGTGACAGGCCTGTGCCACCATGCCTGGATTTGGGGGTCCTGGGGACAGAAGCCAGGGAGGCAGGCACTCCACCTGAGCCCAGCAGCCAGCCTGGCTGGGACGGGAGCGTTTTAAATGGCCTTTTCCTCCTCAGAGCCAGCTCAGGAGACTGGAAGGAGTTTCTGTCAGTCAGCAGTGAGCGGCTGTACAGTCCCTGGAGAATCCCAGCCTTGAAAGAGGAGGGAGCTGGCATTGTGGCGCACACCTTTAGTCTCGGACTGGGAAGGCAGAGGCAGGCGGGTCCTCGTGAATTCCAGGACAGCCAGGGCTGCACAGTGAGACCCTATTTCAGAGAGAGAGAGAAGAACCCACCCATCACTGCCTTCTTGAAAGGAATAGTGCATTTTGTGAAGTCTTGAGCACCACCGTTTTCCCGTCTCACAGGAAGGCCTAAGAGCCCCTTTGCTGGCCTGCCGGACTCCTGACATCCCTGTCAGGCCTCCTGGTCATAGCGGCTACTGTGGTTGGCTCTGGCTTCCATGCTTGGCCTAGACCATTCGTTTGTTTTCTCTAAGAATGCGATCTGCATGGCACTTGTCTGCAGGTTGATCAAGAGCGGGGGCTGGGTGGTGGCCCGGTTGGTGCTTGCAGTTCAGGTGTGAGGACCCTGGGAATGCCCAGCACCAGCTCAGCAGATGCAGCAGGCTGCACCCGCAGTACGTGGAGGGTCCCTGGGCTACCGCGATGTCAGGTTCAAAGCATGAAGAGGGGGAGGTCAGCTGACTGGGACTTCTGGCCTCCACACACACAGCCAGCAGTCCAGGTGAAGGGAGTCAAATGTGTCCGAGGTGCCTCCAAACAAGAGAAAGTACAGTTTTCCAAGCATTGATAGCGTGCCATGGGTCTATTCATTCGTGTCTGTCCCATTTCTCACTGAGTAGAATTGGTAAAAGATTGGGTGAAGTTGGGTTTCTTTTTTCTTGTTCTTTTCATTTATCTATTTTTGGAGACAGTATCTCATTCTGTAGCCCAGGCTGTCCTGGAATTCACTATGTGTCAGACTTGCCTCGAGCTTGTAGCAGTTCGTCTACTCTGGCCTTTCTTTTTTTCTTAGCTTTACTTTTTAGTAGGGCCTCACTAGCCCAGGCTGGTCCTGCCTCACTCCCAGTGCTGGGAGCTGCTCACTTAAGCGAATGTTCTGGAGGCTGATGCTCCTGTCTCTGGGTATCTCTGCTCTTATCTCACTGCTTCCTTCAGATAAGGTGCTGGAGTCTAGACGCTTGGCTCTAGCCTGTAGCTTGGCTCTTTGGCCAAGAGAATGGTGTTCTTCCCTTTCCGCCTTAAGTATATCAATACTTATGGCATCCGCACCCTCTGGGCATGTGAGGCAAATCTGCTTTGGTTGCTGAGGGAGTGGACTTAATCACCAGGATGGGACTTCAGGCATTGGTTTTCCTAGACGGTTATTAACTAGACTTGGTGGCGAGAGCCTTTACCACTGACCCATCTTGATGCAGGAGGAACTTGAAGTGATAAAATGGACACTATGAAGGACTCACTAACAAACCAGTTCAGGAAATACTGTTACCGAGGGAGAGGGAGCATCCCTCCACCGTGGCTGGGGGAGTCCAGACTCACCTGCTAGAAAAGTCTGTGCCATAAAGAAGTTGAATACTGTGAGAACACTTCTGTGCAGGTTTCTTCTGACCTCCCGTCAGGCTCCATTCTCATAACAAAGCAGACAGCCTTAACCCAGAACCAGCCATTAGGCCCACCCCTTATCAAAATACATGCCTCCAGTGGACCACTCCAGGGGGCAGCTCATGGGGACATCAGTCATTAAATCTTGGTCCACTATTAATTGTGTCTTTATCAGGAGAAGCATAATTTTGGCAGGTGGGCAGGATGACCCCAGGTGACAGCCTTTAGAAAAGAACACCGTGTGCTTCAAAATAATTCTGGCAATGTCTGTGCTGTGTAACTCTCCCATCTGCCCAAGGGACTAGATTTGCAGTCGCCTGCCTCTGTCTCAGTTATTCTGTTCGAGGCTGGCTCCCTTTTGTGCATTAGCCAGAACCAGGCACACGCTATTATTAGAGTTTTCCCTGCATTAATCTCTAAGTGCTCAGAGTGATTTCTCACTAGCAAGCATTCCCAGCCTGACCCATTTTTATGTTTTGACAGGGTCTCCCTATATAGCCCAGGCTGGTCTTGAACTCATTGTAATCCTCCTGCCTCAGCATCCAGAATGCTGAGATTACAAGTGAAAGCTACCTTGCCTGACTGTGGGCCTGCCCATTGTTGCTGGGGCTGGAGCCTAAAGTGCCCTGTGTGTTAGGCAAGCACTCTAATGACGGTGCCTTAACCTCCTTTTTTTAGGCAGGCTTTCTCTGTGTAGTTTCCATACCTGTCCTGGATCTCGCTCTGTAGACCAGGCTGGCCTCGAACTCACAGAGATCCGCCTGCCTCTGCCTCCCGAGTGCTGGGATTAGAGGCTGCACCACCGCCCTGCTTATTTTGGTCTCTTTGCATACCGTCTGTCCTCAGAAGTTTAGGAAAGAAACCAGAAAGTGGCTGGTGTGGAGACACCTTCCTGCCACCCCAGTACTCCGAAGGCCTAGGAAGATCAAGGAGTTCGCAAGGCCAGCCTGAGCTATAGGAGACTTTGTCTCAGAAAAGAAAGGAGAGGAAAACAAAAAAGCCTAGAAAGCAGTAACCACCTTATTTGTGTGTGGGAAACAGAGCTGAGTGTTTCCCCTTTCGGTTTCTGTGGCCTGTGACACTCAGCTCTGAGGGCCGGGACTGCAGAGGTGTGTGCTTGCGGCCTGGTGGAGGGGCATGTCTTTTTTTTTTAGTGTATACTATACGAAGTGATGGCCTTTTTAACATGACATGTATTTGTTTATTTGGGGGGGGGGGACTTGTGGGCTTCAGAGGACAACTGGACCAGTAGGTTCTCCCCTTCCATCGTCCGAGTCCTGGGGGTCGAACTCAGGTCGGCCTGGCAGCAAGTTCTTTACCACTGAGCTGTCTCGCTGGCCTTGTTTATTTCACACTTGCTTGAGATGGGGTCTCCTTGTGTACCCCAGGCTGGCCTGCACGTTGCCATGTAGCCCAGGCTGTGCTCAAACTTGCAACGGACTTCGTGCCTTTGCCACGAGGCCCCTGGGATGACAGGTATTCACCCCACACCACACTTACTAATTTTTTTTGTTTGTTTTTGTTCTTGAGACAGAACCTTGCTATGTAACCCTGGCTGCTTCAAAGTAGTGGTGATCCTCCTGCCTCCACCTCCTGAGTGCTGGCATGACAGGCTTTTACCACATCGCCAGGTTTGTGAAGTACTGGAACCAGAACCCAGGCTTTGTACACGTTGGGCAAGCACCTGAACCCCAGCCAGGGCCTTTGGGTGTGGCTGGTATTTCCACACCCACATGCTCATTTGTTTTAGTCAAGTGAGAACATGGATTATTGACCTGTCACCAGGGCTGTGTGGCCTGATGGGGTGGCACTCCTTGGCTCTCCCCTGCCAGTGCCCCTCTGAACATCCCTTTTGTGATGACCCAGCCAGTCCTGGAATTCTAGTTACCCTGCTCACCCGACCATCAGGAAGAGTCAGTGAGTCATTTCCTCCTCTGCCGGATCCTGGCTGCATGATGAGTCACGGGTCCGGTTAGCAGTTGGGCAATAGAGTATCGTCAGCACGATGAACGTGGTGGTACACGCCTGTAATCCAAGCTCTGAGAGTTCCAGGCCAGCCCTAGGTAATTAGTGTGACACTGTTGGGGGGGGGGGGAGGAGAATCACATTGTAGCTGAGCAGGAAGCTGGGACTTGGGAGGGCCACTGAACAGCGAAGGGAACCGGTAGGGCGTGGGATTTCAGGTTAATGAACCTTCAGGTTCATGAAGCTGGGCAGTGGGGGTGGCTCACACCTCTAATCCTAGCACTCTGAGTTTGAGGCCAGCCTGGTCTATAAAGCAAGTTCAGGATAGCTAGAATTGCAGAAAGACGCCCTGTCTCAGAAAATAAATAAATAAATAAATACAATAAACAACAACAACAAAGCCAGGCATGATGCCCATACCTTTGGGTTAAGCCTCAGGGTTAGGGACGGGGCCCATGTCCAGTCCCCCTCTCAGCACTGGGACCCCGTCCGGCTTGGCCCTGTGCACGCTGCCACTGTCTCGGAGTTATATGTGCGTCCGTCCTGTTGTGTTTAGAAGGCCTTGTTTCACTGGAGTCCTCTAAACCTCTGGCTCCTACAATTGTTCCACCTCCTCATCTGAAGGGTTCCCAGAACCCTGAGGGGAGAGATTTAGTCCATCAGGACTGGTGTTCCACGGTCTCCGAGTCTCTGCATCTGTTCCCATCTGGTGCAGGAGGAAGCTTCCCTGATGATGGCCGAGTAGGCACTGATCTATGATATAACAGAACGTCACGAGGAGTCGTTTCACTGTTCCGTTCCTTTAGCAGAACAGTGTACCCGCTCTCCCTAAGTCCCTGCCCTTCCTCGTCTCAGGTCCTTGGCCACAGTATCAGTGTCAGCATGGGTTCCGTTTCATGAGGTGGGCTTTAACTCTGATCAGTGGTGGGTTCCTCTCACAGTTTTTGTACACTATTGGGTGACCCATACTTTAACCCCAGCACTCCGGAGGCAGAGGCAGGCAGATCTCTGAGACCAAGGCCATCCTATTCCATATAGAGTTTGAGGCCAGCCAGGGCTCCACGGTTGAGACCCTTTCTCAAAATGAATTTTAAAGTTACTTAACTAATTTAGATAAATCTCTATACTTTCTTTTCAACAGCCCAGATGTCAACATTAACATCTGACTGACAGATTTCCCCTTTGCATTGGTTTGTGGATCCTCAGCTCTCCTTTTGGGTCCAGCAAATTTCACTGGCTATGCTGGGTAAATTTGCCAGGAACTAGGGGTTGGCAAGATGATGTGGCCAGCTCTGCGCTCTGCTGTTGAAAGACCCTTTCTCCCCTTTGATCCCACAGCAGAGGACGCGTGCGACAGGAATGAGTTCCAGTGCAGGGTCGGGAAATGCATCGCCAGCAAGTGGGTCTGTGACGGCAGCCCGGAATGCCCGGACGGCTCTGATGAGGCATCTGAGACGTGCAGTAAGTCCCCTTTATTTGTTGGGGGTACCGGGACCAAACGCAAGACCTTACACATGCCAGGCGGGCTCTTCCGCTGAGCCACGCCCACCCCTCACTGGGGGTTCTAGGCAGAGGGCCTCTTCGGCTGTGCAAGACCCAGCTTTCCAGACCCATTTTCTGTCCTTCCAGAGCAGCCCAGGAATGTGACGTTCAATCCTAAAGTCAGAGGAGGGACAGAAGATGGCTCAGGGTGACCATCCCTAATCCAAATTTCCAAAATCCAAGTATTTTGTTTGCTATGACAGTGGATTTGGAAGGTTTTGCACCTGACCCCATTCTGTGGCTTGCAGTCACAGCACAGATCCACTAAAAGTCCTGTATGAAATTATCTTAAGGGGCTGGGGAGGCGGCTAAGCAGACATGGTTGCCTGTGGCCAACCCTCGTGACAAGAATTTGATCCCTGGAACCCATGTAGTGGGAAGAGAATGAACATGTTGTCCTCTGACCTCCACACGTTATGGCTACACACACACCCACCCACACTCGCACACGCACACACTCGCACACTCACACAGATGGACCTGGTGTAACCGATTGTATTCACTTTGAGTGACAGCTCCTCTTTCTCCCTAGTGTCTGTCACCTGTCAACCCAAGGAGTTCAGCTGTGGGGGCCGCGTCAGCCGCTGCATTCCTAACTCCTGGCGTTGTGACGGACAGCCAGACTGTGAGAACGGCTCGGATGAACAAGGCTGTGGTGAGTGTTGCCCAGACCGTGTGCGTGTGTGCGTGTGCGTGTGTGTGCGTGTGTGTGTGCGCGTGTGCCCCACCAGGGCCCTGGGGTGTAACAGCCTGTGGTGTGGTCGCCCCTTCTTAGCGCCCCTCCTCTGGCTCAAATCCCACCTTGAGAGCTGGAGAGCTGGTGCCTCCTCTCGTGGACACCAGAAACCTTGGTTGAGGCAGGAAGCCCTGGTGACTCTTGCCAGGCAGCCCGCGTGGAAGCTGCACATGTAGGAAGTGCTCACGCATGTCTGTCTCTGTGACTTAAGTACCCACGCCGAGGAAGAAGGCCTTGCTCAACTTCCCCCAACTGCTGAGCTCCGTGGGAAGCAGAGCCTGGTGTTCTGGAGGCCAATGCGCCTGCCAGCTGGGTGTCCTGATGTTGCACCACTTTGCTGTGATATCGTGAGACCCCCAGTGGGGGCTTGGGACTTGAGAGTGCTGAATCCTGAGTGTCGCACTGTGGGTTTCCCGATTCCCACGTACCGTTAACACAGCGTGATTTACACACAGTCAGCAATTCACAGCAGCACCTAACGCTCTAAGATGTGGCGCAGCCCCTGCCTGGGATACCCCAGTGAGGGCTTCGGGTGTGGCTCCGTGCTAGAGCGCTGCCTTGATACTTGACCGTGGGAATGAAGAAACTGAGGCAGGGCTGGGTGTGCTGCAGCTTCCTGGGCCCTCGCCTGCTACCACCACGGCTCTCCAAGGCTCTGCTAAACGGGCTGACCCTTTTAAGCACAAGGGTCCTGTCTGTGGGCTGCTGTGTGGTGCCGTGGACCACGCCTGACAGGGTGCTCTCCTCTGTGTCACCCCACAGCCCCCAAGACGTGCTCCCAGGACGAGTTCCGCTGCCAGGATGGCAGGTGCATCTCCCAGAAGTTCGTGTGTGACCAGGACCGGGATTGCCTGGATGGCTCCGACGAGGCCCACTGCCTGGCCACCACTTGCGGCCCCGCCCACTTCCGCTGCAACTCCTCCACCTGTATCCCCAGCCTGTGGGCCTGCGACGAGGATCCCGACTGCGAGGATGGCTCCGATGAGTGGCCGCAGAACTGCGGGGGCCGGGACACCGCCGCCACCTCCATTAGCGGCCCCTGCTCCTCCCTGGAGTTCCACTGTCGTAGCAGCGGCGAATGCATTCACCGCAGCTGGGTCTGTGACGGCACCGCCGACTGCAAGGACAAGTCAGACGAGGAACACTGCGGTAAGGCCCCGATGGGCTCGGACGGAGGTGAATGGCTCCCGAGCCCTGCACCCCCGGACGGACGGAGGTGAATGGCTCCCGAGCCCTGCACCCCCGGACGGACGGAGGTGAATGGCTCCCGAGCCCTGCACCCCCGGACGGACGGAGGTGAACGGCACCCGAGCCCTGCACCCCCGGACGGACGGAGGTGAACGGCACCCGAGCTCTGCACCCCCGGACGGACGGAGGTGAATGGCTCCCGAGCCCTGCTCCAGTGCTTTGGGGCTTAGCAGTTTGAGATCGCCCAGAAAGAAAGTTGATTTATTTTGGGTGAGGGGCTGGTTCAGTGGTTAAGAGCACCTGCTCTCGGAGCATGAAATTTAAATCTCCAGGGCCACAGCCATACTCAAGCCTGTAACCTCAGTGCTGTGGAATGTGGAGACAGAATACCCGGGCTTGCTGGCTGCCAGTCCAGGTTTACTGAGAGACTCTGGCCCAAGGGACACGAGGAACTCTGTCAGAGCGTACTGGAGCACAGGCCTGCTTGCACACATACACTGCATTAACTCTGTGTAAATAATTTTGTTGTGCTTGTTTTGGGTTTTTCTGGGACAGGGTGTCTGTGTAGCTTTGGAGATTGTCCTGGATCTCGCTCTGTAGACCAGGCTGGCCTCAAACTCACAGAGATCCACCTGCCTTTGCCTCCCGAGTGCTGGGATTAAAGGCGTGTGCCACCACCGCCCAGTGTAAATAAAATTCAAAAAATCAACCAAAGATAAGGGCTGGGTATGGTAGCATATGCCTTTAGAAGCAGGTGAATCTCTGTGAGTTTGAGGCCAATCTAGTCTACATAGTGAATTCCAGGACAGCCAAGGTCTTGTAGAGAGACTATGCCTCAGAAAACCAAAATAAATTTGTTTTTAAATCAACCAAAGATAGGTTAAATGTTTTTTTCTTTGGAGTGATGAGTTTTTCAAAGGGCAGGGTCTACAAACTTCCCAAGTGTCTTAGTTTTCTGTTGCTGTGATCAGTAGTGACAAGGCGACGAATAGAAGGAAGTTAGCTCATTGGGGCTTACAGTTTCGGTAGGTACTGAGTCCATGAGGTACTGGCATGGCAGGGAGCATGGCGGCCCAGAGGCAGGCACGGAGCTGCGGCGGCCGCTGAGTCCACATCTGACCCACAAGCAGCAGGCAGAGAGATAACTGGGAAGGGTAAGAGTCTGTTGAAACCTCAAAGCCTGCTCCCGGTGACGCGGCCTCCAACAAGGCCACACCTCCTAATCCTTCCCAGACATTTCCACTAACTGGGGACCAAGTGTCTAAACTCATGGACCAGTGCAGGCATGATCTTTCAAATACCATATCACACATGCATGAGGCCAGGGGTCAGTATCTGAGTGATTTATCTATTATTATTAGCTGGGCGGTGGTGGCGCACCTCTTTAATCCCAGCACTAGGGAGGCAGAGGCAGGAGGATCTCTGTGAGTTCGAGGCCAGCCTGGGCTACAGAGTGAGTTCCAGGACAGCCAGGGCTACACAGAGAAACCCTGTCTTGAAAAAAACAAAAATAAGTAAATAAATACAAAATTATTATTGATGTGTATAATCCATGCGTGTCAGAGGACAACTTCTGAGAGTCGATTCTCACCATCCACTATAAAGATTCTAGGGATTGAACTCAGGTCTTTGGACTTGGTGGCAATCGCTTTTACTGGATGAGCCATCCTGGCAGCCCTCAAACTGCTACGTCTAAGCTACCTGCACTAAGGCAGAGAAGATCTCTGCTTGGTGCTTCTTGTGACAATCACCACTCTGTCCTCTCCAGTGGTGGCCACCTGCCGGCCTGATGAGTTCCAGTGTTTGGATGGCACCTGCATCCACGGGAACCGCCAGTGTGACCGTGAATATGACTGCAAGGACATGAGTGACGAGCTGGGCTGCATCAATGGTGAGCTTTGCCCCACCCTCTCCTGCCCTGTTCCCCAATTGCAGTGCCTTGCTGTTCATAAGCATTCCCGTAAAGTTGGTACCGCCACCTAAAACCCAGAGCCTCATGCAGGATACATAAGCATTCTACCGAGTGAGCCATTTTCCTAGCCCGAGCTACTTTATCCTTGAGACCCTAGTGGCATACACAATCCATCCAATTCTGTGAGGAGAACATTCCAGGGCTTATGAGAGTCTTTGTCTCTCGAGTGTCCTGAGATCAACTCATGCCATCTGGCCTGATGGCACTTTTTCTAACTCACTGACCTGCAATTTTAAAAAATACACATAACGTAAATGCGGGTGTGCTAGGCTGAGGTGTGGTTCTCAAGTAGAGCGCTTGCCTCGCGTGCACGGTGCAACGGTGCAATGCACGCTGTGATCACCATGTCCACCAGGTGTAGGACCATGTCTGTAACCCAGCAGCTGGGAGGTGGAGGCAGGAGGTCAAGGGCAGCCTTGCTTACGCACTGAGTTGGACAACGGCTCTCACTTAAAACTTTTACTGTTAGTTTTTTGCTGTTTGCTCTTTCGAGTTGAACTCAGGACTTCTGGGGACTAGGAGTTACTTGTTACTTTTTAACTGCATTGCGGCTGCTGGGTGTGGTGTGCAGGCCTGGAGTCTAACAGTCGGGAGCCTGAGGCAGGAAGCACACAAATCTGAGGCCAGTCTGAACCAAGTAGTGAGACCCGTGGCGCCAGGCAGTGGTGGTGGCGGTGGTGGTGGCGGCGGCGCCTGCCGTTAATCCCAGCACTCGGGAGGCAGAGGCAGGAGGATCTCTGTGATTTCGAGGCCAGCCTGGGCTACAGAGTGAGTTCTACTTTGTCTCCAAAGAAAAAGAAAGAAAGCTGTATAAAAACATATCTTATGGACGTGAGGCTACGAAACCCAACGAAAATCCGCTTCTTTGCAGCCGGCGCTGTACTCCTTCTCTAAGACAGGGTTTTTCTGTGTAGCCCTGACTGGAACTCACTCTGTAGTCCAGGCTGGCCTCGAACTCACAGAGGTCCCCCTGCCTCTGCCTCCCGAGTGCTGGGATTAAAGGCGTGTGCCACCACCGCCCGGCTCTCCAAGGCATTTTTGAACCTGCAGAGTGGAAACAAACTCTGTTCCGGTTAAACAGTAACTTCCTGTCTGCCTGCTGAGCTCTCCCCACAAATAACTGCACAGAGCCTGGGCTCAGCCTGCACCAGGCCCCGGGTTCCATGCACAGAGCCTGGGCTCAGCCTGCACCAGGCCCTGGGTTCCATCTCCAGCACTGAAAGGAAAAACCACTATGGAGAAACTTTACAGTAGTCATGGTGGAATACCCCTGTAACTCCAGTATTTGGGAGGCTGAGGCAGGAGGATCTCCCTAACCTCCTGGAGTACAAGAGCTACATAGTGAGACTTCTGGCAGAGCCTCTACCCTGAGCCACACCCCAGCCCCTCACTGGGGGGTTCTAGGCAGGGCTCTACCCTGAGCCACACCCCAGCCCCTCACTGGGGGATTCTAGGCAGGGCTCTACCACTGAGCCACACCCCAGCCCCTCACTGGGGGGTTCTAGGCAGGGGCTCTCACTGAGCCACACCCCAGCTCCTCACTGGGGGGTTCTAGGCAGGGGCTCTCACTGAGCCACACCCCAGCCCCTCACTGGGGGATTCTAGGCAGGGGCTCTCACTGAGCCACACCCCAGCCCCTCACTGGTTGTACCGCTTAGCCGCTCTTGACCATTCTCTTTGCCTCTATTAGTGACGCAGTGTGATGGGCCCAACAAGTTCAAGTGTCACAGTGGCGAATGTGTCACCTTGGACAAGGTGTGCGACTCCGCCCGGGACTGTCGGGACTGGTCTGATGAGCCCATCAAGGAGTGCAGTGAGTCTTGGGAAGCTGGGCAGAGTGTGCTGTTTTGGGGGAGCTGGGCATGGCACCAACATGTAGTTACTATGGGGCCAGGAGCCCCCCACCCCCCACAGCATTCAAAAGGCTTAGTATGCGTCATAGACCTGACAGTTTTGGTTCTAGCGCAAGACAGGCATGGGGAGCGGTGCTGGGAGGTGAGGACCTGCTCAGATCTCTAGCGCTTACACAGTATAAAATATGTTCTTGGGTTTGCAGAGATGGCTCAGCAGCCAAGAGCACTTACTGCTCTCATAGAGGACCCAAGTTTGGTTCCCAGCAGCCAAGTCAGGTGGCTCACAATCGCCTGTAACTGTAGCTACAGGGGATCCATCTCCTGGCCCCCCAGTGCCTCTGGCTTCGGGGGACATCTGCATCATGTTCTTAGACCCTCACGCAGACCCACACGGACACATGATGAGAAATAATAAAAACAAATTATTTGCAAGCTCTTTGCCGGGGCGATGCCATGTCTTGCTGTTTCCAGGGAGGTTCTAAGGGCTCTAGAGTTACCGTCTGTCTGTCTGTCTCCTCAACCCCGCAGACACCAACGAGTGCTTGGACAACAATGGTGGCTGTTCCCACGTCTGCAAGGACCTCAAGATTGGCTACGAGTGCTTGTGCCCCGCTGGCTTCCGGCTGGTGGACCAGCACCGATGTGAAGGTGGGTCCGCACGTGAACGTGTGAACGTGTCCGGCACGTTCGGGCCGTGGCGCTGAGCTCCTCTGCCTTTTGTCTTTGAACAACGTGCCTCGGTTTCCCCAGGCACTCAATGGGCAGGAGTGGATGGAACCCCCACCTCTAGGGCTGTTAGGAGGGTTCCGAGGGTGGACACCGAGCACAGGTCTGACAGTTAGGAAGCGTGGATCATTGGTAGTCTGGCCTTATAGGGTCATCATCAAGAATCCAGGTTCACTTCGGAGGCAGAGGCAGGCAGATCTCTGTGAGTTCAAGGCCAGCCTGCTCTACAGAAAGAATTCCGGGACAGCAGGGCTACTTAGAGAAGCCCTGTCTTGAAAAAAAAAAGGGGGTGGGGGTAAAAAACAAAAAAGAAGAAGAATCAAGTTGAGGTTAGAGCCGCGCTCAGCTGGCGGGATGCTGGCCTCAGTGCAGCAAGCTTCCTCCCCAGCACATCATAAACCCAGCATGGTGGCCGCACAGGTGATCCTAACACTTGGGGTTGATGGCAGTCAGATCAGAAGTTCAAGGTCACCTTCTATGTAGCAAGTTCAAGGCCAGCCTGGGCTATGTGAGGTGTCTCAGAAAACAACAAAAGGGGCTGGAGAGATGGCTCAGAGGTTAAGAACACTGACTGCTCTTCCAGAGGTCCTGAGTTCAATTCCCAGCACCCACATGGGTGGCTCACAACCATCTGTAATGAGATCTGGTGCCCTCTACTGGCCTGCAGTCATACATGCAAGCAGAACACTATAATAAATAAATAAATCTTTAAAAAAAAAAAAAAAGAAAGAAAAAGAAAACAACAAAAGAGGCCACGTGTTACGAAATATCTTTAATCCCAGAACCTAAGAGACAAAGGCAAGCAGATCTCTGAATTCAAGGCCAGGTTGGTCTCCATAGCTAGTTCTGGGCCAGCCAGGGCTACATAGAGACCAGCAGTAACAGGGAAAAAAAATGGAGGAAAATAAAGACGCGAAGAAAAGATGGATGGATGAATTCCACAGTTATCTACCACTGGCGGTGAATGGCAGGGTCAGGATCCTGCTGGGGTGACATCCCTCAGCTTTTAGTCCCCCTGTCCCCACCTGTGGCCTCTCCCCCAGAGAAAACCCTGTCTCTGTTGAACACACAGACATTGACGAGTGTCAGGAGCCGGACACCTGCAGCCAGCTCTGTGTGAACCTCGAAGGCAGCTACAAGTGCGAGTGCCGGGCCGGCTTCCGCATGGACCCCCACACCAGGGTCTGCAAGGCTGTGGGTGAGCACAGCGAGGCCGGCGCCCGGGAAGGCGCGGGGCGGGCGCTCCTCTTCAGGTTCAGAACTGTTGAGCCTCGTGCCGTCTGGGTGCGGTAGCTCTCCAGGGTTTGGGCAGATAGGGGAGCAGTAGGGGGAGGACTTGGGGACCCTTTCTAGGGGTCACCAGCTGAGGCTGTAGACTCTCCCTGGCCCTCCAGCATCTGGGAGGGGTAGAGAGCATGGCCTGAGCCTCTGTAATGTCTCCAGTTATCCTTACTAAAGAAATGGCTCCCAGGCCCCGGGCTCGGTAGGTAGAGTTCTTGCCTGGCATGCCTGAAGCCCTGGGTTCTGCCCCTCACCGCTCTGTGTGGCTCTCCAGGCCCCATAGCCTATCTGCTCTTCACTAACCGCCATGAGGTACGGAAGATGACCCTGGACCGCAGTGAGTACACCAGCCTGATCCCCAACCTGAAGAACGTTGTGGCCCTGGACACCGAGGTGGCCACCAATAGAATCTACTGGTCCGACCTGTCCCACAAAAAGATCTATAGGTGAGCTGCAGCTGCCCCCCCCATCCCCCTCCACCCCCGTTCCCCCCCACCCCCATCCCCCCACCCCCGTCCCCCCCCACCCCCGTCCCCTGCTGAGGCCCAGGCTCCAGGCACTAATGTGACCCGTCTTCTGCCTCAGCACCCTGATGGACCAAGCGCCTAGCTTGTCCTATGACACCATCATCAGTGGGGACCTGCAGGCCCCGGACGGGCTGGCCGTCGACTGGATCCACGGCAACATCTACTGGACAGATTCGGTTCCAGGCAGCGTGTCTGTGGCTGACACCAAGGGTGTAAGGAGGAGGACACTGTTCCAAGAGAAAGGGTCCAGACCCAGAGCCATTGTGGTGGACCCTGTGCATGGGTGAGTGTCCTCAGAGCTGAGGGGTGCAGAGGTCAGTGGGGGGCCCAGAACCGGTCTCGGGAGTCTGTGTAGTTGAGTGAAATGGTGTTGAGTTCCAGGGGAGACAGTGAGGTGGAGGCCAGGGGCTGTCAGTGAGGTGGAGGCCAGGGGCTGTCAGTGAGGTGGAGGCCAGGGGCTGTCAGTGAAAGAGCAGAGAGATGGCAGACAGAGGTAGTGGCTCATGCCTGAAATCCCAGCACGAGAAGACTGAGACAGGAGGATTGCTGTGAGTTTCAGAATAGCTTGGGTTGCAAAGTGAGACCCTGTCTCAAAATATTCAAAACAGAGGCTTAGCAGCTGGCTCAGCAAGGGCCTGGAGCGGTGGCTCAGCAGGCGAGAGCACTTGCTGTTCCTGCAGAGGGCCGAGTTTGTGGATTACCCAGCATCCATATCGGACAGCCCACGGCCCCTGTAACTCCAGGGGGCTGACGACTCTGGCCTCCTCAGACATGGCACACAGGGTACAGACACATAAACATAATTAAAAATGAAATCTTGGCCAGGCAGTGGTGGCACAGGCCTTTAATCCCAGCACTTAGGAGGCAGAGGCAGGAGGATCTCTGAGTTTGAGGCCAGCCTGGTCTACAGAGCGAGATCCAGGACAGCCAGGACTGTTTCACAGAGAAACCAAACCTAGCTCACTGGGTAAAGGCATTTGCTTCTAAGCCTGACGCCCTGAGTTTAATCCCAGGGACACATGTGGTAGGAGGAGAGCGCCGACCCCCAAGGTGTTGCATGAGTGTATTCACACACGTGTCCATGCAGTGGACAAACACGTGTTAAAAAGATAAAAGAACGGCGCCGGGGCCCATATGACACACACGGAGTCCTGGCTTCCGCCTGGGTACCACATAAAGCACGCACGGCCGTGCACACCTGTGACAGACAGGAGGGTCAGAAGTCCAGGCATCCTCAGCTGTGTCAGGGGCTGCAACAGTGACCGAGGCTGGGGATTGGCACAGTGCTGGAGTACCGTCCAAGCACACAGGAGGCTCTGGGTTCCACCCCAGTACAAGAAACAGCCAGCCTGGGCTTAGTGGTGCGTGCCTTTTAATGCCAACCACTTAACTTTGTACCCACATCTCCCAGGCTAGCATAGGCTTGTCAAAGAACAACTTTCTGAAGTCGGGCCGTCATGCTTGGCAGCAAGTACCTTTCCAGCTAAGTCTCCTTCCTGGCCCCAGGGACAGCATTTCTGAGATTGTATCTACCCTCTCCATCCATCACACACATTCGAACAATAATATGCAGAATCCCTCTGTTAAGTTAGTGCCCAGAACACTCAGGGACAAAGTAAAGCTCCTCCCCCACTATGGAGATCAGAAAATCTCTAAGAATTCACTGCTTACTGTCTCTGTCGGGGCCCCACAGACAGCAACTGTTGGGCATCCCTGTTGGGAAGCACACACCACCCACCCCCACCCTCCTGGTGTGCTCTGCCCCGTCGGGCCGCATCTGTGTTCACGCAGGAGCGATTTCACAGTGTCTTGCTCCAGGCATACCTTCCACTCTCCACACTCCAGCACCCCCCTGCACCCCAGCAGGGCCTGTAGTCACCGAAGTGCACCGCTACACCCCTTAACTCCACACTTTCAGAGAGGAGCTGAGCGTCCCCGGTGGCCGCCGCTCTTGACTGAGAGAACCCTGCAGAAGTTGGAGCTGGAGTTAGCGGCTGGGTGGAGGGTTAAAGGGAAGGCGTCTCAGTCTGGAAAGCGCCTGCCTTGCCAGTGTGGGGACCTGGGCTCCATCTTCACCGCCCATGTACAGAGCAGGTGTGGTTTCCAACTGAGAACCAGCTGTTTACATCACACTCGCTGCCAGAGTGGCTCATCTCTCCTCTGTCTCTTGTCTTCCCAGCTTCATGTACTGGACAGATTGGGGGACACCTGCCAAGATCAAGAAAGGGGGCCTGAACGGTGTCGACATCTACTCGCTGGTGACTGAGGACATCCAGTGGCCAAATGGCATCACACTAGGTATATCCAAGGGCTGGTCTTGCCTGCTGAAGCCGGGCCTCACAAAGAGGACACAAGCATATGCTTGAGATTATGTCATTGACATCACCCCCTTCCTGGGCAGCTGGAAGGTTTACTGGGTTTGGGCAAAAGCCACAATGTGGCCTTCAGGTTCATATGTGGTAGAGGACTTCTCCCAAAGCTGTACCTTTTACCCAAAGTTAGTGCCCTGAAATTTTTCTGGCATGTTCTGGAATGCTCTGGAACATTCTAGACTCTTTTAGAACATTCTGGAACACTCAGGCAAAAAGAATGATTTTATTCTCACCTCTGACCTCTCCATATCTCCTTGTCTATTCATTCATTTTAGATATTCCCAGTGGCCGCCTCTACTGGGTTGATTCCAAACTCCACTCTATCTCCAGCATTGATGTCAATGGGGGCAACCGGAAGACCATTTTGGAGGATGAGAAGCAGCTGGCCCACCCCTTCTCATTGGCCATCTATGAGGTGAGCCCTGGGAATGTCCGGGAATTTGGTCCAGCTCTAGGCTCGTCCCATCCATTCAAGCCAAGACTGATCAGGGTATCGATGCTTGTCTAGAGCTCTAGAGATGGTAGAATTGTAGAGTGTGTGTGTGTGTGTGTGTGTGTGTGTGTGTGTGTGTGTGTGACCCAGAGTTCATGAGGAGACAGGACAGTGCCTGGGGCTCACTGGCCGGCCAGTGTAGCCAACTCAATGAGCTCCAGGTCCAGTGGGAGAGCCTGTCTCAAAAATTAAGGGGGAAAGTGACTGAGAAAGACACCTGACATCCACCTTGGCCTTCACACACATGTGCAAAGCACACGAACATATGCATATGCATGCAGCACACACACACACACACATACATACACCCAGAGAGGGAATGGTTAGGATGGGAGATTTTATGCACATTTCACTACGTTTATAAAGTAGCAACGTTCCAACACACCCAATATTGCTTATGCTTAGGCACCCCAGAGGTTTGGGGAGGCTGTGGAGATGTGTGCTACTCCAGGGCTAACGGCTTGGTTGTTGTCTACCCACGTCACCCGTGTAGGACAGAGTGTTCTGGACGGACGTCATAAATGAAGCCATTTTCAGTGCCAACCGCCTCACAGGCTCAGATGTTAATTTGGTGGCTGAAAACCTCTTGTCCCCAGAGGACATTGTTCTATTCCACAACATCACACAGCCTAGAGGTAAGCTCCTGCACTCAAATAAATTTCTCTGCCTTTGTCCCAGAATTCTCTAGACTCTTCTGGCTTATTTGACAATGAGTTCAACACCCTTCCTGTACCCAATAATAATAAAATTTCCATCCAGTGCTCTAGAATTTTTGTAGACTATGCGATGTATCTGACGCCGTCAGTTCATTCTGTCTGAACGTCTCTCTTCTTCCCTGCAGGGGTGAACTGGTGTGAGAGAACAGCCCTCCCCAACGGTGGCTGCCAGTACCTGTGCCTGCCAGCCCCACAGATCAACCCCCACTCCCCCAAATTCACCTGCGCCTGCCCTGACGGCATGCTGCTGGCCAAGGACATGCAGAGTTGCCTCACAGGTAGGGCACACGTCCCTGGCGCTCGACCCACACGAGCCTACGAAGGCTGACTAGGCATCAGAGCCGCCTGCAGACTCATGAATGAACTGTTTGCCTGTCTCCAATCAAAGCACACTTAGACTGCGGTCCCCTTTGGGGTCTACTTGTCTGAAGCTCTGTGTGGAAGTAGTTTGACTTGAGACCAGGGTATCAAGTAGGAAACTTGACCTCCTCTCTGATGTCATCTGAGAAAGGCTCGGGACTGGCTTCAGTCTACTTTCTGTTGCTAAAGCAGACTGCCTGAGACTGGGTCATTTATAAAGTACAGACGTTTGTGTGGCTCCTGGTTCTGGATACTGCGAGTCTCAGAGGGCTCTTCTCTGCATACTAACGTGGGGAAAGGCATCACATGTTCGACACATCGCAAATGGTCTTATTTTTAATCTATCTAGTTAGTTAGTTTTTGGTTTTTCGAGACAGGGTTTCTCTGTGTAGCTTTGCACCTTTCCTGGAACTCACTCTGTAGCCCAGGCTGGCCTCAAACTCACAGAGATTTGTCTGTCTCTGCCTCCGAGTGCTGGGATTAAAGGCATGCACCGCCACCACCTGGCTTATCTATTTATTTAAAGGACCCTTTTTTGGTAGGAGGGTGGGTTCCAGGACAGCCAACGATACACAGGAGAACCCAGTTGTTTCAGTGATTGAGTTTCTTTTTTTTCTTTTCTTTTCCTTCTTTTTTGATATTTCTAGACAGGGTTTCTCTATGTAGTCCTGACTATCCTGGAACTCACTCTGAAGACCAGGTTGGCCTCGAACTCACAGAGATCCACCTGCCTCTGCCTCCTGAGTGCTGGGATTAAATGCATGTGCTATCACTGGTGGTTGAGTTTCTAACATGGACATTTCAGGTCACGCTCACCGTCTCAGGGACCAAACATTTGCAGATCCTATTGTAAGAACAGGATAGGTGCTCTGGAGGCTGAGGCAGGGGTATCACAAGTTTGAGGTCACCCTGGAATGTGTTTTTACTTCCTGATGCCCCTGGAACTTGGTAACCCGTTTCCACGCAGAACGGAGGTGTCAGTGGTACCTAGATCGTGGCACTCAGGTCATGTTTATTGTCCCATCAGAAGTCACACCTGTCCTGACCACCCAGGGGACAGCCACCATCAGGCCTGTGGTCACTGCGACTGCCCCAGGGCAGCCAAAGCACGAGGAGGATCAGTCGGCTCCCAGCACTTCCAGGCAGCCAGTGGACATCCCTGAACTCACCACAGCAGAGTCGGTGACAATGTCCCACCAAGGTAAAGGCCAGGCCCCCTTCATTGACTTAGTGGGATTGGGGAATGTGCCGCCAGGCCTGTGTGGTCAAAGCAAAACCCGTGACGATCTGTTCTGTCCTTCCACCGTGTGGGTCTTGGGATCACACTCAGGTCGCAAGCTTGGCAGCAAGCTCCTCTACTTACTGCGCCATCTCACTGGCCCTTGTGCTGAGTGTCTGTCTGGGTGTAGGTTTTGTGCAAATGTCTGGCATCTCTAGGGGTCCTGGAAGTGTCCCCTGTGGATACTGGGGGACAGCTGTACCTGGGATTAAGGCCACGTGACTTATCCACACCTTGATAACATCTCCAGGTTTCCTGAACAGGCGATAGAAATGCATCAGGCACTCCCTTTGGGTGGCTCCTGTCACCTCCCCACCCTGACTTCTATGTCTTCTGACCTCCGCCTCCTCACGTTATCCTTGTTCTTACTCCAGTCCAGAGTGGCAGAGGGACCGAGGAGCGGCCGCAGGGTGTGGGGGCCTTGTCCATCATCCTCCCCATCGGTAAGTGCTGGCTGCGCTGCTGACATTGGGGGGCTCCTGAGACTTCATGGGTAGCCTGCTGGGCCATCCCACCTTTCTGACCTAAAATGGAATGCCCCTGCCTGAGACACCCCTGCAGGAGGGATGCTTCTGCCTGCCCCTCACCACGGTCCCCTCTCACTCCACTCACCACAAATGAGATGGAGTGCCCTGGCTGTGGTGGACCTCTTTCATCTCACAGGCAGAACTCTGGGCTTGTTTGAGGCCAGCCTGGTCTACATTCTAGACTGGCAAGGGATACACAGTCGGTTTCTGTCTCAAATAAATAGAAAGTGGCTGAGAAGTGGTGGTGCGCACCTTTAATCCTAGCACTCAGGAATCAGAGGAACTCTGAGTTTGAGGCCAGCCTGGTCTACAGAGCAAGTTCCAGGACAGCCTAGGCTACACAGAGAAACCCTGTCTTGAAAAACAAAACAAACAAAAAAAAAAAATAAAATAAAAAGGAAAGAGGGGTGGGTGAATTGTGATTATTTTAAAAATCACGTTGGTTCACGCCTTTAATTCCATCCCAGCACTCAGGAGGCAAAGGGAGGTGGATCTCTGTAAGTTCAAGGTCAGCCTGGTCTACATAATGAGTTCTAGGACAGCCAGGGCTACATAGTGAGACCCTATCTCAAAATGAAAATAATCAAAGCAGAGTTGTTAGAGAATCTCAGAAGATAGAACCAGGGCCAGGCTATGGAGCCCAGGCTAGTTCAGAAGTTGGCATCCTCCTGCCTCATCCCTCTGAAGGGAAGCCTCACAGGTCCTGGTTCTCTCTGCCCCTAGCAGTTGCTCTTTGTATGATAAGTATAATTTTACAATCTACCCATCACTGTCATGTAAAGGGGCCAGGGTGGGAACTCCTAGTGGTCTCACTGGCGCGAGGCCTCTTGAGGCCCCCGCCCTGACTAAGCTCCTCTCCCCACAGCACTGATCATCCTCCTTGCCTTTGGGGCCATCCTGCTGTGGAGGAACTGGCGGCTCAGGAACATCAACAGCATAAACTTTGACAACCCAGTGTACCAGAAGACTACGGAGGACGAACTCCACATCTGCCGAAGCCAGGACGGCTACAGCTACCCCTCAGTGAGTGCGCTCTTCTGTGGGGGAGAGGGGGCGCTAACAAAGACAGAAGCTAGTGGGCTGGAGAAAAGGAGGCCAGGGCATGCACAGCTCAGTAGTAGTGTCTTCCTAGAACCATCAGGGAGGGGCTGGGGCATGGCTCAGTGAGAGCCCCTGCCTAGAACCCCCCAGTGAGGGGCTGGGGTGTGGCTCAGTGGTGGAGCCCCTGCCTAGAATCCCCCAGTGAGGGTTTAGGGCTGGGGCTCAGTGGTAGAGTACCTCCTAGCATGCTTGAGTCCATGTTCCGTCCTCTGTGTGGCTGCGGAAGAAGTCTCCTGAGTGGAGATTGGGTAGTGTGCAGAGGAAGCAGTCCTTTGCAAAGGCCTGTGATAGGATCGGGCATGTGTTTAAGAAGCATGGGGGAGGGGCTGGAGAGATGGCTCTGTGGTTAACAGCACTGACTGCTCTTCCAGAGGACCTGGGTTCAATTCCCAGCACCCACATGGCAGCTCACAACTGTCTATAACTCTAGTTCCAGGGGATCTGACACTCTCACACCAATGTACATAAAATAAATTTAAATAAATTATTTTTTTAAAAAAAGCAGCAGCATGGGGGAAGACCAGAAAGGTGGCTCTGTTGTTAAGAGCATGGGCTGGTCTTCCAGAGGACCTGGGTTCTATTCTCAGTACCCACAATTGTCTGTAACTCCAGTTCCAGAGGATCGGATCCCTTCTGGCCTTCATAGGCAGGAGGTGCACATGTGAGGCACAGACTTTCATGCAGACAAAACACCCAGACACAAAAATAAAATCAGTCTAGAAAAAAAAAAGAGACACAGAGGAAGCACCTGTGGCCAGAGCCTCAGGGAGGACCTGTCCTCTGCATGAAGCAGGTGCCCTCTGGTGGCTGTGCGGGCAACAGACGGGGGGCCTGAGGCGGGAGAGGGATGCCGGCTGTGTGGACTCCGGCCATGCGCAGTCCACACTAGACTGATGGTTTCCTGTGTTTGTGGTTGCTGACAGCGACAGATGGTCAGCCTGGAGGATGATGTGGCGTGAACAGCTGCGAGAACCATCTCTTTCCGGGATCCGTTGCCACTCTCGGGCAGGAAGAACACTTTCTCCACACCCCTGTCCAGGACTGGTCCTGCCTCCTCTGTGTTGCTCAAAGCAAGATAAGAGCAAAGCTGGCCCGAGGCCAAGCTCAGCAGCCTGCCTGCCCCAGGCTCTGTTTTATATATTTATTGTCTGGGGGCAGAAAAGGCTGCCGGCTGTGCTCAGGCAGGAATTCCGGCTGGGATTTCCCCCATCCTTCTTTGCTTGGAGGGCAAAGAGCAATCCCAGAAGCTTCTACGGTCTCTAACAGGAAGGAGAAAGGACCCGGGTGGAGAGAAGCCCTTTGTTCTGAACATTCCACAGCAGGTGCTTGGGACAGGGTCCCAGGTACCACAGCCAATCCCTAAACTCAGGACTCCATGCATTTACCTCCACCCTGCAAGCCTTAGCCACCTGCCGGTCAACCTCCTTGCTCTGCCGCCCCTTAAGGTCTGTCAAGCTGCTGTGGGCCCTGCAGCAGCCAGGAAAGTGACTTGTGGCACTGGGCACTGATCTTGCCGGCTCTTGGGGCCAGCAGCGGCCAGTGACTGACTCCTGCTCATGCCTTCTCTAAAACTCACCCGTTCTGGAGGAACAAGCTTGAGTTGCCGTCCCCCTTCATATTTATGAAGTGCCTGAGGCATCTGGTTGCCTTGCTCAGAAGCCAAGACCTGAGCTGTCTGAGCCTCCTGCTGCTGCTCAGCGTGGCCATCAAGACCTCAGTCCCACGCCCGGCCCCCAGCTGTCCGCACGGGACCTGCACTTCATTTTTCTCTTCGCACTTTTCCAGTTCAGGGTTGGGCACCCATGTGTTCCGCATCTGTACTCTTAGCTTGCACTGTTCAGGGTGTCGGGATGGAGCTTTGGGCCAGAAGTGGCCCCATATCACTGACCCTAGAAGACAATACCCAGGGATCCAGGCATCCAGAAGTCTGCTCTCTTCAGAGCTGGCATGGAACTCAGAGCCTCTTTGGCTTTTTTAATACTGTAAACCTCTGCCTGGTACCTCCTGACTCTGCATGAACACCCAGAGCAGTCCAGCTGCTCTGCCCCTCTCACACTAACACACGTCCCAGCTCAGCTGGGTTCAGTGGTACACACTTGTCATCCCAGCACTGGAGAACTGGAGGCAGGTGGATTGCCGGGAATTGGAGGCCAGCCTGGACTACACAATAAGACAGTGCCTCAAAAGGAAAAAGGAAAGAAGGGGGGGGGGGACTTACATGATTTTTGAGCTCGTAGTCAGCCAGGCATGGTGGCCTTTAATCCCAGAACTCAAAGAGGCAGAGGTGGGCATATCTGAGTTCCAGGCCAGCCTGGGCTATATAGTGAGTTCCAGGCCAGCCAGGGCTACACAGTAAGACTACATATCTGAAAACCAAAAGAAATCCCATAATCCTGGTTATCTGGGGGAACTGGGAAGAATACTTAGAAATTGCCACAGATTTGTCCCACGGGTAACTCAGATGACAGTGGCCGCCTCCCTGGACTCTGCACATACCCACCTGAAGGGCCCCACTGTCGGGACACGTGTAAAGGCGCCCTGTGCCGATGGCACCTGGCTCTGTTGTCGCTGTATATTTGTTCACGGTTGTCACACATATGTATGAAATCTATTTATTTTTGCAAACCCTGATTGCTGCGCTTGTTGGTGATGCTCTGGGATGCTCGCTGTACGAAGATTGTTTGAATGGACTGTTCTCAGGCCTGTGTGTTGACTTGAGAGATAGGAACTGCTCTGAAACCACTGTTGGGGTGTTTTTATAGTCTGAAAATGTCTTACTGTGATGGATTAAATTCCTTTTTGAAAACTTGGTGGTCGTCACCTGTGTGCATGTGTGGGGTGTGGAGTGCAGGACAGGGCCGGGTGTCAGGACACTTCTCCACGTCTGTCCAGGCTCTGGAGCTTGAACTCAGGTCCTAGGCTTGTGCAATGAACACGCTTGGCTAGACATGTTTGGTTTTATTTATGTGTGTCTGTAAGCATATATGGCGTGTTTATGCGGTGTACATACCTCTCTGTGTGGAGCCCGGAAGCAAGCACTGGGGGTCCTGTCACTCCAACTATTCCTTTGAGGCAAGGTCTGTCCCTGAGCCTGGGGCTCCATCCGTTTTGTGATGCCAGCAAGGTCCAGCCTGTCTGTGCCCCACTCAGAGCTGTGGTCACAAGCATGCAGAGAACTCCCCTTTGTTAAACAGGTACTGGGGTCTGCACTCCGGTCCTTGATTGCAAGGTGAGAGTCCTTAGCTTAGCTTCAGAGCCATCGTCCTGGCCTTGATTTTTTTTTTTTTTTTTTTTTTTTTTTTTTTTTTTTTTTTTTTGGTTTTTCGAGACAGGGTTTCTCTTGTGTAGCTTTGTGCCTTTCCTGGAACTCACTTGGTAGCCCAGGCTGGCCTCGAACTCACAGAGATCCGCCTGGCTCTGCCTCCCGAGTGCTGGGATTAAAGACGTGCGCCACCACCGCCCGGCTGATTTTTTTTTTTAAAGATTTATTTATTATGTATACAGCATGTATGTCTGTCTGCAGGCCAGAAGAAGACACCAGATCTCATTACAGATGGTTGTGAGCCACCATGTGGGTGCTGGGAATTGAACTCAGGACCTCTGGAAAAACAGTCATTGCTCTTAACCTCTGAGCCATCTCTCCAGCCCCCAGCCTTGATTTCTTTTTCTTTTTTTTTTTTAATTAATTTTTTTTTTTGTCAATAAAATGACTCACCAGGTAGAGGTACCCATGACTAAGCCTGACAGAGAACTGATTCTAACAGGTTGTCCTCTGACATCCGAACGTGTACTGTCCCATGAGCACACACAACCCTACCCCCAGCCTATGAAATAAAAACGATCCATGAAGCCAGGCATAGTGGTTTATGCCTGTAAATCCCAGGAGGCCAAGGCTATGTGGTGAGACCCTGCCAATGTGTGAGTATCCACATGTATCAAAACATGTTGACTGGTAAATCTAGATGAATAGTTTCTGGGGCAATGGCAGGCCTAATTTAACAGACTTTCTGAAGACTTGAATTCAAAATTTCCTAAGGAAAAGTTGGGAAAAAAATAGCTTTTTAAAATATCTTTATTTTAAAGGTCTGGAGAGATGTCTCAAATGGTTAAAAGCACGGGCTGCTCTTGCAAAGGACCCGGATTCAATTCCACATGGCGTCTCACAACTGTCTGTAGCTCAAGCTCCAATGAATCCTACACCACGCACCAGGCATGCGTGTAATGTAATACACAGACAGACATGCAGGAGAAACATCCGTATACATAAAATAAAAATAAAAATCTTAAGAAAATTTAAAAAAAGAATTCTTTTTTATTCATGTCACATTCCAATCACAGACCCCCCTCTTCCCTCCTCCCACCCCCATTTCCTCCTAGAAGAAGGTAAGGCTTTCTATGGCAGCAGAGCCTGGTACATTCAGCAGAGGCAGGTCCAAACCCCTCCCCCTGCCTCAAAGCTGTACGAGGCGCCTCATCATAGGTAGTGCAGCCTTGATTTCTTAAACGAATCATTTAGAGAGACCTGATTTTGTTTTGGAGTTAAAGGTGTGTGTCTGCACCTGTCTGTATTTCTTAGGCTAGAGACTATATCTTCTTCAAATGTCCATGAGATGTATATTAACCAAAAAGCAACTCTTGCTGTCTTTATCTGTATTTTGGTATTTTCATCACACACATATGTATTTGATAATATCCATCCCATCACCCACCCCTGCCGGTCCGCCCCTCTTCCTCCCCTTCTACTCTCCTGCCTTTTTTTCTTTTCTGGTAATCCAGTGAATTTGCGGGGCTGCTTACAGAGTGTGGGTGAGGGGCTGTTTACAGGACTGTGGACTCCTCACCAGTGGACTCTGGAACTCACAAAGGTTCCCTGTCTCTGCCTCTACCTTTTAAAGAAAAAAATGGGGCCAGGTGGTGGCGGCGCACGCCTTTAATCCCAGCACTCGGAAGGCAGAGCCAGGTGAATCTCTGTGAGTTCGACACCAGCCTGGGCTACAGAGTGAGTTCCAGGACAGGCTCCAAAGTAACACAGAGAAACCCTGTCTCGAAAAACAAAAAAAGAAAAAAGAAAAAAAAATTGATGCCACCTGAAGGCCTGTCTCTAGGATAGAGCCCGGGAAGAGTCCAGGAGCTGGGGGGGGGGGGGGGGGAGGGAGAGGGAGGAGTCACCACGGGGCTGGTGGAGAGCCATGGGGGCTGAGGGTTTTTGAGGAAGCTGGTGGCAGGCAGGCGTGAGCTGCTAAAAGGAAACACCTTTAGGAAACCTTGCAAGGGCGGATGGAGGAGGAATAGAATTCTACCTGTCTCCCACCCCGGCATCCCAGGGCTGATCCCAATAAGACACACTTGGGGAAAGAGTCTGGGAGATGGAGCGGCAATGGGGAACACCAGATAAGCAGCCTGGGCGCAGACCGGCTCTGCTGTGACTTTCCTTGTGACCTTGTGCACCCTAGAGCCTCAGCTTCCCCAGTAACCCCAGCTCCTGCCAGGCTGTGGGAGCTCCGCCCAGGCCTGTCATGCCCTCTGCATCCACAGGGTGGCATGTCCGTCCATTCTTCCTTCCGCCTTTTGTTTTGGGGAAGAGCCAAACCATCTCTGGGTGAGAAACTGAGCAGTAGCCTGAGAAGCCTCTAACTGCGCAGGCTGTAATGACCGCTCTACCGAGTCAAGTGATGCTCACTTGTGGCAAACAGGATAACGGGGCTTCGATGGATTTAAACTGTAGAGCAAGACTGGGCTGCCATGGGGCCCTGCACATGGAAGGTGGGGACTCACTCCCCCACCCCCTCACCTCCTCCAGTGGCCCAGGCAGGGTTTCTCTGTGTAGCTCTGGCTGTCCTGGAACTCACCCTGTAGCCCAGGCTGGCCTTGAACTCACAGAGATCCACCTGCCTCTGCCTCCCACGTGCTGGGATTAAAGGCATGGGCCACCACCGCCGGCGGTGGACTTTCTAGTCTTTGGCTCCAGCTTTTTTCTGTTCAAGGCCCTGCAAGGCCAGGAGTGATCACCCACACCTGCCATCTTATCATTTGGGAAGTGGAGGCAGGAAGATCAGGAGTTCAAGGTCATCCTCCACTACATAGTAAGTCTGAGGCCAGCCTGGGCTCCATGACTCCCAGCATCACTGAAGGGCTGGTGTTTAACTCAGTGGTAGAGTGCCTACCTAACCAGGAGAATGGAAGGTCTTGGGTTCCCTTACCTGGTTTCCTGTCTTCTCTGCCTGGAGTTCTCTGGGTTCAGAATGGGGATCAATGAAAGACCTGGATGTGTACCCCAATATGTACAGCAGCCATCTGACCCAGGGTGGGCAAGTGGTGGTGGTCTTGCCTGCCACATCTCTGTGGACTCAGTTCTGCCCAGGACAAGACAGATGCCAGCCATAGGCCAGTCTTACCCACCAACTGCTGTTCCCTGCCAATCACCCCCCCCCAGGCTGGCATTCCTTCCAACTCACAGTATCTCAAACCACAGCTGTCTGTGGTGAGCCAGCCTGGAGCCCAAGACTGACTGAGCCCAGGCCTGCAGGGGGAGGCAGCGGGAGGGGATGTCTGGAGGGGGTGTCTGCAGGGGGAGGCAGCGGGAGGGGGTGTCTGCAGGGGGAGGCAGCGGGAGGGGGTGTCTGCAGGGGGGAGGCAGCGGGAGGGGGTGTCTGCAGGGGGAGGCAGCGAGAGGGGGTGTCTGCAGGGGGAGGCAGCGGGAGGGGGTGTCTGCAGGGGGGAGGCAAGCGGGAGGGGGTGTCTGCAGGGGGGGTGCAGTGGGAGGGGGTGCCCTTTTCTGCAGCCAGCACTTCCCCCACTCCAGGAATACTCCACTCCCCACTGTGGTTCTCTGAGATGACATTCTCAGGCCACAGCATCCCCACTTAGCCTGCCTGGGGAAAGTTTCCTAAGACTTGTGTGTCTTGTCTGACACTCCTGACAAGTGCTTCCTGCCCTGGAGGAGGAGGAACTCCCTCCCTCCTCTCCTGACCCCCCCTTTGGCCTGGCTGCCTTGGGGAAGGTGTGGGAAAAACTGGGGGCTTAATTAATCAGTCCTTACTCGGCACAAGCCACTGGGAATCTGGAAAATCTCCCCACACCGTGGCCTGCAGGCCAGGCTTGATTAAGGGGCCTTCTGAGGTGGTGTTCTCTGGTACTCTCCCAGCCTAGCTGCACACTGCACACCCCGGTTAGCCTGTCTTCATTTCTAATCCCTCGGCTCCAACCCTTGACCCTGTGACCAGGGACAGCTCCCCCTGAGGCCCTTCACAGCCCTACTCCGGAAAGCATTTTACCCCGTCAATTCACCACCCCAGGTGTGAGGACCTCATTCCTAGCTGGATTAGGAGTCTTGTGGCCCACGCCAGCCACCGCCACCAGCAGGTAGGAAGCCTGAGACAAACCCCGCCGGGGAGCAGCCAGGGCTTAGTCTCATTTCCCAGACAGCTGCCCCAGGTACGCTTGCTTCCCTGGCTCCGGCCACAGAACGGTATTTTAAGAAAGCGCAGCTGCCGCAGACCCACCAGGCTGGACATTCAGCCGACGGGGGCCTGGGCTGGGTCACGGCTCGGTGTCCAGTGCACGCCCAGCACGTGTGAAGTCCTACTGTCCACCCCCAGTGCCTCGAGAGCAATGAGGATGGGGATCTGAGGTTGATCCTGGAATCCTGGTAAAGGTGGAGCCTGACCCCCACCCCCACATGCATGCATGCATTCTTTGGCCTGCACCCCTCCCCACATGCTGTCTCCCACGCAGACACACAGTAAAAAGGGCTCTGTCGGGATGTCCTAAGCCAAGGGGAGAGTAGATGGGCCCCAACCAGGCAGGTGACAGGTGGAGGTGAGTCACCTGTAGGCTTCAGTCCCCACCCACATGAGGTCACATCCATAAGCCACAGCTGGTCCTCTGTCCTGAGGAGATAGATCCTTCAAATTTGACTGTTCTGGGTTCAAATCTAACCTCATGCTTACTTGCCACATCTATGCACCTTTCCTGCTTAATGAGCCAGCCTAGTGGAGACAGCTCTGACCACAGCGGACCCTAGGCCCACCGGGAGGGTCCGAAGACTACAGAGAGATTGGTCACCCCCATTGGGTGCCTTCCCCATTGTCCTGACAAACCCCTCATCCTGATGATAGCTCAGAGGAAGACACGATGTCCCCTGGGAGCCCAGGGGAATGGTTCAGTCTCTGGACTTCATATAATGTCCTAGGACTTGAGGGAAATGGCCAGATGGAGCTGTGCCTCAGTTTCTCTCATCTGTAAATTGGACTCAGGATGGCACGGGGGCCAGAGACTCGATTCCATGTGTGGTAACTTCAGTGTTGCCCTCCCTCTGGCAGGCCTTGAGAATGAGCGGCTGGCCCCTGGAAGGAACAAGCCAGGCTGTGGGTGGGAGTTTGCGCGGGAGGCTATAGCCTGGGCCCAGGATGTCCTCGGCAGGAAGCCAGTGCTGGCAGTGACTCAGAGTCCAGGCACGTAGAGCTGGGGCCTCTCCAGGGCTCTGGGTCACACTCCCTGGCCCCACTGGACTCAGTCCCTGGTAAGCCTCCAGCAAAGGGGTGAGATGCGTGTAGACCCTCCTGTACCGGGGGTTAGGGGTTCGAGAGCAGCCACTTGCCATTCCAGTGGAAAGCAAGGGAGTTCCTTCCCACGGGGGCCAGGGCCAACCTCCTCTGTGGCTGCTGCTGCCCTCTCTCTCTTTTAGACTTAGGCACCTTATGAGAGTTTTCCTTGCACGTATGTCTGCACTGTGCACTCTGCCTGAGGAAGTCAGAAGAAGACATCCAATTCCCTGACTGGAGTTACAGTTGTGCGCTGCCCTGTAGGTGGAGAGAATTGAACCCAGGTCCTCTGGGAGAGCAGCCAGTGCCCTTAACTGCTGAGGTGGAGGCAAGTATGGGCCCCAGGGGTTTGAACTCAGGCCATCAGACCTGGTGGCAAGCATCTTTACCTATGAACCATCTCCCTAGCTTGGCTATTTGGCAGTCTGGAGCCCCATGGCTCCTTTCTCCCCTCGGCACAAGGACCTGCAGGTCAGCAGTGCAAGCAGAGGAAGCCCGGGCTGGGCGAGTTCCCTCTCCGTCGCCTGCCTCACACTGGCACGGAGAGACAAGTCCCCAGCGGTGACTCAGCCAGCAAAGCAGGACTGTCAGTCCGCAGACCTGCGGAGCCTTCCGGGGACACTGAGCCAAGCGCACTTCCTGTTGTCCGGGTGCTACTGAGATCCAGTGAGTGGAGGTAAGTGATGGCGCTGAGGTGCGCTAGTGTCCCCAAACCCTAAAACATCACCCCGATGCCACTAGGCGAGGGGTGGGTGGCGACCTGGCTCTGTGTGCTTCAGGACTCGAGCACAAGCCTAGAATCTTCAAGTGATGGGCTTGGGTCTGGATCGGGACCTCCTAAAAATAAGGGGAGGGTGGCTGAGGCGGCTGCTAGCGGAGTGCGTAAGCGGAGGACTTGACGTGAAACCCGCAAACTCAGGTGCAGTGGCCAGTGTGGCAGCTGACAGAAACTCAGTCCCGGGGAGGTAGAGATGGCGAATCCTCGGGAGTTCAAACCCTGCCTCAAAGGTGGGAGGGGCTCAGAAAGGGAGAAAAGGCTCAGCTCTTGAGACATGGGCTACTCTCCCAGAGGACCCAGGTTCGATTCCCAGGACACACTGTGGGGGTATTGTGTTCCCCAAAATATTGTGTACTCTAATAAATTTATCTGGGGTCAGAGAACAGACAGCCACTAGATACAAAGGCTAGAAAATGGTAGCACTCACACCTTTAATCCTAGCATTCCAGAGATAGAAATCCCTCTGGATCTCTGTGAGTTCAAGGCCACATTGGAAATAGCCAAGCATGGTGACACGCCTTTAATCCCAGAAAGCCAGCCTTTAATCCCAGGGAGTGGTGGTAGAAAGCAGGAAGATATATAAGGCGTGAGGACCAGAAACTAGTGGCATTTTGGCCTTGTTAAGCATTTGGCTGGTTAAGCATGTGGCTGGTTAAGCATTCAGGCTTTTGAGCAGTAATTCAGCTGAGACCCATTCCGGATGAGGACTCAGAGGCCTCCAGTCTGAGGAGACAAGACCAGCTGAGGATCCGGCGAGGTGAGATAGCTGTGGCTTATTCTGTCTCTCTGATTTACCAGCATGGACCCCAATAACTGGCCTCGAGTTTGATTTTATAAGAACTTTTAAGATTCCTGCTACAACACACGGCAGCTCACAGCCACTTATAACTCCCGTTTCAGGGATCCCATGCTTTCTTCTGACCTCCACCCAAGCACATAGCTAACACACATACATGCAGGCAAAACATTCATTCAGTAAAAATAACGATTTTTAAAAATGTTGTTTTAGGGGCTGGAGAGATGGCTCAGTGGTTAAGAGTACTGATTACTCTTCCAGAGGACCTGGGTTCATTTCCCAGCACCCACATGGCAGCTCACAACTGTCTGTAACTCCAGCTCCAAGGGGAATCCAATGCCCTCACACAGACATACATGCAGGCAAAACACCAATGCAAATAAAAATAAATTTAAAAAACATTAAAAAAAAATGTTTTAGCCAGGCAGTGGTGGCGCATGCCTTTAATCCCAGCACTCGGGAGGCAGAGGCAGGTGGATCTCTGTGAGTTCGAGGTCAGCCTGGGCTACAGAATGAGATCCAGGAAAGGCACAAAGCTACACAGAGAAACCCTGTCTTGAAAAACAATAAATAAATGAATGAATGAATGAATGAATGAATAAAAATGTTGTTTTAAAAGAAGTTCCAGGCCAGCCTGGGATCCATGAGACACCGTCTCAAACAAGTAGATAAATACATGAAGTCATTTACATATAGATTTTTATATTTAGAGTGATCCCCCTCGGGCCCCGTCAACCCCAATTCTGTGCAAGCATGAGGTCAAGGCTCTGGCTACCACTCCGTGTCCACCAGGCTCCAGAGGTAGTCGCTGACAAACTTCTGTGAGAGCTGCGCGCTGTTCAGGTGGATAGGCAGGGCCACCGTGGGGCCGTGGTGGACTGAGGGTACAATGAAAGGAAAGACGTGGTCCTCCCAGGTCCATCAGTGGGTCACAGGGATTGAATTCAGGTCATCAGACTTGGTGGCAGGTGTCCCTACTCCCTGATCCATCCTGTCAGCTCCCTAACTTTTTTCTTTTTTGAGACAGGGTTTCTCTATTTAGCTCTGGCTGTCCTGGAACTCTCTATAGACCAGGCTGGCCTTGAACCAGGTGGCCAGCAAGCCACCTGGCTCTGCCTCCAGAGTGCTGGGATTAAAGGCGTGCGCCACCACCGCCTGGTTTTTCCCTAATTCCTTTTTTTTTTTTTTTTTTTTTTGGTTTTTCGAGACAGGGTTTCTCTGTGTAGCTTTGCCTGTCCTGGAACTCACTTGGTAGCCCAGGCTGACCTCGAACTCACAGAAATCCGCCTGCCTCTGCCTCCCGAGTGCTGGGATTAAAGGTGTGCGCCACCACCGCCCGGCCCCTAATTCCTTTTTAAGAATGGTATTTTTGCTGGGTGTGATGGCATACACATACAATCCCCACACTTGAGAAGTAGAATTGGAAGGTTTACCACAGACTTGCAGCCAATCTGGAGTAGAAAGTAAATTCCAGGTCACCCCACTATTGGGGGCGGAACCTATATGCTAAGCAAGCATTCTATTGCATCTATATCTTCTGTATAACGCACCCCCTCATCTTTTAAAACCTAAAACTATTCTCTCAATGATTTTTAAAAATATTTTATGCATATTGATGTTTTGCCTGCATTTAGTTCTATATGTCCTCTGAACTGGAGTTACAGTTGTGAGCTGCCATGTGGGTGCTGGGAATTGAACCAGGATCCTCTAGAAGAGCATCCAGTGCTCTTAACCACTGAGCCATCTTTCCAGCCCCAAAGCTAAATACTATCTTAGTGCACGGATAAACTGCAATTTCTTTACCCATTTACCTGTTGAGACACAGGTCGCTTGTACATTTGTATGCGGAGAATAATGCCCTATGAACGTTTAACTGTCTCTTCAAGAGTTCATTTTCAACTCTGGAGCCTATTACCAGAAATGCCTGTGTTTACGGTTGTTGTTGTTTGAGATGGGGTTTCTCTGTGTAGCCCTGGCTGTCCTGGAGCTCCAGCTCGATCGGGCTGCCTCTGCCTCCCGAGGGCGCCCCCATGCCCGCTGACTTTCTAACACATGAGGATACACCAGTTTTCCCCGCTGCCACTTCATCCCTGCCCTACAGTGATTTCTCAAAGGATACTGCCTTTGATCGTGCCTGGCTCACATTCGTAATCCCATTCTATTTTACTAATTCGGTGGTAGAGCTGAGCCACATACCTAGACAGAAGGAGGGAGAGAGAGAGTTAGCACAGCACTGATTCCGACCAGGCCACAGGGCGGAGCTCCAGGCCGGCCTGCAGAACCTACACTGCTGAAGGGATGGTGATGGTGGTGTCCTCATCCACTTCTCTCTCCTGCTGCTGGAGGTCCGCCTCCATCTCCTGGAGCTCCCGGAGCTCTGTGGTGAGCTGAGTGCAGGTCAGTTAAGGTCCAGGCTCAGGGGAACTAAGGACAATCACCTCGCCACACACCAAGCCAGAGCGCACGGTGCTCAAGCATTTCCTTCCTACTTTTGTCCTTCAGGAACAGAGCGAGAGCTGACCCATGTGAGGCGGACTCCACCAGGCCTCACGGGGTTCTAGGCAGAAGCTCGAGCACGGAGCCGCACCCTAACCCAATCCCAGCACACTCTGAGTTAAGGATATCAGAGCCTGGCCTGCAGACAGGCGTCCTCCTTGCTGGCCTTCTGCAGCTCCGCTTCCAGCTGCTGGAGCTCGGTGCCTCCCAGGCGTGTGCATTCCTTCAGTTCGAGAAGGCTTTGGGCCACTTCCTCCTCCACAGCCAGGGTCTCTGCAAGGAGAGAGAGGCAGGCGCCCTTGGGGGTCCTTTGCACAGGAGGGCTCCGAAGAGCTGTGGGCCACTGCCAGTCAGACCGCCCCCCAGCAGCTGGGGAGCACCTCCCAGAGGTGCCCCTGTGTTTGCCAGAACACCTTCAGTTCTGAGGATGGATTACAGAGTCAATCCATTACTCAGGAGGCTGAGGCAGGAGGATGCAGAGGTCTACACTGGCTTGGGTTAAACTCAGAGACTGTGCCAAAACAAACACAAACATAAGAAACAGCCCAGTGGGATGCCAACAAGCCTGTGCCAACTGAGTCCTATCCCAGGACCCCCTTGGCAGAGGGACAGAGGTGATGTCCCCAAGTTGTCCACTATGCCCATTCTCTGGTGCTGGAGATGGAAGGCAGGTCTTCCTGTGTTAGGCAAGCGCTTTACTTACTGAACCAGCATTTCTATCTTTTTTTTTGGTTTTTCGAGACAGGGTTTCTCTGTGTAGCTTTGCGCCTTTCCTGGAGCTCACTTGGTAGACCAGGCTGGCCTCGAACTCACAAAGATCCGCCTGGCTCTGCCTCCCAAGTGCTGGGATTAAAGGCGTGTGCCACCACCGCCCGGCCACTTTTTATCTTTTGTTTGAAGGTAGTCCAGGCTGCCTCTATCCCAAATGCTTGGAGTGTTGGTGTGCAGCTCCCTCAATGTCTTGTTAATAATGCCACCCTCCTTTTCTGTGGGTGTTGAGTGATGGGTCAAGGGTCTCACTATGATGTCCAAGTTGGCCACAAACTCCTGGGCTCAAGGAATTCTGTCTTATCCAAGTTGCTCTGCAGAAGCAGGTCGCAGTGTCTGGCCATCAGACTACTTAGTTTTAACTAGTTTGTGGTATTGGGGTTAAATCTGGGGCCACACACATGCTAGGCAATCACTCTACTATCTAGCTACATTATGAAACAAACTTTTTTGGGGAGGGGCCTGGGTGGAACTGATATAGGGTTTCTCTGTAAGCCAATACTGGCCAGAAACTACTTAACTGAGGTTGGCTTTGAATTCTCAGCAAACCTCCTGCTCCGGTCTCTCAAATGCTAAGACTGAAATAAAATACCATGGCTTGTCTATGGAGGCCAGAGGGAACCTGTAGCAGTCAGGTCTCCTCCATGCGTTTCCTCCGGAACAAAGGAACTGGCGGGCTTGGCAGCAAGCATCTTTACCGGCGCCATCTTGGTGGCCCTCAGTTTACTTCGTCAGCACTGTTTGCCCCCAAGGCCTCAGGCAGTCAATGTGCTCTCTCTGAGCTAGAGTCCTAGCGCTTTCTGGTTTGGTTTTGGTGTTTTGATATCTGAGCCTGGCTTTGAACAGGATCTTAAATTCCTGACTCTCCTGCTTGTGTCTTGATCGCTGGTTTGACAGGCCTCAACTCTCAAGCCTGTTTAATGCAGCTCCGGGAATGGAACCCAGAGCTTCATGCGTTCCAGGCAAGTCCTCTGCCAACTGAGACACAGCGTGACTCCTCTCCCTTGCTTTGGTTTTCAAAGGCTTACTTTATTTTTAATTTTTATTACCTGATTATTTCTTAACTACATGTATGTGTGCTTGACTCCCACGGAGGCCAGAAGTGGCCGATCTCCCTGGAAATGGAGTTCTAAGTGGTGGTGACCTGCCTGACGGGGCCACTGGGAACTGAACACAGATTCTCTGGAAGAACAGTGCGCTTGTCTGCTGAGTCTCCAGCCCCACCGAAAGTTCAAGCCTCCAGTGCAGACATGGCCCCCCACCCCTTCTCTGCCCACCCTCTTTCCACCCCTCACTCGAGTATTCTTTATAAATGGGTGACGTGTTAATATGTAAGTGTCCTGGATACACTGTGGGTTCCCCTCACGCACCTCCAGTTGGGACCTGTGTGCAGCCCTGCATGGCCTGGAACTAGAGACCAGACCTTCACCAGCCGCTCATATCATGTCTTTTTTTCCCTTAGACCCTTCCCAGGTCCCTGCTCCCTCAACTCTTTCAGGTTTTCCTACCACCTAGGCGGAAGGAACTCCCGCTCCCGCTCCTGCTACCACTCCCAATGACAGGATGGATTTACCCCGTCTCCTCCCCAGGAAGATGCCAGCCTCCCAAGGGGCTTGTCTCCTGAAGCCACTGGGCCCAGCTCACAGCAGCTACAAGCTAGTGGGAAGGTGTGGACATCTGAAAAGGTCCCCAGCCTTCAACAGCGGAGGTCACTGAGAGATGGGAGGTAGCCCCCAGCTGTGACCACAGCATTGGAGAGCTGACAGGCAGGGCTGTGTGAGTCTCAGCCATGCTCAGCTACGGAGTTCTAAACTAGCCTGAGCTACATTTCAGAGCGAGTCTTGGAAAGCTCATAGGGGCCAGGCCCTGCCATCGCCTCTACGTACTTCTAAGTCCCTAGGTGACATCCACTGCCATGAAACCCGTTTCCCACGTGGAGAAACGGGGGCTCAGGGGTGACGGCTCTCCCTCGTTAGACCCTTGAGTGGAGAGCGGGGTGGAGACACCATAATGACTTCCGGGGCAGCCTGAGCTACAGAGTAAGATCAAGTCACGCAGAGTTCATGCAGAGTCCGGCACTGTGACCTCCAACACTCATCTCTAAGCCTCTGGGCGATGGCTATTGTCAGGTGGGGAAACTGAGGCCCAGGGTGCCAGCTCCCCCCGAGCCCCCGGGGCTGGAGCGCAGGGCCCCGCCCTCACCCCGAAGCCGCTGGTCGGCGCCGTCCTGCGTCTCCAGCAGCCGCTCCACCATCTGCTCGTAGCGCCCGAGCAGCCGCCGCTGCTGCGCCTCGGCGCGGTTGGCCCCCAGAAGGCTCAGCAGCCAGTAGCTCACCTCCTCCATGTCACGGAAGGCCGCCATGACTGCCCGCGCCGGGCCCGAACCCGCGCAAATTCGTCTCTCCGTGGCCCCGCCCCCCTCCCCGAGGGCGAGGTCTCATTGGGTAGTTCCTACGCCCGTCTTCTGCAGGACCCAATCAGCGAGGGGAGAGAGCGTGTCGGAATGAGCGGCCATGTTGCGGAGAGCTAGGCGAAATTTCTTCTGTCACTCACGTGCGATGACCAATCATCGTAGGGAGGCGGGCGTGTCGGCCGGGGCCAGGCCGAGCTTGGCCCGGTGCGCATGCGTCAATTCTTTCGCTGCCAGCCCGGGTGAGGTCTCTCCGGACAAAGCCTGTTGCGCATGCTCAGACTTGAAAGTTGTGGGACCCTGGAGCTGTTTGCGCCTGCTGGTTTCAGGCAGGACTCCAGGGGCGAACGGAGGCTACCTCATTATGTTTGCTTGAATGTTTTTGTTTTTTTTTTCAGTGTACTTTAGAAATATATTAACTGTACATAAAACTGGGATTTATTATTTTGGGTGGAGGTGGAGAGTTGAGACTGTGTAGCCCTGGCTCTCCTAAAGCTATGTAGACCAGGCTGGCCTCAAACTCACAGAGATCCGCCTGCCTCTGCCTCCTGAGTGCCGGGATTACAGGCGTGCGCCACCAGAATTGTGCATGTTTCTGTATTTTGTTTTGCCTTTCGAGACATGTTTCTCTGTGTGGCCCTGGCTGTCCTGAAACTCACTCTACAGACCAGGCTGGCCTCAAATTCACAGAGATCCACCTGCCTCTGCCTCCTGAGTGCTAGGATTAAAGGAGTGCCACACCACTGCCTGGCGTTTCTGTGTTTTTTTAGATTTAATCTTTATTTTATGTGTAAACGTTTTGCCTATGTATGTATGTGTACCACATACTTGCCTGGTGCCAGCAGAGGTCAAAAAAGGGCATCTTCTCTCTTGTAACTAAATAAATATGGATGTTTTCTAGCTATCATGTGGGCGCTGAGAACTGAGCCCTGGTCATCTTCAAGAACAGCCATGCTCCTTACCACTGATACATTTCTCTAGCTCCTGCTTCTGTGTTTTTCAAATGTTTAAGTAGGGGCCTGGTGTGGTAGTGCAAGCTTTTAATCCCAGCACTCAGGAGGCAAAGGCAGGAGGATCTCTGTGAGTTTGAGGCCAGCCTGGTCTACAGAGCGAGATCCAGGACAGCCAGGATTGTATAAAGAGACCTTGCCTCAAAAACCCAAAAAAGTAAATAAATAAAATGTCTTAGTAGGCGTCTAGCATGTAATCCCAGCACTCGGTGGTGGGAGGGAGGATTGGGGTGAATTCCAGGCCAGCCTAGGCAACAGGCTGCGGCCCTTCCCCAACAGAGCAGTGAACCCTGACCGAACGTTGGGCATGGTGGTTCCTACCTGTCACCTCAGGACTCCAGAAGCTAAGGAAGAGGGATTATCATGCATGGGAGTCCAGCCCCCGATTCAGAGTGCGTTCCAGACCCTTCTGAAGTACAGAGTGAACCCTGTTTCATTAGATACACACACCAAAGACACACGCACTGATTCTCGTGAATTGTTCTCTGACCAGCATAAACATGCTGTGGCACACACCCATGCATCCCACACTAATAGGATAGGAAAGAGAATTAAAAAAAAAATTTTTTTTTTTGAAGCAATCAAGGAAACCAAAACAAGAAAAATTTTAAAAGTGTCTGTTGGGGAGCTGAGTCCTCCCAGTAGAAACTGCTCCTGCTTCACCTGGCAGCCGGCTTCACCTGGCAGCCGCAGGACTCTGCCAGGCCAACCCACCTTGCTGGGTCTGAACTCTGCATTGCATAACAGTGCAGGTTTGAAAGAAAGGGAGCCCAGACCTTGGGTCAGTGGGAGAATGCTTGCCTAGCTCGCAGGTAGCCAGAGCTAAGGCACTGGGGGGTGGGGACCCAGGGTTCGGTTTCTCACAGGGGGTGGGGACCCAGGGTTTGGTTTCTAGCAGAGCTACGTGTGCCAGTGACCTTGGCTGGTTCCTACCAGTTCTTTCCAAACCCTGAGGCTAAAGATAGCCCGCTCTTATCAGCGGGGGTGGGGGTCAGGAGATAAGTCCTGGGATTGAGCAAGAGGACCCAGCAGACATAAATCCCCAGGCCAAAAGTGCCACCCACCTCATCTAAGAGCAAAGGGTGTGCCACCTCACAGCCGTGGCCAGAGGTCCTGTCCAAAAAGAGGCCCACACCTCAAAAGATCTAGAAAGTAACGTGCTGGTGCCGGTGCTGGGGAGAACAGGAGGCCTTGCACCCCTGAGGTTGCAAAAATGTCAAGAGTCAGAACTGGAGAGACTGCAGGTTCCTAACACAACAGAAGTACAGGGCTGAGGATGTGGAGAGCAGCAGAGTGCTTGCCTAGCTAGCACTCAGGGTGCTGGGCTCAGTCCCCAGTACTTCATAAAACCAGGGGCAGTGCTGCTTAGAATCCCAGCCCTCAGCTGTGAAGTAGAGGGTATCAGAGAGGCTGAAAACAAATCAAAACAGGGCTGGGGCATGGGGAGGTCCGTAGAGAGCCTGCCTGGCATGCAGGAAGCTCTGGGTTCTAGTCCTAGTCCTGCATAATTTGGAAATGGTGGTGCAGACAGGTCTCAATCCCTGCACTTGGGAGGTAGAGGCAGGAGGATCAGGAGTTCAAAGTCATCCTTGGCTACACAGTAAGATCAGTGTTAGCCTGGGCTATACAAGACCTAGTCTCAAAACAAAACAAACAGTAACAACAAACCAACCAGAATAAACGGCCAGGCAAGGTGGCACACCTTTATTTAATCTCAGCTAGGACGCACAAGCAGGCAGATCTCTGTGAGTTCATGGCCAGCCCAGTCTTCATTGGGAGTTCCAGGCCAGGCAGGGCTACACAGTGAGACCCTGTCTCGAACAACCAAAACCAAAACTAAATCCAATGAAAAGCAACAAACCGAACCCACAAGGCTGGAGATGGCTCAGTGGTTAAGAGCACTTGCTGCTCCATTGTGTGGCCTGGAGTTTCGAATCCCAGCACCTGTGTTGGGTGGGTCACAGACACTTGTAATTCTAGCTCCAAGGATCCCATGTGCTTGTTCTTCTAGCCTCCAAGGAGACCTGCATATGCAGAGAAACACAGACCCATGCACACAGATAGAAAAAGAACATCTTAAAAAGACCACTACAGCTGAACAAGGACAAAGGAGATGGATGGCCCAGTGGATAGTGTTTGTTGTGCAAACAGAAGGACCTGAGTTCAAGTCTCCAGCACCACATTAAATCCAGGCAGAGCACACATCTTCAGTCCCAGCACTTGGGAGGCAGAGGCAGGAAGATCTGGAAGTTTAAAGCCAGCCTGGTCTACAGAGTGAGCTCTAGGCCAGCCAGGACTACAGAGAGAGACTATCTCAAAACAAACAAACAAACAAACAAACAAACAAACAAACAAAGAAGTAAATAGCATTCAGCATGGATCTGCACCCCAAGTGAGTGCCCGAGAGTGGGGGCAGGCAGCTCCTTGTGCTGTTTGCTCAGCCAGGAAGAGTGAGCTTCGAGCTCAGTAGGAGACCATGTCTCAAAATACAAGGCAAGGAGTGTTGACACCTGCACACACACACACACACACACACACACACCACTCACCTCACTGGAGGTCCCCAGATGCCTTAGCTTTGTGTCTGAGACTGGGGGTTGGGGCTAGTGTTCAATCGGGGCAGAGTTTCGGTTTTGCAAGTTAAATAGTTTTGGAGATGGTTTCACAACACAGTGAGTGAGCTAAATGCCACCGAGCTGGGCTCTTCGAGATGGTGAATGGTGATGATCTGGGGCGCAGGGCAGAGCCCATGTCTACCTTGTATAAGGCCCGTGTGCTGCTCTCAGCACCAAAAGAAAAAAACGAAATGACCAATTTAATGATACGTAAATTTTACCCATATATATATTATATATTAATTTTTTTTCATTTCATAAAAATTTTGTGGGCTAGAGAGAAGGCTCAGTGGTGAAGAGCACTTATTTGTTCTTGCAGAAGACCTGAGCATCCGCCAGAGTTGACATCTCACATTCGTAACTCCTGTTCTAGGGGATCTCACACCCTCTTTTGGCCTTCAAGGTGCACAGACACACACAAAGATTCATACACATAAAATAAAAATAAACTTTAGGGGGGGGGCACGTATCAGCATAAAAAGATTCTATTAACACCAGTTCAGGAAAGGGAAAGTACAAGAAAAAAAAAAAAAAAAAAAAAAAAAAAATCTTTAAAAAGTTTATGTGCATGGGTGTTCTGCCTGTCTGTATGTCTGCCAATTCCCTGCATGCCTGGTGCCCAGGAAGTCCAAAGGAGGCATCAGGGTAGCTGGAGTTACAGTTACAGACAGTTGTGAGCTGCTATATGGGGCTGAGAACTGAACCGGTGTCCTCCGGAAGAGCAGCTAGGGCTCTTCTTAACCACTGAGCTATTTCCACAGCTCCCTAAAAAAAATTTTTTTTTTTTTTTTTTTTTTTGTTTTTTTTTTTTTTGTTCTTTTTTAAAGGACTTGGAGCTGGCAAGATGGCTCAGTGGGAAAAGACACTCAGCACCAAGGCCAGTGACCTGAGTTCAATTCCCAGGACTCACTGATGGGAGGGAAGGACATACCGACCCTGAAAGTTGTCCCCTGACCTCCACACCACATGGTGACAGAGCCATAGCCACACAAAACAAACAGTTATAGCAGGGCTGGGATGTGGCTCAGCTGGTGGAGAGCTTGGCCACCACACATGAAAACCTCGGTTCCGTCCTCAGCACTGCACAAACCGGATGTGGATGAGGTGCAGAAGGCTCAGTGGTTAAGAGCTCTGGTTGCTCTCGAAGAGGACCCAGGGTCAGTTCCTAGCTCACAACGGTCTGTAACCACAGTTCCAGGGGGACCTGAAACTCTCTTCTGACCTCCGTTAGGCACCAGGCACGTGTGTGGTAACATTCACACAAAAAATAAAATAAATAAATATAAAAAAAAAATTTAACAAACTGTGGTGGCGAAGGCCTGTAATCCCAGCACTCAGGAGGCAGAGGCAGGTGGATCTCTGCATTCAAGGCCAGCCTGGGCTACAGAGCAAGTTCCAGGACATCCAGGGCTACACAGAGAAACCCTGTCTGGACCCATGCCTACCTCCACCCCCACCAAAAAATCATCCAGAACCAGGAATTCTGACATGGTGGGGCAGGTCTGCAATTCCCACACTTGGGGATGAGGCAGGAGGATCAGCGGTCCTGGGCCAATCTAGATTATAGGAGACCCTGTCTAAAGTAACAAAAATAAATAAAGAGTGGGGCTGGAGAGAAGGCTCAGTGTTTAAGAAGACCATGTAGCACACTGCTCTTAGGAGGGCCTGAGTTCCATTTCCAGAATTTGGTGGCTCTGGGGGAAGCTCTTGCTCTTTGGAGAAGGCTGTGGGCTGGAGGGGCTCCCTGCCTGCGGCCTGACTCGTCCACTTGTGCACACAATTGCAGCACCAAGGTGTCAGTTATAACGGGAATGGCTAAAGCCTGAGGCTGGGGCACAGTGAGCAGAGTGCTGGCCCAGCATGCTGGAAGCCTTGGGTTTATCCTCAGAGGGAACAAAACGTGGTGTTGCAGTGCATGCCTGTCATCCCTGCACTTGGGAGCTGGAAGCAGGAGAATCAGAAGTTCAAGGTCACCCTTGGCTATGTAGTGAGCTTGGGGCCAGAGTGGGTTGCATGAGACAAAACACCATTACCATTAGCATTACTACCACCACCACCACCACCACCACCACCACCACCACACCACCACCATCAACAAAAACCTGTGTGGAGACAAGTTTTTAATCTTCGGGTATTTTCACATAAATAATATCTTGGGAATAATACTAACACACAACTTACTTATGCTGCTATTGTTTTGATCTGTTTTTTGAGACAGGGTCTCATATAAGCCAGGCTGGCTGAACCTCAGTAGGTAGCCAAGGATGGTCTTGAATTTCAAATATTCCTGTCTCTCTTTCTCCGGTGTTGGGATTACAGGTGTACATATGTGTGTGCACGAGTGTGCACGTGTGCACGAATAGGCTAGAGGACAACCTCAGGAGTCAGCATCTCCTGCTGGCCTGCAACCTGACACTTTGACTATGCCAACTATCCAGCTGGCTCTAGAGGCACACAGGGGCTTCCTGTTTCTGCCTTCCCAGTGCTGGAGACAGGATGTATGCCTCAGGCTTGGGAAGCAAGTGCCTTACTGCCTGAGAATCCCCAGTCCTTGGAATTATTCAATTTTTTTAGATTATTATTACTATTATTGGTTTTTCAAGACAGGGTTTCTCTGTGTAGCCCTGGCTGTCCTTGAACTCACAGAGATGGGTCTACCTCTGACTCTCCAGTCCTGGGATTAAAGGCATGCACCACCACCGCCCAGCAGCCTTATTATTTTTAAAAGACTTATTTTTAATTATGTGTGTATGTGCATGTGAATCCAGTGCCCACAAAGGCCATAGGATTTATTGGAGCTGGAGTTTCAGGAGCTGTGAGCTGCATGCCTGACCTGCCTGATGTGGGTGCTGGAAAGACAGCTTGGGTCCTTTGGAAGAACAGCACATGCTCTTATCTGCTCAGCCATGGCTCCATCACTTTACGTCTATTTTTAAAAGTTTCAAGAATCACAAAATTATGACCCGGGGTGTGGCTCAGCGGCACAACCCTTGCCTGGTGGGCACAGGTCCTGGGTTCAATCCCCAGGGCTGCACACACAGAGTATAGCAAGAGACAGAACAGATGCAGGGGGCTGAGGCCATGGCTCAGTTAGCGTACCCTAGCACACACAACACACTGGGCTACACACCCAGCATCAGACACACTGGGTGGGAAGAGGAGGCGTAGCGAATCCCCAGGGTCCAAGGGGGCTTAGTTATGTCCGGCATGGGATCTGAGGGGGAAAAAAATCTACGTACACTATATTCTTATGCTGTAACTTTATTCCTCGAAGACAATATCTATCAATTCAGCTATAGCTCCACTAGGCATTCAAGGCAGGAACAACTCTAGACATACCAAGCTCTGTATCCATCTATTTTATTTCTCTGGGATGAAATCCTGTCTCCAAAACTGCAGTTCCGTCCAGCTCCCCAGCTCGTAGTCCTGTTAATGACTAACTCCCATGCTTCCAGCCTCATCTTTGTCCTCTGTATCCTCTCTCTCCATCTCTGCTGCTCTGTTCTCCTGGCACTCAGAAAACTCCACCAGAGGGTTAGGGATTTAGCTCAGTGGTAGAGCGCTTGCCTAGCAAGCGCAAGGCCCTGGGTTCGGTTCCAAAAAAAAAAAGAAGACTCTACCCGAGATCTGCTTACCCTCTATGGAACCTCTGTCATCCTCTCTGTTCTCTGCTGTGTCTCTCTACAGAAAATGCCTGCCTTTTCTTTCCCGGGGCCCCTCCTTCCCCGCCTCCTCAGGAATGTTGTTTTATCTTACCTTGATAGTAAAAACCTTTGTTTTCAGTCAAAGTGCTCTGGAGAACCACTAGGCCTCCTCAAGGCCAGGGATGGTCTGAGCTTCATTAGCACAGGAAACAAAGCTACATGTCTCCCACCAGCTTGTCTCCTAAGCTCAGCAGGGCAGCTAGTAACTTAGTAAATTCAGCAGGTCTGGGGAGCTGAACTGTTTACCAATTGGTCTGGGCATGCAAAGATTTCATAGCAGAAGACAGCTGGAATATTAAAGGCTGGGTAACACCAAATATTCATAATTAATGGCTTTGCCTTTTGACAGACCCTTGGCCGGTCAACGTTCAGCTTTAATACACAGCTGAATCTCTATGATATATTCTTGCAGCCCGCAAGAGAGGCGGGAGAATCAGAAGTTCAAGGCCAGCCTAAAAAGGGAAGGGGTTAAAAAAAAAAGACACAAAGGCATCGGCATTGTTTGTAGCTTTATTAAATCCTTTTACTTTCTAAAACATGATTACAAGAAAAGAATACTTCATTTACGTGTAACACTGTCTTCGTGGACGTACCGTGGTGGCAAAGTGGGATTGAGTATACAAAAAGAGAGTAGGGGCAAATGTCTGACCCCGGGGTCGCCCAGGCAGACAGAAGCAGTGGCAGAGACAGACAGGGGCTTCTATGAGGAGCCATGTGCTTTGGGATCACAGATGACGCTTCCAGAACTTTAAAATAAACTCCCTTGCTGGCTTCCAGGCTGGACTAAGGGCTCTGCTCGGAGCACCGCCTTCCAAATGTGCTCTAGGCTGTGAGCATCCCTCAGACACCAGCAGCTCTCCCACAGTTCTGCCTCATACACGTGCAAAGATTCCATCGTGACATCAGCCCAGCCCTTACTCATCCATCACTCATTTATCCATCCATCCACACACTCGTCCATCTGTCCATGCACTCATCTACCCATCCATCATCTACCCATCCACCCATCCATCCATCATCTACCCATCCATCAACGTACCCACTCATCTAACCATTCACCTATTCATGCACTCATCCATCCATCCATCATCTACCCATCCACCCATCCATCCATCATCCATCCATCATATATCCATCCACCCATCCATCTTACTTCTTATGACTACCAAGCTCTATGCCTTAGACAAACCCCTCTAACACAACTCAAGCCGAGTAAGACTCCATCAAACTGAGAAACCTAGTTGTCTGGAAAAGCAGGCAGCACTTTCTTTCCTTCAGTTAGAGCCTCAACTCTGCCCTGCTGAGGTCTGGCTTCAAAGCCCAGTGGGTCCAGCTGTGTCCTGGATAAAACTGGGAGACTGGAGAGAGGCGTGCTCCCCGATCACAAGGCACATTTAGAAGTTGTTTCCTTTCTTCTTTACAAAGAAAAGGAACAAGGAAAAACAAAAACCAAAACCATGCTGAGATTCTGGGGGGGGGGGTGTCCACTAAGAGAAAAGTGCAGGCTATCTGTGCCCCGTCACGAGTGGCACTCTAGGCCTTTAAACACACACACACACACACACACACACACACACACACACACACACACACACACACACACACACGGAACCACTCATCCGGCCCTTTGGGTTTCAGCAAAGCCTGTCACTTTAAGCCAGTTCTGGGTGTGTTCTGAGGCCAGCCAGCGCCTAATCTAGAACACATGGGCTGTGGAACGCGTCTGTGCTTGGTCAGTATCACATCCCTGTCTGCCCTCCTTTGAGGAGAGCTGTTCTGGGCTCCAATGCTGGGAGACTCCGAACTGGCCTCTTTCTCTTTGGTCTGTAGGTCTGGAAGTTTTTCTAGGAACATTCTTGCGTCCTGAGCTCTCCTTGTGGGGAATGGGTGGGTCTGTATCCTTTCTCCTTGTAAGCTGGTCATTTCCAAGTCACAGGGCCTGGACTGCAGGGTGATGAAGCGCCCCAACTTGAATGTGTTTGTGGGGTGGGGGGACAGGGTCAGTGACAGGGAAAAGACAAATGAAAACCCTGCTTTCCACGTGGGGACGGACGGACGGACGGCTCAAGAACGACAGACCCTTGTTCTGTGAGGCAATCCCAAGGGACACCCTTGGCCCCCAAGAAAGCTGTCTGGGGGTGGAGGGCGGTGGACAGAACCCTATTATACCCTAAACAATGAACCGAGGCAACTAAGCAGGCCTTGTGGAGACCTGCTGGAGTGAAGGCCGGACAAAGGAGACTCACATTCCAGCGACATTCGAATTTAGCAACTCAAATTCTGACCCCTCCCTTCCCCTAACAATGACTCAAAAATACAGTATTTTCCCCTCTGGTCCCCGCTCCTCCCATAATTGCCGGCGGATTGTTCTCCACGCTCTTCACAAGAACCCACACCCCGGTGGCGGCAACTGGCGCCAACGGGAGGAGAATGTGGCTTTGAACCCCGGGTGCTGGGAAAGGCCCTGTGGAGCTGGAGTCTGTAGATGTCAGGACTCCCCGAGAAGTGGAGGGGGTCTGCCTTGGAGAGGAAGGCTGAGGAGGCGTGGGCAGAAGGGGGTGAGGGGGGAACCGTTTGCCCGTGTGGCTGGTGGTCCTTGGGGAGTCACCGGCCTCTCTGTGGCGTTTACTCTTCAGCTGAGGACGATGTCGGGCTCTCGTAGTCTGACATGGGAGCGAACTGTAAGGAGAGGCAGAATTCTTTCTTGGCATACTTTCAAATCCCTCTGAGGAGGAGATTTGCTGCAGAGGCCGAGGGAGGGAGGGGAGTCCCAGCCTTCCAAGGCACCACACACAGCATGGACTGTCACCGTGCCCTTGCAGAGAAGGCAGGGGAAGGAATTGAAGGGGCGAATCAAAGGGGCTGACTTCTTCACTGACCCCCGCCCAGCCCCGCTGTTTCTTCCCATTTTGAGGTAAGTCTGACTTAGTTGCTCAGGCTAGCCCTAAATTCAACTCTGTAGCCCTGGCTGGACTGGAACTCCCTAGCTCATCCTTCTACCTCAAATCCCGGGTTGACGGACCGGCAGCTCCTCTGAGCCCCACCCTCTTGTGCAGGGATCGATGGGGACTCACCGAGCACTTGATGTTCATGCGTGAGTACAGCATGGATGCGATCTCGCTCTGCCCTGCATCCAGGGCCACCATCAGTGCGGTGCTCCCGTCCTGCAAAGCACCCACAACTGTACAGATGCCGTGTGTGCAACCCACCCTCCCTGGAGAGCCCCTGCGTGGGCACTCACTCGATCGGTAAGCGAGATGTCACAGCTAGGCACAGCCAGCAGCAGCCCAGTGATCTCTTGTGGCCGTGTTCGCAGGCACACATTAGGGCTGTGGAGCCGTCCTCATCCTGAATGTTGACATCCACCTCGCAGGCCAGCAGAGCTTTGACCACATCCACCCGTCCATGGCTGACTGCCAGCATCAGGGCCGTCTGTCCTGCCTGCGACAACAGAATAGGGCTATAGTACAGAGGCCCGGGGACATCACAGCCCTTGCTCTGGAGCACTCCATGGCTCCCAAGTGCCCTGACACTGACTGGGTGCCCACACTGGGCCCTCCTTCTCCTGGCTCCTTCTCTTCCCTCAACTCTCAGCATAAACTGGTCGTCCTCAGAAGGGCTCTTGGTTCTACCCAGCTGTAGGGTCACCGACCATGAGCCCCCAACTCATAGGTGTAAAGTTGCAAAAATTTAACCAAACTAGCCAGGCGGCGGCGGCGGCGGCGACGCGTCTTTAATCCCAGCACTCGGGTGGTGAGGCAGGCGGATCTCTGTGAGTTTGAAACCAGCCTGGGCTACAGAGTGAGTTCCAGGACAGCCAGGGATACAGATAGGGACACCATTTGGAAAAACCAAACCAAGACAAACAAACAAACAAACAAAAAAATGCTAATCAAACTAAATAAAGAAAAAGATAAAAACATATCCAATTAAGATTTGCATATTTTGAGCCGGGCAGTGGTGGCGCACGCCTTTAATCCAGCACTCGGGAAGTAGAGGCAGGCGGATCTCTGTGAGTCGAGCCAGCTGGCTACAAGTGAGTTCCAGAAAGCAAAGCTACACAGAGAAACCCTGTCTCGAAAAATCAAAAAAAAAAAAAAGATTTGCATATTTTTCTGTATACTAGTTACACCCAAAGAAACAATTAAAAATTGATAGTCACGAATGGATGAACAGATAAAACAAACCATGTCTAGACAAACAACAGAATCCCATTCAGCCATGAAAAGGAACATTATTCAGAATACTGATGGGTGCTCAAGCTTGGAAAAACTTTGCTTGTAAAGTCAGACAGACAGACAGACAGACAGACAGACACACACACACACAAAACAACCATAGATGGTGTCTGTTTGTTCTGGTGCGTCAAGAGTCTCACTGTGGAGCCCCCAGGAGGACTGGAACCTGTGACCCTTCTGTTTAGAGGTTTCCTGAGTACTCTGATTCACAGCTGGGGGGCTGTGACTCCATTTATAGGACATGTTCCGAGCAGGGGCCTGGGATAGAGTGTACCTCTACGGGGTTTTCCTCTTTACCAGTATTGTTATTTGCACTATTTAATAGGCAGGTCTCACACAGCCTAGGCTGGCTGGAGCTTGCTACGTTAACCCTTGGTCTTACTGCCTCCATCTCCTAAGTGCTGGGGTTATAGCATGCATCGCCTCTGGAGACAGATGGGGAGGGAAGGGACGCAGGGAAGGAAAGAGGAGAGGCGGGGCCTGGTGTCACAGGGTCTCATGTCGGGACAGTTCAGGCCAGCCTAGGTAACTCAGCGACACCCTATTTCAAATTACCACGTGAGCCAGAGTGGCCCAGCGGCTACGAACACCAATTGCTCATGCCCAGGTCTGGTTCCCTGCACCTACATGGACGCTCACAACCACCTCTAGTTCCAGTCACGGGGGATCCAACACCCTCCTCTGGCCTCCAGGCACAAACATGGTGCGCATACGAGCAGGCAAAACACACCAAGTGTGCTGCACGCCTTTAATCCCAGCTCTCAGGAGGCAGAGGCAGGCGGATCTCTGTGAGTTCGAGGCCAGTCTGGGGTACCCGTTAGACACTGTCCCAGAGAGGGAGGTGGTGGTACCCTGTAGCAGAGTAGTGACAAGTACACAGAGCTGAGTTCCCTCAGAAGGAACCCGCGCACAATCAGGTCCGTGTATAACTTGTGATCCCAGCATCTGGGAGGCAGAGGCTGGAGGAGGCTGGATAGCCGGTCTAGGGGAATTGGTGAATCCTAGATTTAGTGAGAAACATGTCTTAAAATGCATGGCCCTCTGGTGTGCGCGCGAACGAACACACACACACACACACACACACACACACACACACACACACCATTTGCAAGCTACCCAGAGCTTGCTCTGAGGCTGGGCCACTCAGGTTCAAACATCAGCTCCTTGCCTTGGACCTTAAAGAAATAACACTGCTTCTCTGAGTCTCCGAGCAGTGACTGTTCCCATGCACACAGAATGTCATCATGACCTGGCTTGGCCCAAAGCCTGGAGCTAATAAAGAAGGTCTGGGGCACGTAAGAGAACTCAGTGGGTGAGGCATCTGCCCCCGAGCCTGAGCACCTGAGTTTAATCCCGAGGACCCACATGGCATTAGGACTGAACTGAGTCTCAAAATGTGTCCTCTGGCCTCCACGAGGGCACCAAGGCACAAGGTGCCCAGGCCTAGTAAATAGATCAATTAAAGGCACACGGCAGCCCCATACCTGGCTGGCTTTGGCGTTCACATTCCCAAGCCGGAAGAGCTGAAGGATGGTCTCAATGTCATCCTGCGTCTTCAGGGTGGCCAGGGCAGTCAGCATGATGGGGCTGTAGCCAGCACGGTTCAGCTTGTCCACCTGGCAGACACCTGTGCGGGGAGGGTGGGGACGGGGTGAGTCTCTGCCGTCAGCACTAAAGGCCGGCCCACCACAGTGAGCACCGGGGACTGCCCCCTCCCTGTCTGGGCACAGCCAGGCAGGTCTCTCTCCGTGTATGTGTTCAGTTGCTTGTGGAGAGCAGAGTGACTTCTGCAGGAGCCAGGCACTTGGGTTTGCGTTGTGTTTGCTTTGCTTGGGTTTTGTTTTTGTTTGTTTGGGTTTTTGGTTTGGTTTGTTTTCAAGACAGGGTTTCTCTGTGCAGCCCTGGCTGTGCTGGAACTCACTCTGTAGACCAGGCTGGCCTTGAATTCAGAGATCTGTCTGCCTCTGCCTTCCCCTGCACCATCGCCTGAAAATATTATTTTAGAGCTGGGTGTGGTGGCCCATGTCTTTAGTCCCAGCACTTGGGAGGCAGAGGCAGGGGGATCTCTGTGTTTGAGGCCAGCCTGGTCTACAAAGAGAATTCTAGGACAGCCAGGACTACACAGAGAACCTTGTCTTGAAAACAAACAAACAAACAAAAACATATATCTTGTTTAAGGAGATTTATTGTTTTAGTTTTTGGTGTGTGTATGTGCACAAGAGCACACGAGCCCAATGGTCCTGAAGAGGGCGCTTTAGGTAGAGTTTTCGACAGTTGTGAGCTGCGTGATGTGGGTGCTGGGAACTCAACCTGGGTCCTCTGTGAGAGCAGCAGACACTTTCAACCTCTGAGCCATCTCGATGCCCCCACCTTCTTAGAAAGCTTTATGAGTGTGTGTGTAGCCTGGATGTGTACACGTGGAGGTCAGGGGCAGGACCAGGCCACTTCCTTGACTGTTCTCCACCTCTTATTTATTTATTTATTTATTTATTTATTTGTTTGTTTGTTTGTTTGTCTGTCTGTCTATCTATTGATCGATCTATCTATCTATCTATCTATCTATCTACCTACCTACCTATTGGTTTTTTGAGACAGGGTTTCTCTGTGTGGCTTTGGCTGTCTTGGATCTCGATCTGTAGACCAGGCTGGCCTCAAACTCACAGAGATCCACCTGGCTCTGCCTCTGGAGTGCCGGGATTAAAGGCGTGCGCCGCCGCCGCCGCCGCGCCGCCGCCGCCGCCGCCACCACCTGGCCTCCACTTCATTTTTTTTTTTTTAAAGATCTATTTATTTATTTACTAATTTATTATGTATACATTGTTCTGCTGCATGTATGCCCCCACACCAGAAGGGGGCACCAGATCTCATTACAGATGGTTGTGAGTCACCATGTGGGTGCTGGGAATTGAACTCAGGACCTCTGGAAGAGCAGTCGGTGCTTTTAACCTCTGAGCCATCTCTCCAGCCCTCCACTTCATTTTTGAGATGAGTTCTGTCACTGAATTGTAGCTGGCAGCCAGCAAGCTCCAGGACTCTCCTGTCTCCACTGGTCTCCCTCCAAGAACTAGGGCTAATAGGCACAAGCCTCCATGGCTAATTTTTTTTTTTTAAACTTGGGTGTTGGAGACCTGAACGAGGGTCATGGAGGCAGGAAAAGCACTTGATTCACAGAGCAATCTCCCCAGCCACCGTCTTTTTCCTTTTCTTAAGGTAGTCTCTTTGTCCTTTCCTTAAGGTTGTCTCTTTGTCCTTTTCTTAAGGTAGTCTCTTTGTTCTGGAGCCAGCCAAGCAGGCTGGGGTGGTTGTTCAGAGGACCCCAGGGAGCCTCCCGCCTCTGCCTCCCCAGTGCCGAGTCACAGGCACTGGGGAGGCTTTTAACAACGGTCCTCATGCCTGCATGGCTGACCCTTCACAGCTGTACTTCCTCCAAGGCCCCCCGACTGCTTTCTGTTCTCAAATGGGGATCCCATATGCTACAGTCATACTGTTACCCCGGTAGATCAGGGGGTCCCAGAAGGCGGAGACTGCGCCTCCTCTCCTGGACCTGGGATGCCTGGCTGATGCCACATGTACCATGAAGGCTGAGAATTGCCATTCAGCCTTCCAACAGGTCCACGGCTTGTCCTCCAGACCATGAGTCCTGCTCCCTCATAGACTGGGAGGTTCTGCCTCCTCCATCAGACCAGGGAAGACAAGTTTCTTCCTGCCTGCCTGAATACCACGTGTACTCTCCAACCCGCAGCCCAGAGGCCACAGCCTTCCCTCACACAAGGGCTTTGGAACCTGTGTGTCCATCACACAGGTACCATTCAGTGATGACACACGGCTGTGACATCAAGACTGAATCCATTATACTGCTGAAGGAGAAGACCAAGTCTTCCCGCACACTGCAAGGGCAGAGCCTGGTCTACCAGACTGGGCGGCTATATCCCTTCATCAGACTAAGAGGCAGCTTCCTCCATCAGACTGGGAGGGCAAAGCCTCCTTCATCAGTCAATGAAGAGCACATTCTCCTTCCATGCAGCTTAAGAAGGTGGTATTGCCTCCATCAGATCATGAGAGTGAGAAAGCACACAGTGCCTCCTCCACCCAACTGGGAAGCTGTGATCCGTGCCCACCACCCCTCCATCAGACTGTGAAGGGAGCAGGAACTTTGGAGCAGGAAGGCAGCCACTCTCTCCTGAGCTTGGAAGACATGCCTCCCCCATCAGACCATCAGGCCGGTCCTGCCTAGAGGCTCACTTACCGCTGTCCAGCAACTGCCGCACCACAGGGAAGTTGGCGTGTGACACGGAGTAGTGCAGCGCGGTGTTACCATTGCTGTCGGCGATGTTGACCACATAGTCCAGCAGCCGCGCGGACATGGCCCTGAAGGTGACCAGGTGTCGCCGCACAAGTTCAGGGTGTGCGTCACTGCGGCAGGCCAGGCGCAGCCATTCCTGAAGTACCGTGGTATAGGCCACTTTCTAGACAGAGACAGCGGGAGTGGGGAGTGAGGACAGGGATACCCCCTCTGCACAAAGATTCAGAACAGGTACCCCGTCCTACAGGGCAAACAGAGGTGCCCTTGGCTGGGCAAGGTAGCATCTGTCCGATTCCAGCACTCGGGAGCCCAAGGAAGGAAAATATACAGAGTTCAAGGCCAAACTGGGCTACATATTGAGAACTTCTCTGAAAACGAACACATGAAGCAGAGGCAGGAGGATTTCAATGAGTTCAAGGCCTGCCCAATCTGCATAGCAGTTCAGGGCTATAGTGAGACCCTGTCTCAAAAAACAAATCCAGTCATGTGGTGCACACAGGTCTGCAATCCCTCTACCTGGGAGAGGAAGGCACAAGGATCAGGAGTTCAGGGTCATCCTTAGCCACAAATTAGTTCGAGGCCAGCCTGGGCTACATGAGACCTCAAAACTAGCAAAATGAAAACAAACTAGCAAAGCATTGGCCGTTGACTCAACCACAGTGGAAGTGTTGACACTCTTGGGTGCATAGGACCCTTGGACTGTAATGTGCACGTGTCCCCACAGACTCTAAGATAACTATAGACACAGTGCCTAAAATGGTATCTCCCAAACATCCCCAAAATAAGAACCCGAAGCCAGGCTAGTCCCCAGGCAACAGTGGACCCCACCACCAAGCCCAGGACTCAAGTCCCACCCACCACTAAGTGACGCCCTTGGTGCCTCAGACCTCACTAAGTGGGTGCGGAGACCCTGAGGGTGGGGAGGTGTGGCGTGAGGGTAGAGGGGCACCTTTGGGCCCAGGGATCCCCCTTACCAGTTCTCGCTCAGTGAGAGCATTAGGGTTCTCTAGGTATTTCTCCAGGGCCAAGCAGGCTGATATGAGGTCAGGGCTCA